>NC_134407.1:71708827-72021952 GCF_038048845.1 Mixophyes fleayi | reverse complement strand
TATGGATGAGTTCTAGCGCTTCCTGGGGTGCCCTCTGCTCCTACTTTCCTGCATGCAGAAATTGAACCACGGATTAAACTCCCCAAACAATTTGGGGGAGATCATATGCAGTATCAGTCATTTCTGCCCAAGGGTTGGTTAGCTTTTCAGATGAACCCAAGGACTAATAGTCCTGAGACATTGAAGGTGGGCATGATTTTGACATTATTAAAAGGTGAAGTACTGGCCTGGGCTACTCCATTGCTAGAAGCAGGGGCAGAGTGGGCATAGGCCGCCTCTTATATATCCCTTGTTAAACCTTATTTTTTTTTTTACATTCAGCGCAGGTGCGGGCAAACGAGTGGAAAGGGGGGGGGGGATCAAAGCCATTGGTGGTCAGTGGACAGTGTTGTAGGTGCCCATATAACAACAGGCAGACTAGCTGCCTGTTGCAGTATGGGCACCCACAACCAGTATCGGAATGGGGCATAAAGGGGCCAAAAGGGGTCTGTGACCAGCCACTAGAGAGGCGTAACCAAACAATGAGAGGGGGTGTGGCAAACCCACAAAGGATACCTAGCACCATAGTGTAGTATATAAAGAATGCAGTGTGTATATAAAGAGTACACAGTCTTGACCTGCCCCTTAGATTGGGCAGAACAGTCACCAAAAATCGGGATTGTCTCACTAGAATCAGAACATTTGACAGGCTGTCCTGTACTCTCCTACCTGTTCTTGTCACTTTCACCACCTGTGGATGCTGGTTTCTTTAGTTGTGTCTTGTCTGGATCCTGGAATGTTGGGGTCCCTATTTGAAAAAAAAAAAATGGGCACATTTAGAAAATGCAAACCAACCCTGGCGTTCAATCAATAGCACCCACTATTAATAATTAGGACTTCCTCCAGCTCCAACATTAAAATAATAGTACTCCCATTTAATAAATAGGTCTATATCTCTCCAACCAAACCCAACATTAAAGTAATAGCATTCCCATTTAATAAATAAACCTATTTCACTCCCTCCAAACAGCTCCAGCAATAAATTAATACTATTAACATTTAATAAATATTTCCCGCAACCATCGCTGCCATTAAATAATTCATATTTACATTTAATAAATAGACCTCATTCTCCCCAAACTCACCCCCACTTTCAAATAATAGCCCCAAACCATTCCATCTTAAAGTAATAGTACCCACTATTAAATTAAATTGCCCCACCATCACCCCACAAACATAAGCACCCATTAATTAGCCACCACCTACCACACACACGTTACATTGCCACAAGTCCCCTGCCCTCACACACACACACACACCACACATTACATTGCCACAAGACCCCTGTACCATCACACACACTACATTGCCACAAGCCACCTGTGCCATCACACACACACTACATTGCTACAAGCCCACTGTGAAATCACACACACACACTACATTGTCACAACCCCACTGTGCCATCACACACACACACACACACACACACTACATTGCCATAAGCCCCCTGTGCCATCACACACACTCACACACTACATTGCCAGAAGCCCCCCTGTGCCATCGTATACACACTGCATTGCCACAAGCCCCCCTGTCATCACACACACATTACATTGCCACAAGCCCCCTGTCCCATCAAACACACTACATTGCCACAAGCCCACTGTTCAATCACACACACACATTCTACATTGCCACAATCCCCCTGTACCATCAAACACTACATTTCCACAAGCCCCCTGTGCCATCACACATACACACACTACATTGCTGCAAGCCCCCTGTGCCATCACAAACACACACTACATTGCCACAAGCCCCCTGTGCCAATACACACTAGATTGCCACAAGCCCCCTGTGCCATCACACACACCACACATTACATTGCCACAAGCCCCCTGTGCCATAACACACACCACACCACACATTACATTGCCCCAGAACCCCCTGTGCCATCACATTCACATTACATTGCCACAAGCCCCATGTGCCATCACCCTGTGCCATGCTGCTTTTGCTTGCTCCTTCACCTGGCCCTCCTTCATCACACTGTGCCATGCTGCTTTTGCTCCCCCTTTCTCCTGGCACCCATTCATCACACTGTGCCATGCTGCTTTTGCTTCTTCTTCTCCTGGCCCCCCTTAATTACACTGTGCCATGCTGCTTTTGCCCTCCTCCTTCCCCTAGCCCCACTTCATCACATGGTACCATGCTGCTACCCCCCTTCATCACACTGTGCTTTGCTGCTTCCCCCTTCATCACACTGTGCCACGCTGCTTCCCCCCCTTCATCACTCTTTGCTATGCTGCTTCCTCCCCTTCATCACTCTGACCCATGCTGCTTCCCCCCCTTCATCACTCTGTGACATGCTGCCTCCCTTTTATCACTCTGTGCCATGCTGCTTTTCCCTTCTTCTTCACTCTGCCATCTTGCCCCTCTTCATCACTCTGTGCCATTCTTCTTCCCCCCCTTCATCACTCTATGACATTCTGCTTCCCACCCCCTTCATCACTCTGTGACATGCTGCTTCCCCCCTTCATCACTCTGTGCCATGCTGCTCCCCCCTTCATCACTGTTAGCCATTCTGCTTCTGCTTCGCCCCCCCCCACATCACTCTGTACCATGCTGCCCCCCCCTTTATCACTCTGTGGCATGCTGTCCCCCTCTTCATCACTGTGTGCCATCCTGCTCCCGCTTCATCACTCTGTGCCATTCTGCTCTCCCCCTTCATCAATGTGTGCCATCCTGTTCCCCCCTTCATCACTCTGTGCCATGCTGCTCCCCCCTCATCGCTCGGTGCCATGCTGCTCCCCCCTTCATCACTCTGTGCCATGCTGCTCCCCCCTCATCGCTCTGTGACCTGCTGCCCCCCCTTCATCACTCTGTGCCATCCTGCCCCCCTTCATCAATCTGTGCCTTTCTACCCCCCTCCCTTCATTACTTTGTGCCTTTCTGCTCCCCCTTCATCACATTTTGCCATTCTGCAGCCCCCCCTTCATCACTCTGTGCCATGCTGTTCCCCCCCTTCATCACTCTGTGCCATGCTGCTCCCCTTCATCACTCTGTGCAATGCTACTTTCCCACCCTTCATCCCTCTGTGCCTTTCTGCTCTCCCCCTTCATCACTCTGTGCCATTCTGCTCCCCCCCTTCATCACTTTGTGGCATGCTGCCCCCCCTTCATCACTCTGTGTCATCCTGCACCCCATTCATCACTCTGCGCCATGCTGCTTTTCTCCCCTTGCCTCTGTTCCCTTACTTACCTTACTATTGGCTTCTTTTATCTCTTTTCATTTCTTTTTCTCTCTTCTGTCTTCTTGCTTGCTTGTTGGCTCCTCTCTGTGCCGCTCCTTTGTGAATATGTCGGGTGTGACATGATGACATTCTGTGCCATCCTGCTCCCCCCTTCCTCACTCTGTGCATTTCTGTTCCTCCTTCATCACCTTGTGCCTTTCTGCCCCCCCTTCATTACTGTTTGCCAATCTCCTTCCCTCCCAAATCACTCTGTGTCATTCTGCTCCCCCTTTCATCACTCTGTTTCATGCTGCTCCCCCCTTCATCACTCTGTGTCATGCTGCCCCCCTTCATCACTCTGTGCCATTCTGCCCCCCCTTCATCAATCTGTGCCTTTCTACCCCCCTCCCTTCATTACTTTGTGCCTTTCTGCTCCCCCCTTCATCACATTTTGCCATTCTGTTCCCCCCTTCATCACTCTGTGAAATGCTGCTCCCCTTCATCACTCTGTGCCATGCTACTTTCCCACCCTTCATCACTCTGTACCTTTCTGCCCCCCCCCCTTCATCACTATGTGCCTTTCTGCTCTCCCTCTTCATCACTCTGTGCCATTCTGCCCCCCCTTCATCGCTCTGTGCCATGCTGCTCCCCCCTTTCATCACTCTCTACCATCCTGCTCCCCCCCTCATCAATTTTTGCCCTGCTGCCCCCCCTTCAACACTCTGTGTCATCCTGCTACTCCCTTCATCACTCTGTGCCATCCTGTTCCACCTCTTCATCACTATGTGCTTTTTTACTCCCCCCTTCAACATTCTGTGCCTTTCTACCCCCCCCTTCATCACTCTGTGCCTTACTACTCCCCCCTCCTTCATCACTTTGTGTCATCCTGCCCGCTTCATCAATCTATACCATGCTGCTTTCCTCCCATTGCCTCCGTTCCTTTACTTACCCTACTATTGGCTTCTTGCATCTCTCTTCATTTATTTTCTCCTCTTCTTCTCTTCTGTCTTCTTGCTTGCTTGTTGGCTCTTCTCTGTGCCACTCCTTACTAAATATGTTGGGTGTGACTAGATGACATTCAATGCGAACGGAGCAGGGAGGAGGGGCGTGGATGCCACAATGAGGTAAGTGGGGTTTTATTTGTTTTCTTTTAAAGTACCCTGCTCCCCCCACCAACGAAGAGGGCAGAGCCATGAGGCGATGGGGCCCACCGGGAATTCCCCAGGTCCCCGGTGGGCCAGTCCGACCCTGCCCACAACACTGTGTGGCAGACAGGAAGTCTCAGTTCATTTCTTCTCTAATCTGAGGAGCGACTCCAGCCAGCACAGCTAAAGGTGAGCGGGCTGTCTATACAACACTATAGAGAGGGGGGCTGCCTATGCAACACTATAGGGAGTGTGGACTGTCTATACAACACCATAGGGAGGGGGGACTGCCTATACAACACTATAGGGAGGGGGACTGCTTATGCAACACTTTAGGGAGAGGAGGCTGCCTATACAACACAATAGGGATGGGTGCTGCCTATACAACACTACAGGGAGGGGGGCTACCTATGCAACACTATAGGGAGGGGGCTGCCTGTACAACACTACAGGGAGGGGGGCTACCTATGCAACACTATAGGGAGGGGGGCTGCCTATACAACACTATAGGGAGGGGGGCTGCAAATACAACTCTATAGAGAGGGGGCTCTTAAAATATTGTGTGATATGAGGGATGGGGGCTGTCTTAATAGCACATCAATGAGAGGTAGGCTATTAATTTAATGGTGGAGTTTAGGTGGGGGATAATTATTTAATGGGTGTTATTTTATTTGTTGGGTGATGGTGGGGCAATTTAATGTATTGGTGGGGCTATCTAATGCTAGTGTGGTTTGTGGCTATTAATTGACTGTCGGGCTGAGTTTGGGGAGGAGGACTATTTATTAAATGTGAATATTAATTATTAAATGCCGGGGATGGTTGTGGGAAATGGTTATATTAAACGTAAATGCTAGTAATTTATTGCTGGGGCTGTTTGGAGGGAGGGTAATAGGTTAATTTATTAATTTGGAATACTATTAATTTAATGTCAAGGCTGGTTGGAGGGAAATAGAGTTATTTATCAAATGTGAGTACTATTTCCTTAATGATGGAGCTAGAGGGAGGCCTAATTATTAAATATGGGCGATTTAATGCCGGGGCTGGTTGGAGTTTTCTACATTTCATATACCCATTTTTTTTTTATATAAATAGAACCTCCAACATTCCAGGACCCAGACAAGCAGCAATTGATCTAAAGAAATCAGCAGCCACAGGTGGTGAAAGTGACAAGAATAGGTAGGAGAGAGCAGGACAATCTGCCAAGTATTCTGAATCTGGTGTGGCAGTCCCAAATTTGGATGACTGTCTTGCTTAGCCAGGATTTGGTATGACTACAAGGATAGTTGGAAGGTATGTCTTGCTTTACACAGTACTGCCCAGGAAGGCAGAGCTGCATGCACCTAATAGTAGTGCTCACAGATTTGCCTGTGTATTTGTCTACAATATATCTAAAATGATAACCTCCCTGTCCTAAGCGCCCCGGGCTCACCAGAGCCTTATTCCAGCTCTGGCAAAACTGTAGTGGTTCTTGCATTGATTCCATTGCCTGCCTTCTACCTTGCATTGATACCATTATTGATCAATTTGTTGAATATATGGCCAGCCCCCATTGCACTGACAATATCATTAATTGTTCCTCCTTTGCAGTTACTATCTCACCAGCAAACCCTTGGAATAGCTCTCCCCTTCACTTGTGCCATTGTCTGCCAACCCTCCATGCACTGTTAATTCTAACCACCACCAATCACAGGGCACATTTAGGGCTCATACACAATTGTTACCAAAGAAGTGTTGTCTTGTAGATGGTTGCAGCATTTCACCTTTTTTATGATTGCACTGGATAGTCATTTATTAAAATAATTATTTTGAATGCTTTTTTTTGAAACACACAGTACACATTTTTATATATGTAAAAATATATACATATTAAAGAGAGAGATTTGACTGATGCAACAGTGCGGTGAGGTGCTCTTATGCTGTTTTGGCAGACTGATCAAATAGGATTGTGCCAACATGTTTCATAATAGTTAAACTTTTTAAATATAGTCATATATGTTTCTATGAAAGGACTATCGGAAAGATATGCTAGTAAGCAACTAAACAAGTTTGAGCACAGAGGCATAAACCAGTCTCAGAGCATACAAAAGGATTCATGTATTTTTATAGCACAGGACTGACAGCGTTTTCCCTGCATTGCCTTAGAGATAACCCACTGTGTCTTAAGTCATCAAATCCAGGTTTTCCTAAATGTTACTACAACCAAATTCAAGTAGTTATAAATCCCGCCTACTTTTTTGTTGGCCCCAACTTTTACTTAGTCCAACCTGCGAGGCCACTTCAAGAATATTTTTCAGGGCCACATTAAGTTCCCAAACTGCCCCTGCTATAAAGACAGGATCTACTGTTGAATTATTTTGCAACCTATGTTCGGGCATCTTGAAAAGGGTTTGATGATCCCTACCATGCAACAAGTGCCGAGTCTGTTGTGTCTAAATTGTTCCAGGGTACAAGATCGGTTTTGAAATATGTGGTGGAGTTAAGATAATGGATGGATTAGAATATGTTGGCTAAACATCAAAATGAAAAACCACAGAGCTGAGAATGGTCTGATGTGACTAAGGGGACTAGTTCTGAGAAAACAGTAATAGAAGAACAGGATAGTCAGTGCTCAGCACTGTGGATTTTCATTTTATTGTTTTTCATGTATATAGGAACACACAGGTTCTTTACAGCTGCTGGAGCTGAACCACTAATCTTGTATTTATGTATTGTGATAGTCAATTAGTGCCGGAAGTTTTTTAGTTATTTCTTGGGCTAAGAAACATCAGTTTTGATTGGGCATTAATAACAATATTAAGGATGACTTGGCCTGAACTGATTTGCTTGTGGATCTGGATAGTTTAATGGAACAATGCACTACAATTGATACTAGATTGATTAAGTATGCTCGAGGAAAATGTAGGAGCAATAGACATCAGTTCTCTTTTAAACAATATTTTGCATCAATGCAACCCTTGCCTATGAGAACACCTGACGCTGATATAAAACCTATGCAAGTGGGCAGTGGTCATGGTCAAACCTGCAAAAAAGCCTTCAAGGGTCACTGAGCAAGTACATCTATCTATCTCTATCTCTATATATCTATATCTATATCTGTATCTGTATATATCTATATATCTATATCTATATCTATATCTATATCTATATCTAGGGGCCCCGGTGCACTGCTTTGCCCAGGGGCCCATAATGTTGTTAAGATGGCCCTGTTTATAGTGTGCTAGTTCTGCACATTATCTGGCTGGGCATGCACCTCGGAAGTAAAAGAAGTTGCCGGGAAATGATCGGACCCAGAAACCAAAAAGGAGGGTCAGGGGCATACTGCAATTCTTCCCCATCTGATAAATAAGGGTAGAGCCCTGTATCTGGCAATCCAAAATGTTATATTGCTATTCTTTTGTCTTTGAAAACAGGAACATTATTTATACCCACTTATGTATTAGTAGATTTTGGTTACATAGGAAATTTTATGTATACTGGATTTGCTAAAAGGCATAATATACACTTATTGAAAAAGACTACTGTGATTCCATTGGAGACTATTGACGGGTCTCCCATTGCATCTGGCCCAGTTGATTAAGAGACAGTACCATTGCTTGTGTATGCTTCAGGGAGCCATGTGAAAGAACTGACATTTTCTATCATGCTGGGTATGTCTTGGTTGTCCATGCATAATACTTCTATTGATTGGCAGACACAAATATTATCTTTTGCATTTACGTATTGTCAACGGCATTGTTTAAAATTAAAAAAAAAACAGTACCTGGTTGGCAATGTCTATTTCCATGGAATCAAACCTAACAGTACAGTATCAAGAGTTTCAGTATGTTTTTGATTAAAAAACAGGCAAAAATTTTCACTCCTTATCACCTTTATGATTGCCCAATAGATTTAGTTCCAAGAGCTGTTATTCTGTTCGGACAAAGGTCTTCATTATCTTGCCTGAGTAAAAAGTGTTGAAGGGGTACATTGAGGAGAATTTGAAAAATCTTTTATCCGTCCACTGACTTCCCTGGCAGTCTCTTTGTAAGAAAAAAGATGGCAGATTGCAACTATATGTGGATTATCATGCCCGCAATGATATTACTATTGCCACTTATTTCTGAGATGGTTGAACGATTAATGACAGCAAACATTTTAATGAAGCTTGATCTCCAAGGGGCTTAGAACTGTACAGAAACTGTGGAGATATCTGAAGAAAGCTAAATGTATCAAAGAATGTTGTGACCATGTCAAGTTGAAGCTCAAATACCCTGAACTCCAAATTCAAGCAGATGGTTGCCTTACCATCTGCTTGAAGCTCTAAAAGTATTTATTCCTACAAGTTCTTTCAATTAGTTCTTCGTGAATATCATGATACTCTAGTAGCCGTTCATCTAGGAAGAGTTAAGTCGTGTGATTTGATAAATAAACACTACTGGTGGCCCAACATGAGCAAAGAGATCTCTGAATATGTGGAAGCATGTCCAGTATGGGCCAGAATCTCACCTCACCAGCAGATAGAAGGATGAACTTTATCATTGAACTTCCACTTCAACATATTGCAAGAGTATAACACCATCTGGGTAGTGGTCAATCGATGGCACATTTTGTCCTGTTGGAAAAATTGCTTTCTGTACCACAAATTGCAAGATTATTCTTAAAATATATATTTTGCATTCATGGGTGTCTCAAATCCATTGTGTCAGGCAGAGGCACACAGCTTATAGTGCACTGCTGTAGGACTTTTTGCAAAACTCTGACTATGCAGTTGTATTTTTCCACTAATTGACAAACTCAGAGAATAAATCAGTATGTGGAACAATATTTGAAGACTTATGTTGGGATTCAGCAGAACAACTGAATAGAATTAATTCCACTAGCTAAATTTGCATACAATAATGCAGTGCATGGATCAACAAGACAAAGCTCATTCTTTTCAAACTATGGTTATCATCCTCAATCAGTACCTACTATGGTTTCAGAATCTATGGTGCCAGCTGTGTCAGTTCTTCATGAGAATATATGTAAGATTTGGAGAAATTTGATCACTGTATTAAATAAAGTCGAAGAACGTTATAAACAGCAAGTAGACAAACATTTTAAACCAGAGAAAATGTTCTATTGGTGGGCAATGTTATGTACGTCTAGTCGCTATTCAATGAAGATTGTCCACTTTGAATAGTGTGGTTCCAACTCACAATGCGATTTAATAGCAAAAAGTAGCAGAGTAACAATTCGATAAAATAAGTACAGCCGATTACATACGCAGGCGCCCTGGATCCAGTGTACAGTCATTCAATCCTGAAGTCTGTGGTCAAGAAGACTGTCTGTTGGTACTAGAGCTCCTGCTTATATACAGTTGGTGTTACATTGAAAACTATAGAGATGATATGGCATGTTTCCATTGGTCCAGGCTTCAGGACAGTCCAGTGAAATGCAAGTCATTGGTTAGTTCAAACGATGCCCTCCAAGGGTGGGGGTCAGCTCTCCAACAGATGTATACTAATCTTCCCGCCGACAGCATCAGTGATCAAACTTTGCGTTCCAGTTTCAATGCACAGAATACATCCTGTTTCTCGTTTCTCAAATCTTGTAGTATCACTGCCTTTATATTCTCCTTCTCCCCACCCATTAAAGAACCATGGGCATGAGGATTTCATTATGGGAAAGCATTTAGATTCTCGGGTTTTGGCATGGAAAGTACCTCATCAAATACTTGAACGCTCACTTATTGTAAATTGTCTACGTTAGAATGTTTCTTCCCTCCCCCATAGTGCCAAAAAGTTGCAGGTCTGTATAGCTGCAGTTACGTACGTTCACTTTCTGAGCATGAACATTTTCTATGTCTATCTATCATTTCGTTCATTCGTTCATTGATGGGACAGCCACACCATGAGCTGACTTAGTTTGCATTATAATACCTTTGGGATATGAAAAGCCCTAGACCCCTCGGGGGCTGCCCTGGCATTGATTACTTTCTTTAAACATGTTTCTTTGTTGTTCCATATGAATTTATTTTAGGCTGTTTGATGCTTACTGATAATCCAGTCTGGGTGGTAAATGTATTAAGCTGTGAATTTCTAGCGGGTTTGAAAAGTGGAGATGTTGCCTACAGCAACCAATCAGATTCTAGCTGTCATTTTGTAGAATGTACTAAATAAATGACAACTAGAATCTGATTGGTTTCTATAAGCAACATCTCTACTTTTTAAACCCGCCGGAAACTCGCAGCTTGATACATTTATCACTGGGACTCCAACTGGTAAGATCTGGAAAAGGTATAAGTTAGCACTTCTGCCTCACAGCGCTGGGGTCATGAGTTCAATTCCCGACCATGGCCTTATCTGTGTGGAGTTTGTATGTTCTCCCTATGTGGGTTTCCTCCAGATGCTCTGGTTTCCTCCCACACTGCAAAAACATTCTAGTAGGTTAATTGGCTGCAATCAAAATTGACCCTAGTTTCTCTCTCTCTCTGTCTGTCTGTGTCTGTGTGTGTGTGTGTTAGGGTATTTAGACTGTAAGCTCCAATGGGGCAGGGACTGATGTGAATGAGTGCTCTGTACAGCGCTGCAAAATTGGTGGCGCTATATAAATAAATGGTGATGGTGATGAAGGTTACCATGCTATATCATAGCCTCACTCTCTTAGTCTCACTCTAATCTGCTACTGTGTGCACCCATAGTTCAGATCAATAAGCACGTCGATAAACTTATTATGCACATATGCCATGCAACTAAGCTCCAGGTAGCACGTATCTGGAAAACAAATTAACACCCCTTCGCTAAAAGAAATCGGTGGTAGTCAGTTTAACGGTACTGACTACCTCGACAAAGAAGAAGAAGACAGGAGGACATCGAATGCATAGTAGAGCGACCTGAAACAAACCTTCTTACCAGGATGCAGATGTCTTCATAATCAATCATATCTGGTTCACAGTCAATAGGAAATATATAGCTAGGCTACAAAATAACATGGTCAAAATGTTTTAGAAAATATGAGACCCATGGAATACTTACCATAAAACAAAACATTCAAAGCACTACATAATCAAGCAGAATATCCATTGTTTTCAGTGTTTGTGCTGAAATATTTTTCCTTGTTAGTTGTAAAACTTTAAATAAAGAGATTTAAACAATGGAATTAGAGAAACTACCCCTTAACCCAGTGGTTCTCTAACTTTCTCCGTTCAAAGCACCCTTAGGGTCTCCATAATTTTTTCAAGGCATCTCAAAATAATTACCGGGTAGTCCCGTTTTTAAGTAGTTGTGTCAAAATAACATAACCAGTATTTAGGACAGGACTGAAATACTTCAATCTATGTCTCTTCATATTAACACCATGCCCCTTCATAGTCACATGTGCTCCTTCATATTAACATTTTGCAGCTTCATAATCACACTGTGCCTCCCCACAATCATAGTCATTTATGTCATTCTATCATCACAAAGTGCCCTTTCATATTAGCACTGTGCCCCTTCATATTAACACTGCACCCCTTCACAATCACACTGTGCCCCTTCATTGTCGCTTTTGTCCCTCCTTCATCACACTGTGCCCCTTCATAATAACACTGTGCCCCTTCATATTAACACTGTGCCCCTTCACAATCACACATAGCCCTTTATAATCACAAGTGCCCCTTCATCAGTTTCCCTTGTATTACACTGTCTCTTTCCTTTGTTCATTTTTTTTTACCTTTTACTTGTCCTTCTTTCTTCTGTTTTCTGTTTTCTATACTTTCTTCTGGTTTCTACTTTTCCTCTTCAGTCTTTTTTTATTCTGGCTCCTCTCTGTGGTGCTACTCACTGAAAATATTCTTGCAGCCAGGCCTGGCCTCTGCCGATAGGCACATAAATTTATTGTGAGGCCCTCAAAAAAAGGGAGTGAGGCACTCTCCAGCACACACCTTGCCTCATTGAACCCCACCCCCCTGGGTCTGCCAGTGGATGAATGTGCATGCGTTCATTCTCAGCATGCCCTTACTGTACATTGCCTAAGTCCAGACGACCCTACCCTCCCCCGCTCTGACCTTCAAGTTGTAGGCATTCAGAAGTGTCATTTATCATCATCATCAATATCATCATCATCATTTATTTATATAGCGCCACTAATTCCGCAGCGCTGTACAGAGAACTCATTCACATCAGTCCCTTCCCCATAGGAGCTTACAGTCTAAATTCCCTAACATAAACATTTATGTTTACAGATCAATTGTATGCACTTCCGTTCACTGGCGTAAAATCAGTTTCTGAGCATGCGTAGAGCAATTTCATGCAAGATACGGCACGCAGCAGAACTTACGTTCAAAGATGAATCAGACCCTATATGCATATCTATTCCATTACTCACATCCCATATATTTCTAAGCACAATTCTGATCTCACCTTTGCATACTTCCCAACATTTGGGTAAGCGGTCTCGGGACAGAAGGAATGGCTATGGAATGATGGGGTGTTTCTAGCACTAAGCTGCCTGTTCTGTCCTCCCCTCCAAAACCCTCACTGCCATGCACACCAGTGTGCACAGTTCCCATTCACCGGTTCTCTGCCATGCAGAGCAGCAGTAGACAGACAATACCTCCCTAATTTTCCTCAAATCAAAACAAAGCTGTCCCAACTGCGATGGCCAAACGGAGCCCTGAAATCGGGACCGCCCCACCTAAATAGGAACGGTTGGGCGGTATGCATCTGCCATAACGCAACATTTCTTTATTTTTGTTTGTGATTCTCACTCTTACATACACATATATAACTTTACCTTCTTATCCCTGTCTAAGCCTCTGAACACTATTCCACTTTATATTTCCCTTTCATCCGTTTTTTTGTTCACCCTCACATTCTTGTCCACATTCATTCTAATTATATGTCTATCTACTGCAATCTATAACCCTGCATTTACCTTCAAATATCAATTTGCTTCTCAACAAATTTACAGTAATATCTCTTTAATAACTCTTCTACTATATCTTTGGGTCTTAGATTGCTATCCACACTGCTTTCACCAACTGTTACCTCCTCTATTCAGCCCTCACATATGTCTATGTCAGTGTTGGCTAACCTCTGACACTTCAGGTGTTGTGAAACTACAAGTCCCAGCATACCCTTCCAGCAATAAGCTGCTATATATTGGCAAAATATGCTGGGACATGTAGTTTCACAACACCTGGAGTGTCACAGGTTAGCCAACACTGGTCTATGTTGTGCACCTTCTGACTCCTCTCCTCCAATACAACAATAACCAAATAGATCCCCTGCTCCTGTGTGACACCTATACAGCTCTCTACCAACAGGGCATTGAGACACCATGTAAAGCTCTCCACAGCCATGAACAGATACGTATCATTACTTCTATATATTCTAGGTGGAGGACCGAGTGTCAATAGTGCACAGACTGACCAACCCCAACAAGAGTCAAGCTCATGTGTACATCTGTCTCTACACACTCTCTTGTAGCATTGAATAGTCAATACAATATCCCGATGTACAGTGGGTATCAATCGAGGAACAGACTCGGGAAATTTAAGCTCTTGTGGTTCCGTGGTTCTCAAATAAATTACCACCCTAAATACACCTCAAATTGGGACCACACTCTGCTGCTGAAGGGAAGTTAGGGGGTTAAGTTCCTCTGTCCCTCAATTCAGAATTATCTATTGGTCTAAATCTGATCACCTTTGAGGGCATAGTTATGAGTTATTAAGATCGGTCAGATGGTTGGGATCTGTGCCTTTGCTATCTTAAGGAGAAATTTTTTCTATACGTGGACTGGATTATTGGACTTTCGCAAAATTAAACACTTTCTTTTCAGAGGGGGCTTGGCATAATCACTGCACAGAAAGTTATCTCTATTTAAGGATCTCTTGCATAACAGACCAACACCAGAAACATGCATATCTACAATTTATAAGCTATTAGTTGAAAACCTATTTTCAGACTTGCCACATGATCATACCATATTGGAAAAATGACATAAAAACAGCTGAGGACATTATAGTGGTAAGGTACTCAGTGTCCCAGAGTTTTAGCTACTGAACTTAACCAACGTTCCAATCTTGAGGTACAAAAAATCCTTACTGAGGCATATGAACAATGCTGTGAAGGCTGTTTTGCTCTAATACTGGTGATCACCCACTACTACATCCCTGAAAGAATGGTTCACTAGGTTACATTATTATATGGACATGGACATCATAACAATGTAAACCAGAGATCAGTATGAGGAATTTGTAAGTACATGGTGGCTTCAATATAAAAAATCCAGCAATTTAAAATGAAAAGCCAATCCACTGGATGTACAGCCGTAATTCTTGTAGATTAACCATTTAATTTGCATAGGTAAATACATCACCTCACTATACCTTCCAAATCCCATCCAAATGAATCTCATTTCAGAGTTTATTATTTTATTTTTTTAATACACATTTTTTATTGAAGAACTTCAAACATTTACAAAGTAAAAATCATTTGTAACATTAAAGATGAGACTGTGGATCAACATTCAGAGCCAACAATGTCAAAGACATTTCAAAGCAGTTACACAATACATCCATATAATATAGAGAGAACTTAGTGAGGCAGAGTTTATTATTTTAACTTGTTTATCATGAAGATACTGTCGAAGTCAGCAAATTGGATAAAGTAATTTCAATTAAAATCGAGCAAACTTGGTTGTCTTTGTCTGAAAAGATGCGTACGGTACGCTACGACGTACAAGGGCACGCTATGGCGTAAAAGGGCGTACGCAGCTGCAACACGTGGCAGCAACAGTATTTAGCCTTTTACATACATTCGCACAAACACGCATACTTGTAAAATAGTACACATTAATGGTAGTTGCAACACATAGTCATTTATGTCGAAATATAGTAGTATTTATGTTATATATTATAAGTTATATGCACATTAGTGAAATATATGGAACAGGTTGAAGGAATCATATCATGTGTGGTATCATAATAAACCTCTTAACATTTGCTACTGTTTGGTTCACTCTGCAAAGGAATCGCAGAGTGCATACACAAGTTATGAATGATAGGGAATTATGAACTACTTAAGACTAAGGAATCTTGGCGGGAAGAGCAGAGTATACCCCCTGGAGAGGTGACCCCCTCATTTGGATTCTTTAGGATGAACTAGCCAATGATTGACAACCCCTTGGACCTTCCTGAAACCTGGACCAATAGAAGCAAGCTATACCATCTTCATTGTTTTACTGTATTCCTGTGTGCATATAAGCAGCAGCAGCTTCTCATCTAGTGTTCAGACATCTTGTCCCCAGACTTCAGCATTGAATGACTGTACACTGGATCCAGAGCGCCTGCGATAAGTAACGGCTGTACTTATTATTATTTCGCTTGAATATATTTTGCTACTTTAAGAGAATAAATCTTTGTGCATTGGAAACACAAATCGAGATTCGACAATCGTTATTGGTTAGCGACAATACGCACTTAACAATTCACATAGAAAAAAAAGAAACTGTTGCCTTTAGTGGGTGCTGTAGAATTTATACTTTATACAATCTATACACAATCTATACCATGAAGTCCTTATACCCTCTACTTCCCTATGTCTTTACCTTCTCCCTGGTTTATGCTGCTGTTTCTGATTCCCCATATATAAAAGGTTATCTTCATTACAATCTTGTCCATCGGTTGGTGCTGCAATAAGAGAAGGACTACAACAACTCGTTTGTCTCATATAGTTTTATTAGTATGTACTAGATGTAATAGTATGCTTTAGATTTGCAAACTTACTTACTAATGTATCAATTATTTCAATAAAAATAATTATAAACTTGCATTAATTCTCATGCTGACCTGTTGCATGTATTTTAACTGGGGTCAGCTTAATTAAATTTTACCAAATTTAACAGACATTCTAACATGTATGGACAAATGGACAACCATCTCATCATATTCAACCCAATCAGACAGGAATTAATCAGACAGAATGGCCAATGCACACTGGAACAAGGAAAATCCTTGCGTACATGTCAACCCTGGACAATCAGCCCAATTGCCACTGGAATGCATGATATTAAACGTAAAAAAAATGTTATTTTATAGACCTCTCCAGTAATTTCATCATTGGGGCATCTCTCCCAATTCTTGCTACAATGTCAACTTTAGACTGTATGAACTGTGTACACCAACTTGCATTCAGCAAATTATTGGTTAACAACTAGAAGTCAGGCAAATGGTTGGAAAATGTAATGATTTCAATGAAAGAACATTAGTGGTCGTAAGGTCCCTGGAGAAGCGGGATGATTTTCCCATGCTGAAAAATGCTTGTCTGTAATTGAATAAATTCCTATGTGCATGTTCTGAAAAGCTTTTAGTTTATATTTATTTGGCTCAGAGCCTCAACCCATTATTAGCTGTTGCTTCAATTGAAATGCAGGTATCGTCTGTCTGGAAGTGTCTGTGTGGCTCTGATAACTGTTTATTGCGGTCAAATCCAAGGCATGTATAAGCTTGCACAATAATTTAATGTGGACCCATCTCTTACACAAAGGTGAGGCCACAAGTCTGTGGGTTAAAACAGAGTTCATGATAATGCAGCCTAACCATTCACTGGAAACTACAGACATCACTGAGACATTTCGTACCTCGTACCTCAATGATATCATTAGTTCTTTGGGAACAGATGACTATTGCCTCAGCACACAAAATTGTTGCCTCCACTGGGAGTAGGCATGAGTCCACTTTAAAGTGGAACTGTCTTGTAAACTGTCTCTAGTATATTGGCACTTGTAAAATTATGGAAAACGTATTATATGTTGGAAATTTTTACATAAAATAACTTTTATTTTAGGTATGTTTTACCATAGGCTTGAAACAATTGTTGTGTTATGTAGAACTGTTTCGCAGTATAATTTCTGTATGATAAACAAACTCCAGCTGCTTGTGTTTAAAAATAAATTCTACTATATAATGCATAAGTAAAACAATAAAGAAATACATATTCAGAAGAGTCACAGTTGATTAATCACAAGTGACAGATTCCAGATATGGTCTGTCCACTTACAAATGTGGTCAGCTGTTCAATGTCATTTCTGTCCATTCAGCTTGATCAAGCTTAATCTGCTGAAACTAGTTACACTTAGCATATTTCACTGAAAAGCTATGTGTTAATAACTTATACACAAAATGCATTTGATATTAAATTTAAGACACATTACATTTCTTAATACACTTCCCTATTAATCATTGATCAATTCAGATTCCAGAAAATGCCTTTAGAGTCACATCTGTCCAAATGCAAGCACATATTTCGGAAATAGAACACCTTCATTCCAAATACAGAAGGCCTTGCAAGTCTCAGCCATACAGTAACAAGCGACAAATTGAAGGTACTGAATACAATGGGCCTGAGTCAAGTTGGAATGCAAATTGGGAGCAATTTCTGTGTTTAAAAAGAGTATGCAACTTTTGCGTAGTTTCACCGGTATTCAAATAACATTTCTAAAGATATGTTACGATTTTAACAGGGGTGGAATACACTCTGCATAAACAATGTGTACTTTTCATAAGTGTAGACAAACATAGAGGCTGAAGTATTTTTTAGGAGCAATTACACTGTTGACTACAAGCAAATTTGCAATGAATTCAGAACACACATAACTTTTATATGATCATATATTAAATTAACAACTGGTAACACTATGGCAAAAAAAAACAAAAAAAAATTAGCTATAACTTTTTTCAATATCCATATATTTCAGGGGTTTTTTAATTTTATTTCATCAATTATTTTAATAGGTGCAAAACAGAAAACAAGCGTACCTACTCTAAACACAGAATTTGCATTAGCCACATCTGCATGAGCATGCCCTTTGTGCACATGGCCTACGTTAGTCTGCCCCCTTCCCTCCCCCACTCTGCCTCTCAAGTTGTATGGGGTCATAAGTTTCAGATGCATGCAATGTATTTTTGTGCAGTTGTGAAGTGCTAATTCATACAAGATACACTACGCAAACGGACCTACGTCTGGACTTCAGTCAGGTCCCATGACAGCCACAGCTGTCCAGTCACATGTGGTAGATTCCAGATAATGAATACCTTGAGTGTCACAACTGACCAGTCAGAAGCAGCAGATTACAGATAAGGAACACCTTTATAGCCACAGCTGTCCAGTCCCAAGCAGTGGCGGATCTAGAAAAATGCTGTACCCGGGGTGAGATAGGGGGGGTGGCGATTTAGGCCCCGCCCCATTCTAACATCTTAGGCTGCTGACGGCTGCACACTATGTGCAGGTCCGTCCAGCCGTGACAGGCAGGGACAGTGTGCTGCCCGGCTGCTCTGACTGTGTTTTAAACAGTGGATCCACCACTGGTCCCAAGCAACAGATTCCTTACACTTCAAATACTAATCACCTTTTAATTCTCTTAGGCTCATGAAACCAACAGTCATTTCAAGAAATTCATAAAGCTGTCTTTTCAGGTAACGGAGTGGGTCCCTGTGTAGGGAACCCACTTGACCACTATTTGGGGGAGACTAATTGTGGTGAGTTTTAAGAATTTGGAGAACCCTCCTGATTATGTCATTTAATGTAAATAGATTGGCTTACCTATATTCTTACTTCCCTTTTGATAGCAGTCACTCTAATGCCAGTGGTATTCAGGTACTTCTGTAAATAACGAACAATGCCACTACCTTTGTGCATGATATGTAAGGATCACGTATTACAAAGCTTAACTAAAATGTGTTCAGTAGATATTAATGTGTTTTATAGTATAAAACTTGTGTGTGTGTTATATCAAATATATTATTTCAGCCTACAGCAAACCTTTATAACTGGATTTACTGATTCGCTATCACACTCCAGTACAACACAAACAAGTCACAGTTTAGAGAGCAAGAAATGTCAGATGTGACTTCATAAAACGTTATATGTAAACTGTTCCTATTTGTTTACTAAATAGATATGTTCTACGGAATTCTCAGCTGTATTTCATGTAAAAATATCTGATGTGTACAGATAATAATTAGGGACTCAAATCCAACTATGAGATAAGAAGAAAGTCAAGAAAGCATCTACATTGAGTGGAGGTAGCTATCATGAACATTAGCTACTAAGTGCCCTAGTCAGTTCACTAGTTTTCTAGAAAATGGATAGGTGTACTCATGAATTTTGGGTTGCACTTCAAAAACTTCTGCCTCCATTGGGTGTAGATGATAGGCAGTCTTTAAAGACACACTAATTGCTTATTTTCCATCATGCTATCTGACGGAGTTAAGATTTTTTTTTTTTACAAATATGTATATTTGTATTAAACAGTTTCTCATACCTTTTGTAACCATGTCAACCACAGAAGGCAAAACTAAACTGTTCATCTTAGTGTGGGGACAAACACTTTATGTGAACACAAAAAATGTATTCGCAGAGAGGCTTTTTACACATACCTGCCTACCCAAAACACATCACCCAAATACTCCTGCTTTGGGTCCCCATAGCGATGCTTTGGTTCGGGAAGAGCAGTACAATGAGCTTCTCATGTACTGCATGCATTTGAGAGTTCCGAATGACCTGTATAGCATGAGATGCACTCTGTCTTTGATAATGAATAAATCCACTTTATCCAAATCAATTTAATAAGAACATTTACCATTTGGTAATTGCTGTAAGTGCTTTTGCTATGATAGGCTCATGTATAAGCTCGCACTGCTGAAATGTCTGTTTCAGAACAAGTTTGACTTTAACTCATAAATAACCAGTAGTCTGAAAAGTTGTTATTTTTCATTTCATTATATTTGTGTGATATCAATGATAAAGCAGAACAGGGGCGTGGGGACTTAGAAGCAGGAGTAGGTTTTTTTCTGCTAGTAAGTGTATGTGTGAGGGGTGTATGTATTTATATACTAGCAGATTTTCTTCAAAATATTTTAAGGAGTTTTTACATGCTGGAATCCCAATGCAATGAATGAAATATTAAAATTAATGGGAACGGTTCTGTGCTACTTGTGCCTCAATGCATTTGCAAACGCATGCAAATAGGTTCAGCGCATTTCAAGTTCGGATGTACCGAATGTGTACCACATGTCAAACACATGCACAAACGCAGCATTTATAAATGTTATTTCATGCTGTTTGCATTTGTAAACCCTCTTAATGTAAATTTTTTTCAAAGCTATGGAGCCAAGAGCCATATTGCTTTTGCAGAGTTTTGGAAGCCTAAGTGACATGGTAAAGTGTTAAACCGTTTATTTTAAAGTTTTACAAGCTGCTTCTTCATCCTGCAGTGCTAATATCTGCTTTCCCCTGAGGCAGTTGTAAATATCTCTAAATTCTTGTCTTCAATATTAGGAGAGTAGCAGAAAAGCCAGTATCCATGGCAACAGCGTTGTGATGTTGCGTACCCATTCTTAGGAGGGAGGGGGAATAGAGAAACCTTTGTGTGCATTAAATTTGGAGGCTGATGACGATAAGTGTCTCCTCGAACATGTTAAAAATTTAGCAAATTAAGGCATGAATCATGCTTCTTTAAAGAAAACAGAGAACGATTTTTTGTGTATTTTCTTGGTAATCTGTCAATGTGATGTAAATTGAAAGGGTATTTTATGGTATCTATGGGAACAATGATTGAAATCGCATAAAAGGCCATAAAAATAGCATATAAGCTTTTCTAAAATGTCCCTACACTGCTGTCAATACTTGATAGTAATAATTTTCTATCAATGTCTATAGTAGCAGTCACATTCATCTGTGCTCTCTTACTTGTTTTAGGAAGATTACAATCTTCCCATAGGACAAACAGAAAAAATCTTTGCGTGATTTACTACTGTATCCACATATAGGAGTGTGAACCCTGGATGTATACGGTTCACATGGTTTATAGTATTATTTTACGTTTTTTGAAAGGGTGGGTGGGGTGTCTCCAAAGCAGAAGAAAAAAATGTCCATGCAGAGTCAGCCTTAATATTTGTGGATTCTGTCTGTCTAATTGTCTGTGTTTCCCAAATCAGTATCCATCCCTAAATTCTTTCTGGCCAAACATTGCAAGACCTCCGAATGTCACTTCATGAACGATTTTAAAAGGTTAAAATGAGATAAAATAGTAACTTTAGACATGCCCAAATTCACATTTTCTGTTTCTATGCTGCCCCATGAAGACCCACGGTCGAGACTCTCTGTGGTAACTCCTGCTGTATCCCATATGTATAATAATAAGTCATATAACGCATATATACATGTTTAGAATGAGAAACAAACAGTGATTTGGAAATTGAGCAGTGTGCCGCTCAAAGCATTCCAGAATTTTAGTAGTAATATAGCAAGATTTACATGAGAGCAAAGATGGGTATACACTTATGCAATTATCATGCAGATCCCATGATCACGTTTAACTGCACCAAAGCACATCGTATTTGTAGATTTGGTTTTCTAAACTTCCTGAAAATCACGATCAATGATGGAATGATGTCGGGCAAATGTGGAAGTGTGCATGCACTCATGACCAGCAGTGTAGGAAGATATCTGTAGAGTGTACAGAGTCACAATCTTTTCAGTAGATCGTTATGACAGATGAAGAGCACAGATCTGAAAGTAAATCTTATAGGTGTGTACACATGAATCGACATGCTCAGTCATTGGTGAAATCGTTACAGAAATTGCATCTGAAGCATGCAAAGGTGTGTACCTGTTACAACTTCAGATTACGTGTATCAATGTCGATTAGTGCTGGCAGACCAGAGGCGCAGAGTCTAACGGATCCCCTGGTGTTCACCAAGACCGCCGTAAGGTGGGATGGGCTTCGCTGCCAGGAGTCCGCAGGTCGCAGCCCTCTGGACTGTCTCAGGATTTAACACAAGATCTGAACCACAGGAGGGAATTTTGAGCGGAATGAAGGAGCACCGCTGTACAGATGGAGGAAGGAACAGGCCAGCTAGAATCGATATGCTGGGATCTGGCTGAGAGTAGGCTTACAAGCCTGGAACTGGTACAGGGATATCAGCAGAAAGGTGCACTAGGAGATTCCACAGACTAGGTCCGACAGGCAATACTAGTACACGGTTCTGGCAATAAGGTACACTAGGAGAATCCACGAACTAGGTCAGACTGGCAATACTGGTACACAGGAGATCCGAAGGAATGCAGCAAGGAACGACAGGGGAGTCAGAGATGCAGCAAACTAGTTGCACTGACACCGAGCAAGTGTCAGAGCAGGTTTAAGTAGAGAGAGATTCAAAATATCCTCTCCAGAGACCCGATCATGTGACCGCACGAATGGCCAATCAGCGCGAACGATCCACACTACCCAGAAGTGCCGGGCACAGCACAGAGAAGCCGGCATTAGAGCGAGGAAAGGTAAGTAATCGTTACAGTACCCAGCTTAAGACTAGATGCACAGTGTAGGGTTTTCAGCTGATTATCGGGCCAACCACTCGAAAAACGACCGCTCGGCCACATATCATGATAGTGTGTATACTTACACGATGAACGACAGACATTCCAAAATGCCCCTTGTCGTTTCATTTGGTTGGTCGGACTGTTTAATAATCTCGTTCCAATCACCTTACGATCAATGTGTATGCACTCACAATCATGATCTCCATAGAGTTTACAGAGTCATGGTCTTTTCAGCCGATGCCGACAATGAACATGTCCTGTTGACTAAATGTAGAAATTGCTGCAGAGGGAACAATTTGTTAATTCGTTCCAAGTCTGAATATTTTGTTTCAGAGTCACAGAAGCTAACGAAATTCGTTATGACATGTGGATAGCTATAACCATACTTGCCTACTCTCCCGGATTTCCAGGAGGATCCCGAATTTTGGGGAGTCATCCCATGTGAATAGGCAAACCTTCCATAAAATGGCGAAATTCACGGCATTGAATAACCGGGACGGGGCTTAATCACATCATTAAGCCCCGTCCCGGCTATTCAATACCTTGAATTGCTGTAATTTTAGTGGGGACGGGGCTATAGTGACGCAACAACGTTGTCACGCTCTCTCCTACCATCTGTCACATGATCTGTACTCTGGGAGTACAGATTTAAAGAGAAGGCAAGTATGGCTATAACAGTGTGACAGGAACGAAATAATGCATATTGTGCTGTCATTCTCTAAATGACTATAGAACCAAATGAAGAGCACGGATCTGATGGTAAATCGTGTCAGTGTGTATGCATGAATTGCCTGACCAGTCAGACCTTCAGTCGTAGGTACAATCATTGTAGATACCAGATTGGTCGCAAAATTCTCCAAGTGTGTACCTAGCTTAAATCTGTGTGACATGACAAGACACTTATAATGTACTGTGTGCAATACTGATAAATGGCCCAGTTAAACTGTTGCATAGCAAAGAAAGGATATTTTGTGTGCTAATCAGTCAAATCGGACAAGTCAATAGTAAAATACTACATTTTGTGGTTTACATCTTGTTAATAAAACTATAAGCTTTGTAAAGTGCTCACCCACTGGACTAATTAACGTACTTTATCTCAGTATGGCCTTGGAAAGATTTCCTATACCAAGGTGTAATTGTTGTACTGTATGTATAGCCTATAGTCATACTTGTGTGTATTACAATATAAAGAGGCTTTGCAAGGATTGTGAAGCAGACTGCTGGATGCATTTCCCTCTCCAAACACATGCCAAGATGCTTATGCTTTGTGTAATGTGTGTACCGTGTGCAATTTCTGCCTACATGTACGATCATTCATTATTCTAAAAACATTTTCTACTTGTTACATAATATGGTAACTAATTGGTGAAATATGCCTGAAAAATAAAAGACTTTATAGCTATGTAATAGCTACATTCCCACTTGTGTGAGCTGTTGTTTTATAGCAATTACTTTTGTTGAAACACTGCAACATTTTCCCATACATTTTATGGCAAAACCATGTAGGTGCCTTTTTAATGCATTTTTCATATTCAGAAACCAGAAAATGGCAAATAGATTGCAGGAGAGTGATGGGAACAAAAGCACATATAGGGTTCAAATCTGCCTGAAATCATAAAATTCCCAACCCTTTAATCAGATGCACCCTTTATGTCAGATGTACCCACAAAGATGCACTGACATCCCCCTCCCCTCCGGCTTCTTAGCTGTGTTAAAGTGTAATTTTAAATAAATCCATAGAATTGTTTCTTTAATAACTTCATTGTATTTTGCTATGACACTATATCTGCCCTTAATAAAAAAAAGATAAAAACAAGGGGCCTGATTCATCAAGGTACGCAAACGCATACGCATCTGCTAAACTGGACTTGAGCTACGTAAAACACCACATACGCAGCGCTAACAGAGCAGATACGCCACTCAAAGTCAACTCAATCTCAAACTCCACCGCAAATATAACGGTTTGCGTCACTCAAAGTATGAAACACAGATGCGTATGCGTTTGCGTACCTTGATGAATCACCCCCAAGATTCCGACATTGAATAAATTACCTTTTATTTACACAGTTATTTACACAGTTTGTCTCTGTGTCAAAACATTTACTTTGAATGTTAATTAAAGGTCTCATTTATAACTCAGTGAAACTAATCTATATGGAAAACCTAGATTTGCGCATATATTTAGTAGAAACACAGTCTTTTGTTGTATTTACAGTGTTTCATATGGATACGGTGCAACAAACAATACGTATGAAAACAACAGACGCTAATTAACATTCTCAGATAGACTGGAATCAATGTTCAATAACTTAATAATGTGATAAGTACTATGTAATAGTTTTAGAATCTTGGAAAATGTCACTATCATATCTGTTGTAACATGTTTATTAATTTAAGACTAAATATGCCTTCACTAATTGTAATATGTCTATTTAAGATTTACCTGGTTTAGGTGGCCAAAAAGCCAGATGTCCGCATTGCCTGAGGGACTGAAAACAACTGACAGCATTTTCATCAGCTCAGCTAGACAGACCTTATAGATTATTGTAATTAACTTCTTTTTGGAACATTGTATAACACTGCGATCCTTTATGTACATTTGTGAACTGTTTCCATTGTTCAAATGGTATAAAACTTCCCTCTGCTGACTATTGGCTGTGCTGCGTAATTCAATTTTAAAATAATGTTTTATTAAATAAATAAATGTATTTATTTTTTCCTTTAAGAAACTGGATCAGACAATTAATTATTTTTCACTTTAATAGCTGAGGTGGCTTCCCACTTCCTATGTGTTACAGTTTTGCATTCTGGTTCCACTTCTCCTGAGCACTGGTGTTTTTTCAATCATGTAGACTTTTAATTGCAGAATGAACATACTCAGCAACATTCAGGGCTATCTGTGAAGACGGCCCTTAATTATACTTGTGATTTCACTGACGTGAATTGTGCTCCAAGGACGGATAAGAGAGTAAACTACAAATGAGTTGTCAAATATAAAACTTGCCTTAGCCTCAGCTGTGACATGAAGCGTCCCAGATTTCAGAGTAGCAATGAATCTTTGTGTCTTTGTTTCCCCCAAACATGCCCTAATCAATTTATATTTAAAATTTCTGCAGTTGTGTATTAAATTATGGGAGATAAAGAGAATTGGTCTTTCAGTGCCAAGCGATAGTTCCTAGTGTTCAGAACTATTTCATTTGAGAAGGTATTCAGGCTGCAAGAAATGTTTAGCCATCTTAGTCTGCCTTATATATACCAGTTCTCATTTGGATGCTATACCTCGATCATGTTAGATGAAGCTATAAAGGCTCTTGATCTTTAAAGTAGCAAGTAAACAATTCTCATATAGTTAGACAGTGTAATTTATTTTATCAAGAACATTTGTAGTGGCTCTGACAAAAGACCAATATACAATGGAAAAAGGTGCCTCCTTGTGCAAGAACGACAATACATGCTCTATCACATTCGTGTACAAAAATGAATACCATATTAAGGATAACAAACAGTTTATCTGTGATTCCTGTAAATCATGGATCCTGAATAACTATCAAGCAGCTCTTAGCTCCATAATGAAGAAAAAAACAAGGAAAAAAACAATAGTGTAATATTGCAATAAAATATGCACCCATGTACACGCACAATAAAGTAGTCCTTCCGTACCAATAATTTTTTCTTTCAACCAAACATACTTATTGTTTAATCCAAAATTCCCACTCAGGAAAAAGAAGTGCTCTTTATAACACTTGTGTATAACCAATCACCAGTGACACTATAGAACAAGTGCCTACGTACCAACAGTCATATATAAATTCACTCAGGTGATCTCTCTATGTCCACTTCTTCATAAATTCTCGTACTACTGAGATCCTGCAATAAAAATTTTAAGGTGATAGTTTTGTGTACTATCAAAGGGTGGCCTGTGGAAGTCAAATAATTGGATAAAGTAAACCAAATTGATTAATATTGTTTTTCTATGCGATTGCAATTAATACGCCACGTACTATGACGCAATTGCATGAATTAATAACACACACATTTACATTCGCACGTACACTTGTAAATAATACACATTTATTTAGGTTCTAATTCACATTTATTTATTAGTAAAATGTATTAGAGATTGTTTATACATAAATGATAATACATTAAAAGTATCTGAGGCTCAGGATATAGGAAATGTATTAAGTTTAGTGTCATTTTGATCTTCATATTACCATCTCGAATCCGCTACTTTCGGCTTTGCGATCGCTTCCTGGAAAATAAAAGATTAATGATCAAAATGACATTGTGTATTAAGTTTCTTGAAGACTGGTTTAGATCAGTTTTCCATTAGGCACAACATGTGCTCAGCTGGTGACACCTTATCAGAGGAATCCTTTGAATTAACCTATGACCAGCAGACAAGTGGAACATTATTAACCCCTGAGCCAATGAAGACCCTAGACATGATGCTTGTATACGTAGTGACATCATCAGTCGTTTTTTCTATACTGAAACTGGATATAATCAAGCGACTTCCACCAGCTAGATCTCTGTACCTGACTACAGACAATATGACTTTATCTTATCCTGGGTGAAGCTCATTAAAGAAAATGTAATGTATTCATTGTTTTTATACTTTACTGTTTTATTGTAATATCTTTTATGTGTAATAATGGCTTGCTGTAAATTCTGCTATATTTTGCAATTAAACATCTTTGTGCTTTGGAACCACAATAATCGCATTGGACAATGTTTTATTGGTAAGTGCTAAAGTTAACTTAATAATCTTGAAGTAGTGCACTCTAATTTTCTTTGAAAATGTTCACAATGTATTTGATTATGGGATCACAATATTTTTCCTCAGTATTTTAGTTATAACTCCAGAAAGGAGAACATGATTACTGTACAGTCTGTAATACTCAAGTAATACTAGTGCTTGTTAAGGATTATGCCCTTATTATCCTACTGTGTATACTGAAAACCTAATCTTAATTGATATTTTATAAATTCAATTGCACTGTGAAGCAGACACAAGGCTCCAATGCAGAAAGGTTTTGCTTAGATTTTGATTATATTTTAGCTTGCTTTTCTGACCCTCTAAACCATGTTGGTCTATTTCACAAATAGATATAAAACATTCTATAGATGCAGAGTATCACTTAACTTACAGAAATGCCTCTACATACATGTATAGGTCATACCAGCCAAAAGCCTTGAATATAGGAGGACAGTCAATATTTCGGATGACAGAATAGTGCCCTGCTAGAAAGGGTGTAGCATAACATGGATGGTTGAATGTATAAGGGTGTGATGTGTATGGTTTGTGAGCGAAAATACACCAGGGATCTAATATCTCCACGGAAAGCACTAATAATCTTTTGACTGATAGTATGCAGTAATAAACCACATGACATTTTTATTTATACATACTTTGGATGTAGTGAACAATATACCAACAATTTCTCTCATTTGGGGGTAAGGACAAGAACGAATTTCTCAGATGTGCTTAACAGCTGTGCAGTTTAATCCTAGAACAGGTTTGTGTGTTCAGGCATTCTCTCCACAATAGTGTTATATTCTAATGTAATTGATTTTCTTGTGTGTTTCCTAAGCTACAAGATCTCATGAATGGAAGAGAAAATACTCAGGTTTCCAAGTAATAAGCAGTAACTGCTATTGATCTATAATGATTGTGCTGTATACCCTTGAAGCTAGCACTGCTGTTATCAGAATGATTGAGCAGTAATCAGCTGCTACCTAACAAACAGAGGAAAGCTGAATCAACAGGTTTAATCTCAATAAAAATGGTCAAAACGAAAGGGTAAATCTGCCATTTTAAACAAACATGCTTCAAGCATAATCCTATAATAAACAGATAGAAAGATCCGATGTCACTGAAATTGTAGTTTATGCACAAACACAGACTTTAAAGGGGATATTAACCCCGAGGGATAAATATATTAAGCAGCGGATTCTGCAAGTCGCGGATATTCAGCGATCTTGCAGGGGAAATTTAAAACAGCAATGGCTTTCAGGGCAAGTTTTGCCTTGAAAGCAATTGCCGTTTTAAATTTCCCATGCAAAGTCACTGAATATCGGCGACTTGCAGAATCCACTGCTTAATACATATGCCCTCATATCTTTTTATCATCATCTCCACTGAGTGGCAGAACCAGCTCAATAATCATTTACAAAGTATGCTTTTTTCAAAACAATGTCATAGAAAAAGACTTGAGTGTAAAAGTTTATGATGGAAACTTATGAAAGTAGCAAAATGTGGGCGCACAATGCATTTCTTTTTATAATCATCAAAGATAATAATATTGTTCACTATGTAGTCATTTTAGAACATACCTTATCCATGCCTGTAAGATAGTGATAATATACTTCTCATTTGTTCATACAGTGTGTTTGGACAATACTTACAGCTTCTTTAGTTCATTCCTTTTGTTTTCCATTAAATTAACCTCAGCCAGACTGATCACAAAACACACATACCTGGCCTCTCCACAAACCCTCTGCCATTGAAGAACAACAGAATTATCTCAAAAAATGTAACTGTGGTCCTGATTCATTAAGGATCTTAAATGAAGAGGATCCTTATTTCAGTCTCCTGGACAAAACCATGTTAAATGCAAGGGGTGCAAATGAGTGTTCTGTTTTGCACATAACTTAAATACTGACTGTTTTTTCATGTAGCACACACATATCAACTTTAAATTTCAGTGTACAAATAAGCTATCAAGTATTTGTGTGCTACATGAAAAAACAGTCAGTATTTAACTTATGTGCAAAACAGAACACTCATTTGCACCCCTTGCATTTAACATGGTTTTGTCCAGGAGACTGAAATAAGGATCCTCTTCATTTAAGATCCTTAATGAATCAGGCCCTGTGTGACTGCTTTCATTTTTCTCATTAGAGAAACAATATAATTAATCAAAAGATTAAGTATTCCAAACCACAATTTACAATGGCAATTTGTATGGAAAATGTTTTCATTTCTTTGTCTAAAACTACTACTCATGCATTATAAGGACTAACTAACCCCCTACTGTGAAATACAAGGAGGTCCCTGTCAGGAACTTCTAATGGTCTTATATTTAAGTTTATCCCATATATGCATTGGGTGGAGGTGTGGGGAAGTGTTGTTTAAAATTACCAATCAACTTTTAGTTGAACATAAGCTTTTAAATCATGGACACTAGTCTATTGGTTTTTTTTTTTAGATTAATTGAGTTAAGTTATGGGACATGGCAGTATATTTTTGCACAAAAAGGAACACAAGTCAAGTTTTTCTTTTAACAATTAGGGCAGAGGTTCCCAAACTGTGCACCACGGCTCCCTGGGGTACTGCAGCAACCTCACGGCCAGGGCCAGTGGTAAGCAAGGCAAGGGACTACTTGGTAATCATTTTGGCATAGGGGTGCCTTGAAAAAAATATGGGGACACTAAAGGTGCCTCGAACCGAGAACGTTTGAGATCCACTGAGTTAGGGTATTAACTTTTCAAAGGATGGTTGTATCCTCTTTGCATAAAATGGTTGATCATGGCTGTAGCTTGAAAAACGCAAACACCATAGTTATTTCATATGGATAGTACTCAATTAAAGTAGCAATACCACCTAGAATTATTTTTTTTTAAATAGCAAATAAATACATTTTAAGCATGTATCTGCTGCCCTCTACAAATCATTATATCCATTTCAAAATCTCTCTCGAGGTTGCATATGTGGCTGACAGTTACACAGACATAGGCTCACAGTCCTCAGCACACACAAAAGAAAAAAGAAAAAATCAGAAGGCATCTTCAAAGTCAGCACTCTGAACCTTACACAACCCACTTTATCACCCCTCAACAGGAGATTCAAATTTGCCCCCAACAACATACTGGACAAATTCAAAACTTACATCAACCTGCACAATAAAAGTATGCTTCAAGAAATTCTTCAAGAAAGAAAATAATTTTCACAATGAGAGAACCACAACATCCACATACACTTGTATCAACATGAAAACAAGATCAAAATTCATCATACAACACCATAAAGGCCCCTTAATACAGACTTTCGAGGGCTTACCGGAAGCAGACCTAAGGAGGTTCACAAGCAATCCAACTATGAAACAGAATAGCAAAGAAAAAACAGCACTCAACACACTGAAGAACAACCATAACAACATCATCAAACCAGTAGACAAAGGAGGGGAAAGAGTTATGCTTAACAAAACCGACTATATCACAGAAGCACACAGACTTCTAGGAGACCAAACAACCTACACAGTATACAGCAGTGACCCCACACTCAAGTATCAGAACAAACTTTCTGTACTTCCGCAGAGGGGTCTCAACACAGACATACTGAACAAAAGGGAGCATGAATCCCTACTCACCTCATACCCCATGCTACCTGTCTTCTATTATTTACAGAAGAACAAGAATCTGAGATATTCACCAGGATGACCAATTGTCTTCGGGATTGATTCCTTAACATCCAACCCCTCAGAATACATGAGACCACCTCCTATAACCGCTCATATGTACACAGAAATGCCACCTGAGGACACCACCCAAGTCAAACAGACCCATAATGACCTACAATGGGACAAGTATTTCACATTTGTCACTTGGACATTACTTCTCTCTCTACATCATGGACCACACACAAGACTGCCACTACAACCGCCTCTATCTAGCAACAGAATCTACCCTACCAGAAGACCAGGTAAGTTTCCTCATTGAAGCAATTTTTTCATCACAAACCATAACTACTTCTGATTTGAAGAAAAATACTACAAACAGATGAAGGGAACAGAGATGGGAATGAAATTTGCACCAAATTATGCAAACCCTCTTCATGGCAAAATGGGAAGAAGACAGAAGCTGGAACGACAACCCCTACCAGAAAGACATCATACTATGGCAGGAACACATGATCTACAAAAAAAGATCCACATCAGACGGACACAACTTTTCCCAGCTATATCACCAAATACAGCAGCCAATACGGACAACTTTCCTTCATCCTTAACAAACATTGACATATTCTCAAAAAAGCTGAAAAACAGATGCCTAGCATGCAGAACCACAGCAAGAAACAACACAAAACCTATTAGAGAATATACCAACAACACCCAACAAACTCTCAAAACAAGAGAAAAATTCACCCGCGATTCCAAAGGTGTCATCTACTTACTACAATGTCCCTGTGGACTCCCTTACATGGGCAGAACAATAAGGGACCACAAGACCAGGATACAGCTACACATCCAGAATATAAAAATAAAGATTACAAGTTACAATGTCCCTGAACACTCACCACAACCCTTCTCAACTTTCCTTCAGGGGCATCAGACACATGAAGAATTTCTGGAGAGGGGGAGACTACATAGCACAGATATCAAGATAAGAAACAAGGTGGAGCCATGAATTGAACACCCTCACCCCTACAGGCCTCAACAGTGTGCGCTGTTTCCTTCCTCCTCCCCTCAGCCATTTTCTACCTTTACTCTTTCCACCCCCCCCCACTCACACAAACATCTAATCTCCCCTTGCACACATGCCTCCTCTCCACCTCTCACCTCAGCCTCTCAACACTGTCACCCCTTTCTCTATCACTCTGCTTTGACTGATAGCATCACATTTATTTTCTTTATCCTATACTCTGCACCACCTCTGCATCCTCCCCACTCTTGCCTTCTGGTCATCACTATGCACTCTCATTCCCTTACCATTCCGCCTCTGACCCATCCCATCTTTTTTTTTCCTATACTTTTCACCACCTTCATATCTTTCTCCCCCCTTTTGTTCACAATTACACAATATCACTGACTCGCAGATATCTCCTAGAAACCACACAGCAACCACCTAGTCCCCTCTCCTCCTCTTCCTTCTTCATATAGTAGCATTCAACTACAAGACGACAAGACGGTAATCCCTGAAGAAGTCTGACACCCTGCAGGGAAAACCTGATGGATACAACTCCCCCACAACTCTCCAAACAACCCACTAGACCACCAAACTCCACGGAGAAGAGCACTAGTCATTCGGATGGCAGAATCGGAGCATGCATTTATTAAAGTAATGCTATCGTTTTCAAATAAGCATTGCATAAGCGATTTGTGTTTCCAAGGCACAAAGTAATTTATTTTAGCAGAAGTAAAATTTAGCAGTTCAATACATAATTATAATACAGTACAGCCAATACCAAAAGATAAATACATACCGCTGCGCTCGCTTGCGCTAGCTGCACTCCCACTGGTACCAGCGAACAGTACTTCACTCCAGAATACTGTGGTCAGAGAATGACTGAGGCCAGTGCCAGCACAGCTATATTATATACACTCAGTGCTACAGAGAAAACAATGCAGATGACGTGGCTTGCTTCTATAGGTCCAGACTTCAAGTGGGTCCAGTGTAAACAGGTCATAGGCTAGTTCAAACAACCCCCTCCAAGGCTGAGGGTCAACATTCCAGATGATTCTCCCACCTAGAAACCTGTTTAATCTAGTCTATTAACACATTACAGTTAGTATCACTTTAAGTATTTATTCCCTAACATCACTAACTAGAGTATGCAATGTGCGATCTCTTCGGCGAAAGAACCGGACAACTGCTGATGAATAGGGTATTAAAATGATACCAGACATGACACATTTCCTATAACCTGAACCTTAAATAACACTAAAGTGTACATATAATCATAATATATAAACTAATAATAAACTAAATACTATCTGCTCATAAATCACTGTAAAACGGAACCAATATGAATAGGAATTATATAAAAAACTAAATGTTGTTGTGCGAGTGTGTGCGTGTGTATTTTACCGAGTGATCACGCCATGCCACGTGTAGCGTGGCATACTGAGTGCAATCGCACGATAAAACAATATTAACCAATATACTTTTGTTCATCCAATTATACGACTTCGACACATTCCACGGCACCTGATCTACGTTCCAGCGCTCATCTTGAATCTGGACATTAATAGCAAAGCCTGCAAACGACACATCTTGCTGAAAATCAAACACAAACAGCAACATAAGCTATTTACATTGTGCCGCTACAGGGCTCTGAGCAACAAATATTTTAGCGTAATATAATAGAGATCAGCAACCCTATACCACCAGGGTGCATTGTGAGCATAAGCTCATACCAGAGCCTAAAACACCTTGGGCTTGATTTATTAAGGAAAGGAAAGCAAAAAATATAAGTAACTTTGCAGATTGGCAAAACTATGCTGTATTGCAGAGGGAGGCAAATTTAAAATGTGATGGCAGATTTATAATTGGGATAAGGCATGTTCTAGATCATCTTTAAATCTCAGTGTACAAATAAAGCTGTCAAGTATTTGTGCGCTACATGAAAAAACAGCCAGTATTTATCTTATGTGCAAGATAATAAACTCATTTGCACCCCGTGCATTGTAACATGGTTTTGTCCAGGAGAAAACTTACTATTTTTTTGCCTTATTTTCCTTAATGAATTAGGCCACTTATCTCTTCTTCTCTCTACTTCATTCATCTGATCCTATCCATCTTTACCATTCCCTCCTCCAGTACTATCCACTTACATAGATTTACATTCCTATTTCTTATATCCTCTTTACTCTAATGACTGAAACAAGCTATGAACAGGGCCAGTCCCATAGTGAGCTACCTTCGGCTGAGTCACTGGACCACCTGTATTTTTTTCCTTTAAAATATTCCTAATAGGCTGCTGAGTCGAGTCCTGACCTCCAGGCTAAAATTTACCAGCACTTCCCTGGCTATGAATCAAGATATTTACATTACAGAGCTGTACAAGACTAAGTCCCATCAGGGCTAACCCCCTCCCCATTTGCACCACGGTACCCATGAACTCCTACCTAACAAAAGGACATGGAACTTCCTTACTTCACTGTAGGCACCACCACATAACTGACCTAAACAGCAAGCACAGACAGTCCTAAATCTCCGTTCCTCAACTTTCTTGTGAAGGCAGAGGGGCAGATGGAGGGAATTTTTCCATGGGATTGCTGCTTTAAACTGAGAGATTGGTAGGTTAATAAGTACAATTGCAGAAAAAAAAAATATATGGCACTTTGTTGAGATTTGAGAGCATCAAATCTATGTGTATCCTACTAAATAATAAAAAACGTGATGGTGGACATTGAGTTTAGAACCATTCAGTATACAGGTAGCATAAGAAAAATTCTGGCAATGATACAGTGGTAAAGTGTAATAGCTGGTCATGGCAATAAGAGGGGAACATGATAAAATACATATAGAAATAATTATATTGCAGAAATTACATATAATGTTAAGTTAGTGCTAGGTAGACTAGCTCTGTTCTTTCTAATTGCACAGTAGAAATTCTATTAAAAAGAGCAGCATTTGCACCCTTCAAGTTTCTTTAACCAGTTAAATTTCTGTGCTAGTCAGCATTGGCTATCTAGCTTTTATTGCAGGAACACCTAACTTTGTGGGAACCCCTCCTAACAGTTCTGACCATCTGGTTGCTGGTCAGAGCGTAGCTGATGTGTCAGCTTCAGGGCTGGCGCCACCATTAGGCAGCTTTAGAAAATGGGGGGGGGAGGGAGAGGGAGCCTGGAGAAAACAGGATAAGAGGGGGATAAAGAAAACATGGAGAGAGGTGGGGGGAGAAAGGGCTGGAGAAAATGGGGGAGAGGTGGCATTAAGTTGGTTATTTATTAAAGCCTTGTGGACAAGAGGACATGTGAGTAGAAAGCTGTTTGGCAGGGGGGACATGTTTATGAAAACTGATGGGCAGGTTGGGCATTTGAGAGAAAAGTTGTTTGGGAAGGGGTATGTGTGAAAAAGCTGGCTAGGGCGCTTAAGTGCATATAAAAAATCTGGTGGAATGGATGTGGCATGTGTGACAAAAGCCGATGGGATGTGGCATGTGCAAGAATAACTGGTGGGCAGGGAACATGTGTTAGTAAAACTGGTGGGCAGCGGGGGACATGTTAGTATGTAACAGGTGAGTGATGTCAAGTTTTCTTTCTTTGTTCCTCTAGAAATCCTGTGTCTGTTCCTGGGCAACAGTGAAGCCTGGACAGCATTCTGCGTCAGATATCAGTGCATCTGGTCTGCAGCCTTACCAAGCAGGAGGAGGTAAGAGCCACTATTGTTATTTTACAATCGCCAAGGGTGTGAGGGATTAGGAAGTGGGAAATGGGGGCAGGAGGGGCGGTAGGCTGAAGCTTTGCCTAGGGCACTGAGAAACCTTGCACTGGCCCTGGTCAGCTGCAATAAGATACAATGTTAAATACAATAAGTATTGGCAACAGGGGAGTCCCATCAGAATATCGTTTGACTGGTAATTTCCAGATATTCTCTCACTTTATTTACTACTTGAGTAGTTAGCTATTTAAATTGACATAAGACATTAAAGATAGAAACCCATCATTTCAGAAGGGGGATTCCAAATGCAAATGCAAACAGTATAGTAGAGGGGAACTATCATGGAGGTAACACACATTGCACCTTACCTCCTTTAAGTTTTGCGAAATGCCACACCACATTTTATATATGTATAGCATGCATATAATATACACGCCTATAATGCGTATAATATCCTGCCCTAGTATAGTCTATAAAGTTTTGAAATGAAGGGAATTTGTGGTCAGACGTAGCACTTTAATCTTCCAGACACCAGTAATATCCCTGTAAACATATCAATGATATTATATGTCAGTATGACCACTGCATTATTGTGTCATGGAATTATATTACTCACAATTTTACCCTAACAGGATTTTATTCCCCATGATATATATATACACAGAGAAGTACCCTTACACTAAGAAACCGTTTACTAAAAGGGCCATGGTACCCAATCACTTCACAGATGCATTTGTTATGTCATTTTACATCATTAAGAGCAACATATATTTTCTCCATAATCTAGTAATCAGTAGTGAAAAGGAGATTACATGAAAATAAGGCATGGGACACATCACTGTCCTACCATATAAAGTATTTTGAGCTCAGCAGTCCAATAAACCATAAATCAATGTCATGGACCCATTAATAAAATCATACACAGCCAAAACTAAGATATCTTACAGTTGCATATTAAAAACTGCTCAAGTATCTCAACCATGCAGATTTCTCCACAAGGCAGATCGTAAAAAATATTTACAGGAATGGATCAGAAGCACAGATGGAGAAACAGATAGGAAAATATTTTGCAAACCGGTTAAAAATGCAGGGGAAGACAGGATGACCAAATATGACCAAAGAAAAATGTATGTGTACTGTGATGGGAATTGTCTCAAAGATAAGCAGCATTTGGTCTGTGACGCAGTGTTTAGGTGCAACATATGGATCTCTTCTGAATTTTACTCCTAAATAAGTTTTAATTAGTTTCAGCACCACATGAACAACAAAGGGGGAGTGAGGGAACTGATAGCTGCTCCCAGTCCCCGTACAGTGTGTGACATCACACTGTCTGACAGCCTGCAGAGCAAGCCGAGGAGCTCTAAATCTCGTGACATTTGGTAATCTCATGAGCCTAAGAGTTTCCCTGCTCACTCATGTTTCCACTTTGATGTCAGCTTCGTTAGCACAACATAGATAAGTACAGTGGGCTGGGGGTATTGTGATGTGTCTGGGAAGGTGTTGTGATGTGTCTGGGGGGGTTTTATAATGTGTCTGGGTAGAGGGTTTCTTAATGTGTCTTAGGGGTCTCATAATGTGTCTGGGTGGATGGCGTGATGTGTCTGGGAGATGGCTTGATGTGGTGTAATGTGACTGGGGATAGCATGATGTGTCTGGGGGTGGCGTTTTGTGTCTGTGGAGGAGGTATGATATGGCAGGGGGGTGGATTGATGTGGCTGGGGGTGGTGTGAATAGTCTGCGGGGTGGCATGATGTGTCTGCGGGGTGGCGTGATGTGGTTGGGGTATGGCATGATGTAACTGGGGGGTGACATGATGTGTCTGGGGGTGGCGTTTTGTGTCTGTGGAGGAGGTATGATATGGCAGGGGGGTGGATTGATGTGGCTGGGGGTGGTGTGAATAGTCTGCGGGGTGGCATGATGTGTCTGCGGGGTGGCGTGATGTGGCTGCGTGTGGCGTGATGTGGTTGGGGTATGGCATGATGTAACTGGGAACTGGGGGGTGACATGATGTGGCTGGGGAGGCTGTGATAAATGTACTGTTTTTTGTACTGTATGTATTATTTACAGCACATTTTCACTCTGATGTCAGCCGTATTAGAACAGCATAGATAAGTACAGTGGACTGGGGAGCTGTCGTGATGTGTCTGAGAGGGTGTCATAATGTGCCTTGGGGGTGTTATAATGTTTATGGGTGGTTCACATGATGTGTCTAGGGGGGGGCTTGTGGCGTGATGTAAATGGGGGTGGCATGATGTGTCTGGGGGTGGCGTGATGTGTCTGTGGGGGAGGTGTGATGTCGCGGGGGGGTGGCTTGATGTGGCTGGGGGTTGGTGAAATGTGGCTGGGAGTGGCATGATGTGTTCGGGGGTGTCATAATGTGTCTGGGCAGAAGGTGTCTTAATGTGCCTTGGGGGTGTCATAATGTGTATGGGTGGTTGGTGTGATGTGTCTGGAGGGTGGCTTGATGTGGCGTGATGTAACTGGGGGTGGCATGATGTGTCTAGGGGTGGTGTGATGTGTCTGTGGGGGAGGTGTGATGTGTTGCCGGGGGATGACTTAATGTTGCTTGGGGGGTGTAATGTGGTTGGGAGTGGCGTGATGTAGCATTATGTGTCGGGGGGGGTGGCATGATGTGTCTGTGGAGGAGGTGTGATGTGGTCGGGGGGGTGACTTAATGTTGCTGGGGGGTGGTGTAATGTGGTTGGGAGTGGTGTGATGTGGCATTATGTGTCGGGGGGTGGCATGATGTGTCTGGGGGGTGGTGTGGTGTGGCTGGATTTTGGCGTGATGTGGCTGGGGGTGGCGTGATATGGCTGGGGGGTGATGTGATGTGGCTGGGAAGGGCATGATTAATGTAATGTTTTACTAAAATGTATGTATTATTTACTGCATGATCTATGTTATGTACTGTGTTCACATATTGCTCGGTTATCCATATTTCATGTACCGATACATTTTCCAAACAGGTCCCAACATTTAATTCAAGAATCCAGTACCAGGTAGTGAAAGCTGCAATAACAGGTAGGTGAAAGAAACACAGTTATGTTCCATGTTGGCCACACCCCCAACACTATGTGGGCATGCCCCCTTCAGCGGCACCTCAGCTGCACCTCAGCTGCACAGCGCCACACAACCTATTTCCTTCTCATATGTGGAGGGGGGCCCACATAGTTGCTGTACTGGGGACCCAAAGTCCTGTTGGCGGCCCTGACTATATCTATCAGCTTCACATGATTTATTAATTTTTTTAAAACTCCAATGCCAGCACACCTATTAATTCAACCTTAGTGGGGCTGGACAAAGATTAGTAATGTACTCTTCTTTTAACAAAATAAATTCCTAAAGGATGTAAAATGGTGACTTACAGCTCTAGAACAAAAATTATCTCTATTTTACACCAAATGGGAAAGTCAAACAAGTCACTGGAAATGAAAAGAGACAATATGATGCACAAGTTTGTAACACACTTTTGCCTCAAACCAGTGTACAGCCAGGAAACAACTGGGTAAAATGTAGATATTATTGAAATAACGAGTAGAGAACCATATACACATACACGGCACTCATACATACATACATACATAACAAATTTTCAATGGACTATTTTGTTACAAAGAACTGCCAAGCACACGAGTGCATATGATCTTGCATAAAGTGTTTATAATGTTTGTGTGAGCAATCATTTGAAGTCACTTTTCAGGTGAATATATAAGTCTAAGGGGTATATTCAATCAAGCTTTTCCATCTGCGTGACATTACGATACAGCAACATCGTAGATTTCCCTTTGCAATCCCATGGGGTGCGCATGGAAATCTGTAATATTACGGTATCGGGACTCATACAACTGCGCATAACCGTGGACAAAAAAGCTAATTGAATATGCCCCTAAGAATAGTAACTAGAGATATTATAATTGTAGTGGAATATTAGACAATGCAGAATGTTGAATGAAATTATAACATACAGTAAATGATAAAATGCATATATGAACAATCGTGCTGGATTTTCTGTACTCCCTTCTTCAGCAATCAGGTACAGTATATCCAAACAACCTAGGGTTCCTTGTGTAGAAAAGCAGCCCTCCTTTAATGGTATTTGCATCCGTACTTAGTGTATCAGCCTTTCCAGATGTCGCTCCACATAGATGGCCTCGAGCTCTCAATGAGAGAACAGGAGGGGATAATAAGTTTTGAACAAACTTTATTGTACAAATACAAGCGTAGTACTTACACATAAGTGAAGTTGACAGAACATATATTAAGTTTCAGCCAGCGTCCCCTTCTGAATCGCTGCAGTGAGTACATGACATAAAAAACAATAATAGTAATTAGAATGCCTGGTTTCTCAACGCGTTTCGTTCTTACAGAACTTTTTCAAGAGTACATATCCCCAAAAAAATCTATCCTTTTAAACATAAGTATAGTCTCCTATTTGGTTCATTATGTCGGACCTCTGGTTGGTAGGATCTTCTGTCACTCATGGTCTAAATGAAACATTAAGCCTTTCACTGCAAATATATAAACCTAAATATAAATAAATTAAAACCCATAGACTAAGTTATACATAATATATGTATAATATCATAATCCAGAACACGAATATATAGGTTTTCCTAAGATCTAATATCTGCAATTTTTTCCTGGTCAAAGTGAGTTAGCGAAACGCGCATCGGCGTTCGCCTCGCTGTGTTAGCTAAATAGATTACTCTATGCTCCTATAACAATGAATTATTAAGAAACTTTAGATTGAAGGATAGAGGGGAATAATCTCTTCAAATTGTAGGTTATCCGAAAGAGTGTTAACCAAAGGTGATCTGAATACTTTAGGGTCTAGGGAGGAAGACAACTAACAACGCTGTTATTGAGACTCCAAATGCCAACACTGATGAATCGGTTTTAGATCATTATCATAATGAAGTAACCTAGAAGTACTGAGAATTTTTCAATACTCAGGGTATGAGTGAGCCAGAAGGATTCTTTTGGAAGAAAATTTGATAATTGGCTAACGATATTTAACATACAGCACTGATTAACCAATTTTAGGTCACTCTAATAATTAAGTGCCAGAAAGGGGGACTGTTTATCTAATAACATTAAAGGAGGAGACAGGAGCTTCACAATACACTCTTTTGAATAATAGTAATTGAGAAAAGATAAAATATCAGGAATAGTTGATTGCAACACATAATTATATTCAATAACCCTGTGAAATGAGATCCCTTATCTATCTTGAATGACTTAATATAGGTCATCATGTCTTTGTATCTAAATGTTTGGGACTATTAACAAGGGTTTTAGCGAACCTGTATATTTATTTAATTTGCAGCAAGAGGCTTAATATTATAATAGGAATCCTGTATATACGATAATACAAGGAGGAAATAAGTGATATAAAAAAACATAACACAGCGAGGCTTGGCAGTTGCTCTGCCATTTTAGAACTATTTTTGTTATTTTACACTTTATATTTATTTTCTTTTTATATATTTTGCTATAAGTGGTACTCAGGTTTCACTTTTGGCATCAATACATTGTATTTTTAAAGGAATTAATAAAATGTATGTTTTACTAAAAATCCAATAATCACATAATACGTGTTTTCCTCTCTTGCACTTTTGTTCCTCACTCTCCTGGAATGTCCCGGAGACTCCAAAATTCAGAGTAGGTCTCATTGACTCCTGGGAGAGCAGACCATTCTCCAGCATCCTGCCCACATAAGTGGGGGCCTCCATGATGTGATTCTTTGCGGAAAAATTATTCAATTGTGGCATTGTGTCATGAGGGTGAGGCCAAAATTTGCAACTCCCTTACACTACTCTCTTGTAGCTCACCTCCCCTCCAGGATCTCCCAGAGGGGAGGAACAAAAAGTCAGTAAGTACATTTTATTAGCCAGTACATGAGTTTCATTTTGATATTATATTCAAGCCACTTTTATTTTGATTTGAAGATTTGGCCAAAATATTGTTTAAGTATTCAAAACATCAACAACTGGGTACAAAACGTGTAAGTGTGTGAAAAAAAAGAGAAGTCTTTGTCAGTAAGAAAAAGTAGTGGAGGCGAATTCAGCCAGTTATACATCCCCTACAAGTGAGAGAGTGAGTTATCAAAGAGGGGTCCAGAGTCAAGTTAAAGTCTCTACCCCAAACAAATGCTCCTTCCCCAAAACATTTCAAGGTAGCCCTATAGTCATAGTAGAAATTGCTAAAACTATTTCCCTCTTCATGAGAGGTAAGATAAATAGTGCCCATAGGGACCTTGACTTTCATGTGTGATTTTTTTCAAGAATATGTCATCTTTGCAAACTGAAAAGATTGGCGTATATAAGAGTTATCCATAAAAAAGGGGAAGACCCACTCAAAACCTCATTCTACAGTCCTATAAAATACTACCTAGACAGGCTCTTACTTGACATTCTATATCAGGACCACCAACTGTGTTTTGTAAAGGGTAGAAGTATAAATGTAATATGAGTCATAGCAGTGAGATCCCAAGCACAGAGAATTGGCACCAACAGTGCGAGGATGCCCTCACATTACGTCATATGAAAGGGTTTATGACATGGATAAAAGTTAATTATATATATAACAAATATATATAAAATCGATGAGCTCTCCCTAGTGGCTGTTAGACTCAATCGGGAAGGGATTGGGGAATGCTGCCACTGGTCCCAAAAAAAGATGGAAGGTCCTGACATTTCCAAATTTTAGAAATATAGAGAATACTATGGGATAGGCGCAAATGGGGGGAATCGGGTTTTGACACAAAAATGGGAAATAGATTAAATGAATAGATGAATCGAGAGGAAGATGTAGACTATGAATATCAAAATTGATAGGCTGCCGCAACCAAATTCTCTTAGTATAGAGTATAAATACAAATTAAATGTTTTCACATAACTAGCATAACTAGCAACCTTTTTAGTTGAAATACATGGATAAAATTTGACATTCCTGATATCACTGTGTGACACACCCCCTGATGAAGTCACTGAAAGTAACGAAACGCGTTGGAAACCTATCACGTTACGATCACACCACAAGACACGCCCCCTGACATCACAGAACTCCCTCGACCCCCTCGATTCTCCTGGCTGCCTTATAATATAGCGGTCAAACGGATCAAGTATACATCTTGTTCTATAGTGAGCTGTTATCGGTCTCTACTCAGGAAGGAAGCTTAAAGATACCTTTTGAGGAATTTGATATTCACTGCAAATGTGAGTGTTTTTAAATGGTTTTTACAAATAAATTGGATATAAACTGACTACACTATCAGTTTTTTTTCCCTCTCTCCCCCTCACTCTCTGTTTTTTTTATTCATATAATGATGGTAATCGAGAGAAGAGGAGGAGACATATAGCACTTTTTCCATGGAGAGTTGTAAGACTGGCTAATTATTGCATGGATGTATTGTTGGACAAAGAAAATCTGTAATATGGACTATTAGACTTCCTATGGAATGTAAGAGATAAAAAGGAACATTTTTTGGATATTTATTAAATGGGGTATATCCATTTGTCAATTAAGTGATTATCTGCAGTGATATCAGGAATATCAATGTATTTCAACTAAAAAGGTTGCTAGTTACGTGAAAACATTTCATTTGTATTTGTACACTATACTAAGAGAATTTGGTTGTAGCAGCCTATCAATTTCGATATTCATAGTCTACATCTTCCTCTCAATTCATCTATTCATTTAATCTATTTCCCTTTTTGTGTCAAAATCTGATTCCCCCATTTGCATCTATCCCATAGTATTCTTTTTATGACAGGGATGCCCTCATGTCAGATCATACAGAAAGAGGTATTACTGGGATGCCTGATATCACATCTGATACAATCTGCCTCCGGCTGCACTGCAGTGTCTTCTATGGGGATGTTGCTTTGTCTTCTGCAGCTCTTGCCTGCAAGGGATGATTTCTGTCCTCTGCCATTATATGTATCTAGCCTGCAGTACCTCTGTACCACTAAAAGGGCTGCTGTTGTACCTGGACTATTCTCCATCCTACAGGAGTTTAGCTCATTACACTTGGATCCCTTTCACCTGTGGCTGGCCTTTATAAGACTACCCTTCCCTGCAAACTGGGCCAGTTCATCTTTTGTATTAACTGCTGCTGATTCTTCTGTTTAGCCCTGTGTATGGATCCTAATTGACCTTCTGTTTGCATCTGAGCTTATGACCCTGATGCTGGCTTTGCTTTGACTTCCCTCCTGCTTTCTCCCCGACATCGTTGTGGATCGTCTGACTTTTGACCCCTTGCTTGTTTGATCCTCCTTTGTCTGTGCCTGCAGACCATTACACTTTCTCCGATTTTGTCTCCTGGTTGTGAACTTACCTGGATCTCCATGTACTCCTGCCTGCAGACTGTTACACCACCTTTGTTCCAGCTTCTATGCTGCAGACTATTGCATCACTAGCTATCCAGCTCCTGTGCCTGCAGTTTATTGCACTATCCAATTCCTGTGCTGCAGACTACTGCATCTCCAGCTATCCAGCACCTGTAACTTCAGATTATCCCTGCTTAACCTGGACATTCAGTCATTCTCTGCCTGCTGATCGTCTCACCTGCCTGGATACCGTAGTCCTCAGCTCTCTCAGGCAATCCTGCAATCTAACATCCGCTACTTGTGTTTATCTGCTGTTTTCATTTGCCTCACTTCAGCCCAATCTGTTGTTTTTAATAAACCACTTCGCTTCATTTTACATTGCTCTCTGTGTTATTTTTGCTAGGAATCCTGACAATATCATACGGAAGGGGCTATGGGCAGGATGCCCTCACTCCCATAATACGGAAGAAGCTGTGCTTTCTGGAATGGTCCTACTATTTTCTTTACACAAAAAGTTGATTTAGATTTTTTTACAAAACCACATATTTTACGTGACATTTGTGCCACTTGGAATTCAATTAATAGGCAACACAAACTGAGCCATTACACAACCCCTCTCATCCCAATTCAGAGATGAGGGGAGTTGTGAGGCAATAGTTGAAATAGTTATAAGGCAATAGTTGAAAGTATAACAAGGATTTATTCAATTTATGAAATGTGCAATGCTTTTAAACCAGCAGTAAATCCATGTAGTTTGAAGATCATTTTTTTCTTTTATATTCTTCTTTATGACTAAGAAGAAAAACCATAAAAAAAGAAATTGTCAGTATTTAAAAAAGTAACAACATCCAGTATCTGAAAAGGGTGCCAAACATCTTGCAAAACAAATTAACTTTATTAAATGTTATTAAAAGTAAATTAGATAAAGTAAAATGTACCATTAAATTTCAATCATAGTTATAATTAATAATCACTTACATATTTTTTGGCAATGGAAGGCTCTATGCCATCACTTCACAATATGCCAGTTATATTCAAGGATTCCAGTGATAGACCTCGGTTTATGCCATTAGTTGATAATATGTCCTGGTCTCTATATACAGTCAAAAGTAACGCGCCCCGTGCACTATTACCATCATTACGGTAATAGTGTGCATAAATACCGTTATTACGGTACTTTTCTGGCTGGATTTCAGGGAGCTTCGAGCTGAAATCCGGCTACTATTACCGTAATAACGGTAATACTTTTAACGCCGCGGGCATATTCAACAATTGAATATGCCCCTATGTCTATTGGGGAAATAGAGCTTTTTGTGTTGTATTATGATTCTTCTACAAATGTATCAAATAGGTTGTTAGTCTGCGGTTTATTAAAGGGTTAATGTCTTCAGGTGTATAAGATTTTAATCAAATACCTCAATATATAGGGAATCCTTCACATGAGTCTCCTATGTCTCTGATGAAATCGCCCTACAGGTGATGAAACGCGTCAGCCTGAATGTGGATGTTATACTTTTTATTTGGAGCATGCAGCTATTGTATAGTATACAATAACTGTATAAATATATAACTGTCTGTATAGCCAACACACTTGTATTGGAAACAGTATTCTATCAAGACACCTTCAACATCTTGGTGCTATCTGAGAACGTTTATCCGGAAATGCTATCAAAGATTTTCTCCGTTAGCAGAGGAGGAGGAGCTACACTATTGCCGAATGCCAGCACCATTACAGACAGCGAACATTCCACTGCACACGGAGCTGTGCTCAATTTTGCCATCGCTCCCCTCCAGATCTGTAAGTGAGATATCGGCTTATATGGCCATCTATTTGTCCGGATTAACTTCTGATAATATTCACATGCAATTCAGCTTACAGGACCCTGTTGAGAACTTTGGATCCTGTTAAATACTAATATCATAGTAATACCTTCTATATATTGTGGGACATATTTAAATCATCATGTTTGAGGCTAACGATAAGTGTGCTCAGCTCTAATACCAAAATAAGACTGTTTTTTCCACGTTACTGTTATCTTGCAGTTTGCAATATATGCTTGGAGCTCATTTTTAAAATATTGAAAGTGTTTTTATGCTTTTATATCATACGGATTTATCTGTGAATAAAATAATTTTTTTATATTACCGCAGTCTATCAACTTGGTTTTTGATTGGTCCACCCCACACTGTTGCATATTTTTTCTTTTGTGCTATGATTGTAGCCTGCTCCTTAATGCAATAAATAATTAGTTTGTATACTCCTAATTTATTTTGCCCAGTTATACTGTTCCAACATCGGTGCCAACCTTCCAATTTATTTTGGGCTCTTGGTATTTCAAGACCATTGTTCTCATGAACAGACCAAATGGTGGATGGAAACAATGGTGCTGTTCTCACAGACTGGCTTTGTGTTCTTTCACAACATCTTCCAATGACAGTTCTCTTCAAAATATGTTATTACCTGTCCTGCATTTGTCGATAAATGATTTTTAAATTCCTCAAAAGCGACTGGAATTTCATTTGCTGGAAGAAATGCAAGCTCTTGTAAATGCAAAATCACTGTCCTGGTCGTATTCTTGGGCTAATCCAGCAGACTGTATAGTTCTCCAAAGATTATATCCCAAGTGAAACAAACAGCATTATGAGAGCAGCTTCTAAATTCTTATTTGGCGGCATTAATGGCAGCTGTTTCAAAATCAGTCAGGATGTTCTGTGGATCAAGCTGGATATAATATTCTAATGCATAGTCTTGTAAGACTTGCAAAAATCCTAGATAATATTCCTGGATTTTGCTGGAAAATAAGCCATAGACCAATGGAAGAAAACATTGTGTATTTTCATTGGTTCCAACCATAGCATGGATGCTGTATATTTGCTTGAATAATGTTAGGAAAGGTTTTAAAAGTGCCATCCATCACCCAATATGATGCTTGCAGTTTTCTTAAATTCACACAAGAAAAGTCATACCGCACAAGGTATATCATCAAATATAGATCCTTATATGAGTGTTTAAATAGACCAATTCATATCTCAGAGTACTTGAATACAGAGGATCAGTGGCGCACGCAGGGGGGGTTTCTGAGTCTCTAGAAACCCCCCCCCTGCGCTAACTAAGTGGCCACTATAGCTGCACTGTCCTATACAGCAGCCGCGGCGCTGTCAAAGAAGCGTCCGCCGCAGACGCTTCTTAGACAGCGCCGCGGCTGCTGTATAGGACAGCGCTGGTGAAACGGAGCATGCGCAGCACCTCTCTCTCTGGTTTTTTATTTTTTTTTATTTTTTTGGGTCGGCGAGGGGAAACCCCCCCCCCCCCTGACAATCCTCCGTGCGCCGCTGAGGATACTATGAAAAAAACAAAGAAAAAGACATGACAACAAAAGGGGCACTCTGAACCTATAAATGAATAATAAATTGAAAATAAAACATAACTTTCCACTTTATTCCACTGTTATTACAAGGAAATCAATCCCTTTAAAGGGATTGATTTCCTTTTAATAATGGTGGAAAGACAACCTATTATTACAGATCAGACTGCCTGTCCCACTATATTTTGTGATATAGAGGACAGTTGGCTCTATAGTTTGATATGAATAATTACTCAGGGGTCAATTTATCACAATTCTTTATATAGATGAAGACTCACTGTTCTATATTAATTACATTAGATTTTGGACAGGACCACGGAGCTATTGCAGTTGAACTGCAATTTTAATTCACATTGTATGTCATTGGTTTTTAACATATCGCTAGCCTTTCTAATCTCAGAGGAGTACACATCCTTTTACATACAATAATAAAAGTTATGTTTTATTTTCAATTTATTATTCATTTATAGGTTCAGAGTGCCCCTTTTTGTTGTCATGTCTTTTTCTTTGTTTTTTTCATAGTTTTCTTAAATTGTCCACAGTGGCAAACAATACAATTCTATAACTGTCAAACATGCTCTCTTTGTCCAGAAATCTGACTCCGTTGCTTTCAGTTAAATAAAATGACACATAGATTTCATCTAAAGACATGAGCTGTGCCAGCATATCTTCTAGTCTCACTATCTTGTCTATGCTGGTGGAAGGCATTTCACTGGTTACATGCTGGAAAATATTTGCTGGTGTCTCACAGGTATCTCGGGCACGTTGTTTGATCTCTGTGCAACAGCAGCATCAGTTTTTTCTGCCCTAGGTGGATGATTATGCTCAACTTGTGAGATCTGATCTTAGTTACGGGCCAATTCCCTTGTAATGGCATAGGTTGGACACTTCCCAGAATTCCGCTCCATGCAATGCCACTAACATCGTTCTCCTTGATGCCTGTTCTTGCTGAACAAAAAAGCATCAACATAAAGGGACATAGTTCTCTTTTGAGAAGGGACGAGGTGACAAGATTCTTCTGTCATAATTAGCAAAATATATAGGTTTTTTTTACAATTGAAAGAAAACTGAAAGAAAAAGGATTTATCCAAATAATATATATTTGCAAATGATCAAGTTTAGATTACTTAAAAACTTGAATCAAATAAGAATCAATGTTGATTCAACCAAGAGCTCAATACAATCACGATGACTTCTCCAGAATTTCACCAAAAAGCAATGTACAATGAGCTATGTTGTGTAAAGACATTTATGGAAAACATTAGCCAATGGAAATTAGGAAAGGATAATAATTTATGCCTAAATAACACACTGTAAACCAATTAAAAGTGACCACGTATGGTATTGTTTGTCCTGCGGTCTTCTCTGTTTAGTGAATTAAATAATAGTTATAAATAATATGTATTTGCTTTAAGAATTGTACATTTTAATATATTTGTAGGCTCACATAACACATATTTTCAATATGCGCTCTTATAATATAAAGTGTGTAACGAAATCAATTTGAATATATGTTTAATTTCTATTTATTTAGAGTGTGGATTTTCTGACTAAGGGCTGCAAAGTAATTTTGCGCGTCTGAAAGAAAACAATGCTAAGTGCATTACATGTTTGACAATCCACGTAATAAATAATACAGCTAGAATTGTCGGGCTACTCATGTAATGGAATTCTTCTAATTAAACCATCTGTTATGTCTGTTACATGCTTCTAATTAACACAATACTTAGTTAAAGTGTTGTTTTTCAGACTAATGTGTGTAATGGTACTTAGCGTGACTGAAATAAAAGCTATTCAATGCGCAAAAGCTGTTTGTCAAGCAAAAGAAATATTTTATAGTGATGGAATTTAAGGGTATAACATGTAATGTGATTTTCAGTCGGGCCATCCATTATGTGTGATGGATGCTTGTAATAACTTAATATTTAGTTAAAGTGACGTCTGTCAGACTAAATAACTTAATTTAGTGTGACCAACCGAAAAGCAATGTAATGCGCCATAGGTGTTTGACAAGCCATATAGTTTATAATTATTGGACTTTCCTAAATTAATTATAATTTGGATCCTCAGTTGGGCCATCTATTCTGTGTGTACCTTTCTTCAAATAACCTAACATTTATTTTATGTCTTGTTTGTAGACTAATGGGTGTAAAGTAATTTAGCGCGACAGAGAATAATAGAATGCACTTTTGGCTTTGTACTTTAAAGGATGTAATTTAATGGGACGCTTCATACCAGATTTATTTTTATGTCTGTAGGATTCTTTCAATAACTTTATTATTAGTTGGAGTGTATCGACATAACTGTATATCAGGGCATTTTTGTGTGAACCACATAAAAATATTATATGGGTATTTATGTTAAAGACCCATGTTCTTAGCAATTAACCTACTTCATTTATGCTTGTACAATATAATTAAAACTTAAATTCTATTAGTTATTTCAACCTAATTTATAAACTCTTTTAGGATACAGAAAAAATATGTTATTTAAGATCTATCAATAAGTAAAGTAGTACTTCACAATAGAAGATCATATAAATTGGCAAGAGATTATATTAGTGTTTTTAAAAAAATATAAACTGCGTTTTCAATATTTTAGAAATATGTGACCATTTCATGTGGATGTATTAGGGAATTACAATTTGTGACACCATGTTTAAATAAAATAATTTATTCAGTATTTTTGTTTAATACAATTTGTGTAAAAGGATTGTTGTATTGCTAGATAATTGGATTTTTTATAAATGTCTACAGAGATACACATTGACCAAAACTGTGTTACCCATCTATCTGTTCTAATTAGAGTAAATAATTTAGTAGACAAAAATGTAGTGTTTAGCTCATAGAGGTCGAAAACATACTGGCTCTAACATACTGTTTTTTATTTTATATGTAAAGTGTGAATTACATCATGTTACTAGGGGCATTTAGAGAGGCATATAACCTTTGGTCTTATACATATCGCATTATAGACTAATTAGCCCAAGGCTGTTTTGATTATGTTTGCATTTTTTACTTTGAATGGGTACTCAATATGTTGGAATAGTCTACATGACTGTGAGACTTTGTTTATTTGTTGCAAGTAAATTAGATTAATTATCAGCCCTCACTGTAATGTTGAACTCAGAGCAAATTATATAAACTGCTAGGTAAATTTGCCTCATGTACAGTTAGGGTGGGCACACACTACAGAAAATTTCTTCCAATGTGATATAGATAACAATTTTACCAACTAAAAAAAAAAGTCTCTGCTCTTCATTTGCCTAACCATCTTCTGAAAAGATCATGACTCTGCAAACTCCATATAGATCTATGGACACTGCTGGTTCCATTGTTCCATCATTCAACGAGATGTTTAGCTCAATTTAAAAATCAAATCAATGTGCTTTGGAATGATAATCGTTCATCGATGGAGCATATACACTAATGCGATATCAGTCTGAATGGTCGTTTATTTTGTGATTGGCCTGATAATTGTTGAAAACACTGTAGTGTGTACTTAGCCTTAGTACCAAAGCCATAAAAATGAATTCAATTTGCACCTTGGAAAAATATGTTGCATTGGAAGAGGAGGTAAATTTGACATTGGTGGAAAGAATTATAGTTGGGACAGAGCAAGTCCTAGATCAACTTTGCAGTGTAATTTAAAAATAATGCTATCCAGTATTTGTGTGCTACATGAAATAATAGACAGTATTTTACTTGGGTGCCTCCCCCCCAAATAATAGTTGCACCACTTGCATTGTAACCTAATTTGTTCTGGAGACAAAGTACTCCAAATTGTGCCTTGGCTCCTTAATCAGCATCATTCCCTTAATGTTACCTGAGATTATTTTTTTTAAAAAAAGAAAAAGGATTTCAGGATTTCACGATTTGCATATAAGTTTTTATTTCTTTTTAGTGGAAGTATTACATACATTTACAAAACATTAAATACAACAATAAATTTGGATAGGTGCATTAATGAACAGGAATACAATTTAAAAAGGATAATTCTAATAATTAATGTATTTTAAAAATAAAATGGTTAATTCTTTTCATGAAAACAAGACTTTAAAACATTTTTGGCCATAATGAAATGGAGGCAGGTACAGCCATAAGAAAGTAATTTACACAATTGGAGACCAGACCCAATAATCCTAAAAAACAATCACAGGTACAGACATGGACAATTAAAAATTGATTCGATAGCACTGCAGGCCATCTTCTTAATATTTATTATGGATTAAAATAAGTTTGTATATAAATCACTGAAGTTTAACATAGTGTTTATTTTCACTTCACATGTTTCTTTGATCTGGTAAAGGAAAAAGTGATATAGGGCATGCTCTATCTAAGAATTTAAAATCAAGAGTCTATATTTACAACAAAGGTATACAGATAACACTTCAACATGGACATGATACCAATAAATTATAATTATAATAGTATCAGGGAAAAAAATATGGTAATATTATTTTTTTAACTTCCTATGATAGTTCATTAAGTCCTTCTGCAAAGAGCAAGAGTTCTTATAGTTTCAATGTAGTTGAAAATGGCAAGTGTAAATCCTGATGATAAAGCACGTGAGTCCGTAAAAAAATTGTTTTATTCCAGGAGTCTTTCTTTCTGCCGTCCAATAAATAGTATTTAGGTGATTTTGTAGAGTACTTTCTCAATTAGCTAATTTCAGCATTGCTTCATGGACGCTGTATTATTCAGTCTTGGATGCTGTTCTTTAAGATCTGAAAAAATAAAAATGAGTAAATTAGTTTTTATCTGAAATGATAAATATAGTATAAAAGACAATATGTATCTTGTTGAACAACAGTGTTTGATAATGAAATAATGCCAAAGAGGTATTTTAAAAATAAAGACAGGAAAAAGTAACTGTCACGAACGCCAAGCATGTCCCAGGTACAGCTGAACAGCTGTATCTGGGACAGGCTGGCCGTGACTGGCGTCACCTTATTCACTTAACAATTAATACACCTTTTCTGCCACTACAAAGGATTTATTATAGTGTCCTTACGTTCACCAGAACCATTTATTAATGTTTCACACTTAAATCATATACACATGTAGCATGAGGCTCCCTGGGCTTTGTAAGCTCACAAAAGAATCACGGAGAACACACTATATTAAATTTATTTAATCTGAAAAATGGTTCCAAGGCTTAGTTACAAAAATGAATAACAATACATACAATATGTTTGCAGAAATATGTTTCAGAACATAAAACAGGAAATCAAATTAGAGTCACTACTTACTAGTTAAGACTTGATATGTGAGGGAACACAATTGAGAGATATGGGACATTTCAGTCTTGATAGACCCCCTCATGAAAATGCACACGTTATTGTCTGTCAGAAGATTTTAAACCATTTTCCACATAGCTCTCACCCCCCACTTTTGGAGTTCAGTTGTCAATAAGGACAGATTGATCTCCCAAATGTCACAGGGCTTTTGAAGTGAGCTAGGGATGTCCAAAGATTGGTAATGTTCACAGGACCTTGATTTCTCCCCTCTGCACGTTCTGTTTAAGTGGCTATATGGTTTACAATTGTGGGGCTTCAAACTCCTGCAAGATCCTTATCTATCCTTGGTCTGGCTAGTTTCAAAAGACTTGCATAGGTTCAAACTCATGTCATCTAGCAAAGCACACATTGAGATTACATTACAAGGTTACATAAAATATTCACATTGTCATATATAAATTCAACAGAAAATAACAATCAGTCATTAGATATACTACATAATCGTCACAGTAACGTTATCAACGGTTATAATCATTTCAAACTTTGTGAGCTTACATAGTTTATCTTATCTAGTTTATATTACTTACCTAGTAAATAATGTAAAATTCCCTGTGACATCATTGTTGCATTCTTCAGACGGTCATGTGATGGACCCTTTTGCTTAAATTCTCAATGTTGTCAAGTCTTTGGTCTTCATTCATGTGAATTATTCATGGGTGATACAAACAGAACTAAATTAGAAGATAATAAACAAAATACAATAGTTTTTAAAATTTACTTTAAAACTTTATAGGACTCACATACATGGTTTGTCTGGCAAAGCAGCTGTACTGCGAGTAGAAGGCTTTTTATGACTCTCAGAAGATGGCATTGACAGCCCCAGAGTGACACTCTGGACACAGCAGTTAAACAGTTGGGTTAGGAGATCACAATGGGGCAGGAGGCATATACCCGGTTTTTTTAGAGAATGAGGCTGTACTTGCACTACAGAGTCTGAGAGAAGACTGTATTCATTTTCTTTGTAAACTTGGACCAAGCAGCATCGAATGAGTTACTTGCTGTACAGTCTCTTGTGTTGATGTTCTGCTTTGTCCAGGTGTTATTGTAGCAGCTTGTGATGTGAATTGAGATATTTCAACAGGAACTTGGGCTGACACCTCTGGTCAACATATTTTTTGTGGATTTCATGCAGTTAATATTGTAATGTTGCAGACAACACAATACTTGCTGCTTCTGCTATGTCACCAATATTTCATTTAAAGTGGATGATATTTACTACTGTTTGCCATGTATACTCTGAAGTGCTTTAGAATGTTCCATTTGGTGACTAGTCCCTGACAACATTGATTTTGACAAAAGTACTTGATTATACAAAATGTTTCTTTAATTTTCAAGCAAACTGGCAATGATGCTATCTACTGGGACTAGCTCCTGTTCAGATTGTTCTTCATGATTTGATTCTTCCTCATGAGTTGCTTCTTCTGAAAATTATGGGTTTTCAAGTTGTGTACTCTGCCGGTTTTCAATGTCCTTGTTTGCAGAATCCAGGGTGGTCATTTTAAAATCAAAGGGTGAATGTAAGTTAAAAAAATATATATATAACAATGTTGGAACATTAAAAAATTAATAGTCATTATATTTACTATTCTTGTGCATACCTTCTGTAATGACCACTTGATAGGAAGTGGGTGTATCATCTTGAGATGGAGTAAAACTGATGTTTGGAGGTGGATTGTTTTTCACATTTTCAAGTGGAGGTGTATTGACTTTTGGAGAGGCTGGAGGCTCACTGATGTTGACAGTCTGTTCAGTGTTTACAAGCTCAGGGTCTTGGTCTGTAAATAGTCTTCTCTTTGCTAACTGCACATTGTGATATGGAAAACAAAATTGGGCTAACTGTCATCTTAGCATGTATTGATATAAAGATTGTTCTTACTTGTGTGTGTCACTCACCGGACTGTGAGTGCCATTTCTCCTGTGTTCAGGAACCGTGGCCGTCCGCCATCCTGAGGGTCTGCGCATGTGCAGCCCTTATGAAACCTTCAGTACCTGTTGCTTTTAATTGATTGGATGATCAGGCAACCCTCCCTATTTAAACCACCTGTGATCATTACCTGGTTGCCTTATCTTGGAGTCTCATTCCCTATGAGCCTCTGAAGGTGTTCCTGTGTTTCCTCATGTATTCAGCTCCAGCTGATTCCTGTTTACTTCGATTGTGGTTTCCAGACCACTTCAACTCTCCTGTGTTCATCGTGCCTGCACGCAGCTGTTTCCTATCTGCTACTGCTGCCGGATTCCAGTCCGTCTCAACTCTCCTGTGTTCAGCGTGTCTGCTCTCCGCTGCCTCCGTTACTACTGCCGGGATCCAGACCGTCTCAACTCTCCTGTGTTCATCGTGTCAGCTCTCCACTGATTCATATCTGCTACTGCTGCCGGATTCCAGACCGCCTCTACTCTCCCGTGTTCAGCGTGCCTGCCCTCCGCTGCCTCCGCTACTACTGCCGGATACCAGACAGCCTCAACTCTCCCGTGTTCATCATGTTTCCAGTTTTACTTACTACTGCTTCCTGAGTATTGCTCCGTTGATTACTGGTTACCTTCCGTGCGCTGCACCAACCTGATTACCGCTTCTATCCTCCAGTGGTCTCTCCTCCTGCCGGCGTTCAGGATCTCTATAGTGACTTTGTATACTTCTAGCAGCGCTTGTCAGTTATTATTATATTGTGGTTATCATCGTGGGATCAAGTTCCGTGTGCCCGTGTATCCTCAGCATTCCATTCATCTCCTCGTGCCCCTCCTCACTTATATATAGCAGTGGTACAACTTGCTGAACGCAGACCACTGACTCCTGTTTCCCTGTGGCACCAGTTTCAAGTATCCTCTCACATAAGCAGTGGTACAACTTGCTATACCCAGACCACTGACTTCCCTGTTACCTACTTGCACCTGGAATCCATTCCTTCACTATAGACAGTGGTACAACTTGCTATACGCAGACCACTGACTCTCACTACCTCCTCTCTACTCCTGGACATTCCTCCTCACTATAGCAGTGGTACAACTTGCTGTACGCAGACCACTGCCTCTCCTCATGTTTACTTGTCCATCTGGTTCCTCGTGTAAATACATCTAGTCATCACCAGTTGCTGCTAGTCATAGACTTTCCTTGAGCATCCTCTCACCATCTGCTGATTCTCCTGTTCCGTTGTCACCCTGCTACCAGAGGATCATAGTACCAGCTATGTTACTCTGGTAAGAACATCATCTGGTGATATCCTGGGCAAAGACTCCTAGTGCCCGTGACAGTAAGATCAGGCCATGACAGACCCAGGAGCGGAACCTACAGCTAAAGAGATGCTGCAGTATCTGGTTACCCGTATTGAACAACAGGATGTTCGCCAACAACAATTGCTGCAATGTTGCCAGGCGTTAGCCTCCCAAAGAACGCCTGCACAAAATATCACAGCTACTGTTGATGCTCCTGTGCCTTCCTCCGTTTCCCCAGTGCCATCCCAGGTGTCTACTGCTTCCACGCTACACCTGCCTACTCCTTCAAAATATGATGGAGACCCCAAAACATTCAGGGGTTTTCTAAATCAATGCTCAGTTCATTTTGAGCTTCAACCTCACAATTTCTCTTCTCATCGTTCCAGAGTGGCCTATCTCATTTCCTTGTTTTCCGGACAAGCTCTCGCATGGGCTTCCCCTCTGTGGGAAAGAAATGATCCATTATTACAAGATAGTGCCAAATTTATTTCCACGTTTCGAAGTGTATTTGATGAACCTGGTCGTGTTATTTCCGCTGCATCCAGCATCCTCCGTCTACGACAGGGTTCTCGTACTGTAGCCCAGTACGTCATTCAATTTCGGATATTAGCCTCTGAACTTCAGTGGAACACTGAAACTTTTATTACCGCCTTCTGGCAGGGGCTTTCTGATAAAATTAAAGATGCACTGACTACTCAAGAATTACCTACTTCTCTAGAAGATTTGATTTCTCTTTGCCACCGTGTAGACATGAGATTTCGTGAAAGAGAGTCTGAAAAAACAACTTCATTTAAAGCACCTCTTCGCTCAAGTCCTCAAGTTCGCCCAGTTTCATCTCCGGTGATACCTATGGAGATAGGTCGCTCCAAATTAACTTCAGAGGAGAGGGACCGAAGAGTAAAAAATAGACTTTGTATCTATTGTGCTGATTCTACTCATATGCTCAATTCATGCCCTAAAAAATCGGGAAATGCCAGGCCCTAACCAGTTCTGGAGAGGTGAAGTTAGGGTCCCTGGAGTCCTCTCCATGTTCTACGAAATTAAAAGTTTGTGCTTTTGATGTTACGGTTTCCTTTGCTACCAAATCGTTCATGTCCCAAGCACTTATTGACTCTGGAGCTGCAGGAAATTTTATTTCTAAATCCCTCGTTAATCAATGGTCCCTACCAGTGATTACTTTGAAAATACCTATTACTGTGACTGCTATCGATGGATCACGCATTATTAATGGTCTCATCACCCAGAGTACGTCTCCAGTAACCCTTCAAATTGGTGTATTACACCAGGAAGAAATTTCATTTTTAATTCTTCCTGTTACGACAAGTCCGATTGTATTAGGCCTTTCATGGCTTCAACGTCATTCTCCCCAGATTGACTGGCACACTCCTCAAGTTACGTCTTGGGGGCCTGAATGTCATCATCGTTGCAGCAATCCTCCATTTCACCTTGTTTACCGGGACTTCCTCCTCAGTATGCTTCTTTTGCCGATGTATTTGATAAAATTCAGTCTGAACGTCTTCCTCCTCATCGTTCGTGGGACTGTCCGATTGATCTTCAACCTGGCAAGACTCCTCCCAGGGGTTGTGTGTATCCACTTTCGTTACCTGAAACTTAAGCTACATCTGAGTACATCAAAGAGAATCTCCAGCGAGGATTTATTCGACCTTCTACCTCTCCCGCTGGAGCAGGGTTTTTCTTTGTAAAAAAGAAGGATGGGTCATTACGTCCTTGCATAGATTTCCGTGGACTTAACGCCATAACTATCAAAAATCGGTATCCCATTCCATTAATTACTGAGTTATTTGATCGTATCAAGGGAGCCCGGATCTTTACCAAGTTGGATCTTCGTGGTGCCTACAATTTAATTCGAATCAGGTCCGGTGACGAATGGAAGACAGCTTTCAACACCAGAGACGGGCATTATGAATATTTAGTAATGCCCTTCGGGTTATGTAATGCCCCCGCTGTTTTCCAGGGTTTCATTAATGAGATCTTCCGGGACTTGTTATATGTTTGTGTCGTCGTCTATCTGGACGACATATTGATCTTTTCGCAGGACCTGCCTTCTCATCATCAACATGTGGCAGAGGTCCTTTCCAGACTCCGGAAAAATTCATTATTCTGCTGTCACTCACCGGACTGTGAGTGCTACTTCTCGTGTGTTTAGGAACCGTGGCCGTCCACCATCCTGAGGGTCTGCACATGTGCAGCCCTTTCAAACCTTCAGTACATGTTCCTTTTAGTTAATTGGCTGATCAGGCAACACTCCCTATTTAAAGCACCTGAGGTCAATACCTCGTTGCCTGATCTTGGAGTCTCATTCCCCATGAGCCTCTGAAGGTGTTCCTGTGTTTCCTCGTGTATTCAGCTCCTGCTGATTCCTGTTGTTCGTTTATGGTTTCCAGACCACTTCAACTCTCCTGTGTTTCATTGTGACTGCACCAGCTGATTCCTATCCGCTGCCTCCGTGCTTCTACAGTTTCCAAACCACTTCAACTCTCCTGTGTTTCATCGTGACTGCACCAGCTGATTCCTATCCGCTGCCTCCGTGCTTCTACAGTTTCCAGATCACTTCAACTCTCCTGTGTTTCATTGTGACTGCACCAGCTGATTCCTATCCGCTGCCTCCGTGCTTCTACAGTTTCCAAACCACTTCAACTCTCCTGTGTTTCATCGTGACTGCACCAGCTGATTCCTATCCGCTGCCTCCGTGCTTCTACAGTTTCCAGATCACTTCAACTCTCCTGTGTTTCATCGTGACTGCACCAGCTGATTCCTATCCGCTGCCTCCGTGCTTCTACAGTTTCCAGACCACTTCAACTCTCCCGTGTTTCATCGTGCTGATTCCTATCCGTTGCCTCCGGGTTTCTGCAGTATCCTGCTCATCGCAACTCTCCAGTGCTCATCATCTCTGCAGCCAGCTGATCCGCTGTCTCCATGTTCTACAGTGTTCCTGCTTGTGTCATCTCGCCTGTCTGCATTGGATCAACGCCCCGCTGCTTTCATCTCAGCTAGACCGCCTCAACTCTCCCGTGTTCTCCAGGTGTCCAGTTCTATATATTACTGCTTCCTGAGTATTGTTTCATTCCACGCTGGTCTACCTACCGTGCGCTGCACCTACTTGATTACCGCTTCCACCCTCCTGGGACTTCGCATTCCTGCCGGCCTCCAGCCGTTCAGGTATCCCTGCACCTCTCTCTGACAGCCTGCTCTCCTGAACCACGGTATGCATACTTCTCATTGACTTTGCTGGTGTATTGCATATCTTGCGGGACTGAGTTGTTCTCCTCCGGAGTTTCCTATCCACTGAGACTATTGCCATCATTTGACTGTGTTCCCTTTCAGCGTGGATAGTTCTTGTGACTTTGTATATTTGTGCAGTGCTGCTCAGTTATTATTATTTGTGCCTATCATCGTGGGATCAAGTTCAGTGTGCCCGTGTATACTCTGCATTGCATCTATCTCCCCGTGCTCCTCCTCACTTATATATTTCAATGGTACAACTTGCTAGAGGCAGACCATTGTTCCCTGTTTCCTGAGTCATCTGTTTCCAGTATCCTTTCACATAGCAGTGGTACAACTTGCTAACGCAGACCACTGACTCCCCGGATACCTTCACCTGGATTCCATTCCTGCACCCAGACAGCGGTACAACTTGCTCTACGCAGACCGCTGACTCTCATCACCTCCTAGTTACTTCTGGACATTCCCTCACTATAGCAGTGGTACAACTTGCTATCCGCAGACCACTGACTACCCTCACGTTTCCTTGTCCATCCAGTTCCTCGTGTACAGTTATCCACCTATTACCAGTGCTGCTAGTCATAGACTTTCCTCGAGCATTCTCTTACCATCTGCTGTCTCCTGTTCCGTGATCACCCCGCTACCAGAGTACCATAATACCAACTATACTGCTCTGGTAAGTCTATCATCTGGTGATACCGGGGTAAAGACTCCTAGTGCCCGTGACATCTGCAAGTTAGAAAAATGTTCATTCGAGTTGTCCCAGATTCCATTTCTGGGATATATTGTCTCCGGAGTTGGTCTTCAGATGGATCCAGAAAAGGTGAATGCTGTATTACATTGGCCTCAGCCAACTACTCTTCGTGCAATTCAGCGTTTTTTAGGTTTTGCCAATTACTATAGACGCTTCATTCAAGATTTTTCCTCGATTGCATCTCCTATTGTGGCCCTAACTCGTAAAGGGGCCAATACTAAACAATGGTCACCTGAGGCCCTTCAAGCCTTCCAGTTTCTCAAAGAGTCCTTCTCCTCCGCTCCTGTTCTTCGACAGCCTGATGTGACGCTTCCCTTCTTCCTAGAGGTAGATGCCTCTAATGTTGGTTTAGGAGCCATTCTCTCCCACAGATCGGAGCAACAAAAATTCCATCCTTGTGCCTTTTACTCTCGGGGTCTTCTGCCTGCGGAGAAGAATTATACCATCGGGGACAAGGAGTTGCTGGCTATAAAAATAGCATTAGAGGAATGGAGATATTTGTTGGAAGGAGCTCGTCATCCTGTGACAATTTTTACTGATCATAAAAATTTGTCATATTTACAGTCTGCTCAATGTTTGAATCCTCGTCAAGCAAGATGGTCTCTTTTCTTTTCTCGTTTTGAACTAATCATAACCTTCAAACCAGCTGCGAAAAATAAAAAAGCAGACGCTCTATCTCGAGCTTTTGTGACGTCCTCAGACGTTGAAGATGGTCCTAACCACTCAATATTAGACCCCAAATGTGTTTCTCTGGCTGCTTCTTCCACCAAGGTGCTACCATTTGGGAGAACCCTCGTGCCTCCTGCTCTTAGGAAGAAAATCCTTTCGTGGTTTCACGCTTCTCGTTTTTCTGGACATTCTGGTGAACGCAAGACTTTTGAAATTTTTTCTCGAAGTTACTGGTGGCCTTCTATGAGGAGAGATGTCAAAGATTTTGTGGCTGCTTGTGAATTATGTTCCCAGTTTAAGACTCCCTGCAGAACTCCAGCGGGTTTGCTTCAACCACTACCCATTCCTTCCAAACCGTGGATCCATATTAGTATGGACTTTGTTACTGATCTTCCTCCTAGTAAAAAGTGCAATACTATTTGGGTAGTGGTGGACAGATTTTCAAAGATGGCACATTTCGTTCCTTTGACCGGTTTACCTTCTTCATCTACTCTGGCTGATTATTTCATCAAAGAAATCTTCCGTATTCATGGATGTCCTTCCGAGATTGTTTCAGATAGAGGAGTGCAATTCGTTTCCAGATTCTGGCGGGCCCTTTGTAAGACCTTGGGTATCCGATTATCACTCTCATCCTCCTACCATCCTCAATCAAACGGACAAACCGAAAGGGTCAATCAAGATCTTGAGACTTTTATAAGGATGTTCTCTTCAGCCAACCAAGACAACTAGGTAGATTTGCTTCCATGGGCTGAATTCGCTCATAACAACATGTATCATGAATCATCTTCTAAAACTCCATTCTTTGTGGTTTACGGTCACCATCCGTCTTTTCCGGAATTTCCTGCCCTCCTGCCCACCCAAGTTCCTGCTGTAGAGACTGTTTGACAGACCTTCAAAAATATTTGGTCTCAGGTCAGTACCTGTTTAAAGAAGACATCTGCCAGATATAAGTCTTTTGCAGATAAAAAGAGACGGGCTATTCCACCACTTAAAATCGGAGATCGTGTATGGTTATCAACCAAAAATATTCAATTGAAGGTCCCATCTATGAAGTTCGCTCCTCGTTTTATTGGTCCATATAGGATCATTCAAGTGATAAATTCAGTTTGTTTCAAACTTCTACTACCTAAGAACCTTCGTATTTCCAATGCCTTCCATGTGTCTTTGCTCAAACCTCTTATCATCAACCGTTTCTCGGTCCCTCCTTCAGCACCTCGGCCAGTTCAAGTTCATCAAGAGGAGGACTTTGAGATTACTCACATATTGGATGCAAAAATTTCGCGAGAAGTTCTTCGTTTCCTCGTTCATTGGAAGGGCTTTGGTCCTGAAGAGCGTTCATGGATTAAAGCAGAAGATCTCAACGCTCCAGCTCTTCTTAAGAAGTTTTATTCCAAGTTTCCGGACAAACCTGGTTCCAGGTGTTCTGTGCCCACCTTTAAAAGGGGGGGTACTGTCACTCACCGGACTGTGAGTGCCATTTCTCCTGTGTTCAGGAACCGTGGCCGTCCACCATCCTGAGGGTCTGCGCATGTGCAGCCCTTATGAAACCTTCAGTACCTGTTGCTTTTAATTGATTGGATGATCAGGCAACCCTCCCTATTTAAACCACCTGTGATCATTACCTGGTTGCCTTATCTTGGAGTCTCATTCCCTATGAGCCTCTGAAGGTGTTCCTGTGTTTCCTCGTGTATTCAGCTCCAGCTGATTCCTGTTTACTTCGATTGTGGTTTCCAGACCACTTCAACTCTCCTGTGTTCATCGTGCCTGCACGCAGCTGTTTCCTATCTGCTACTGCTGCCGGATTCCAGACCGTCTCTACTCTCCTGTGTTCAGCGTGTCTCACCTCTGCTGCCTTCGCTACTACTGCCGGATTCCAGACCGCCTCAACTCTTCCGTGTTCAGCGTGCCTGCCCTCCGCTGCCTCCGCTACTACTGCCGGATACCAGACAGCCTCAACTCTCCCGTGTTCATCATGTTTCCAGTTTTACTTACTACTGCTTCCTGAGTATTTCTCCGTTGATTACTGGTTACCTTCCGTGCGCTGCACCAACCTGATTACCGCTTCTATCCTCCAGTGGTCTCTCCTCCTGCCGGCGTTCAGCCGTTCAGGTATCCCTGCACGTCTCCTTGACAGCCTGCTCTCCTGAACCGCGGTATGCATACTTTCCATTGACTTTGCTATTGTATTGCATATCCGCCTGGACTGTGTTGTGTTCATCTCCGGAGTCGTCCATCTACTGAAGCTATTGTTACTATTGACTTTGTTTCCTATTACCTGGATCTCTATAGTGACTTTGTATACTTCTAGCAGCGCTTGTCAGTTATTATTATATTGTGGTTATCATCGTGGGATCAAGTTCCGTGTGCCCGTGTATCCTCAGCATTCCATTCATCTCCTCGTGCCCCTCCTCACTTATATATAGCAGTGGTACAACTTGCTGAACGCAGATCACTGACTCCTGTTTCCCTGTGGCACCAGTTTCAAGTATCCTCTCACATAAGCAGTGGTACAACTTGCTATACGCAGACCACTGACTTCCCCGTTACCTACTTGCACCTGGAATCCATTCCTTCACTATAGACAGTGGTACAACTTGCTATACGCAGACCACTGACTCTCGCTACCTCCTCTCTACTCCTGGACATTCCTCCTCACTATAGCAGTGGTACAACTTGCTGTACGCAGACCACTGACTCTCCTCACGTTTACTTGTCCATCTGGTTCCTCGTGTACATACATCTAGTCATCACCAGTTGCTGCTAGTCATAGACTTTCCTTGAGCATCCTCTCACCATCTGCTGATTCTCCTGTTCCGTTGTCACCCTGCTACCAGAGGATCATAGTACCAGCTATATTACTCTGGTAAGAACATCATCTGGTGATATCCTGGGCAAAGACTCCTAGTGGCCGTGACAGTGTGGATGAAAAAGAGGAAGTTGAGGATTCTTCATGAGCAGTGACTACTGGGATTGATTCACGAAGGTGGACGGACTCCTCAATCTGTCTGGCTCTCTGTGTTTCTGAAAATATAAACATAAACAATATGGACAAAAGTATTCGGACGCTTGACCATTGCACCAACAGGGACTGTAATGACATTGTATTCAAATACATATATTTTACTTTGGAGTTGGTCCCCCTTTTGCAGCGATAACAGCTTCCACTCTTCTTGGAAGACTTTCCACAAGATGTTGGAGTGTTTCTGTGGAAATTTGTGCTCATTCATTCTGTAGAGCATTTATGAGGTCATGCACTGATGTTGGACAAAAAGGCCTGGCTCGCAATCTCCTTTCCAGTTCATCCCATAGGTGTTCGATAGGGCTGAGGTCAGACTTCTGTGCGGGTCAGTCAAGTTCTTCCACAGTGAACTCATCAAACCCTGTATTTGTAGCTCTAGCTTTGTGCACTGGGGCACAGTCATGTTGGAATAGAAAAGGGCCTTCCCCAAACTGTTACCACAAAGTTGGAAGTATAGCATTGTCCAAAATGACTTGGAATGCTGAAGCATTAAGATTGCCCTTCACTTACGATAAGGGGCCTAGCGCAAATCCTGAAAAACAGCCCCATACCATTATTCCTCCTCCACCAAACTTCACAGTTGGCAGGCAGGTAACGTTCTCCCAGCATCCGCCAAACCCAGACTCACCCATCTGACTGCCAAACAGAGAAGATCGATTTGTCACGCCACACAACATGTTTCCACGGCTCCACAGTCCAGTGTTTGTGTGCTTCACACCACTCCATCCGACGCTTGGCATTGGTCACGGTGATGTAAGGCTTGCCTGCAGCTTCTCGGCCATAGAAATCTATTCCATTAAGCTCCTGCCAGACAGATTTTGTGCTTACATTAATGCCAGTGTAACGATACTGGTGGTATTATCTGAAGCCCAATAGCCGAGTAGATATCCAGCGAGTAGTCAGACATTTGCCGGGTCGGTACACAAGCAGAGTAGTCAAAAGTTTGCTGGGTTGGTACACAAGCAAGGTAGTCAGACATTTGCCGGGTCGGTACACAAGCAGGGTAGTCACGAATTCAAGGGAGTGCAGCAAGTAACAGGAGCAGAGCAGGCAGAATACTCAAGCACATGTCTGATCCAGGAAGTACCTATTGTAGGCCCAAACAGGAAACAGGGTCCAAGATGGATTCTCCTTGATTCCATTCTGGCTATCTTGGATAAGAGCAAATCTGAGGTTTATGAATGCAGAGATCTCTAGTGGTCAGAGGTGCAAATATCAAAGTAATTCCTTACAGTATTGCGCCCTTTCAATAACATCCTCTAGACGGTGCTTTGCTGGATTTCTCTGGGTATCTTTGATGAAATTCATGCAACAATTGAGGTGCATGGACATTCCCTTCTGGTTCCCATGAATTGTCTTCCAGACCATATCCCTGCCATTGTATCAAATATTGAAGTTTATTCTAAATAATCGAGAACCTAGTGTTTTCTATACTACAAATTCTTCATGTTCATCAATTTGAACAGGGTCTGGAGGAGGCAAGGTGCAACCAAGAAAAGGATTTGGAATTACTGGCTTCAGTAAAGAAACATGGAATGCAGGATAAACCTTCATAGATCCTGGGATTCAAGTCGAAAGGCAGATAAACTGACTTGTGCCAAAATCTTAAAAAGACCTATATATTTTGGCCCTAGTTTAGAAGTAGGCATGCTTACTTTTAGATTTCTTGTGGAAACCCAAACATTGTCTCCGATGTTTAAAACTGGTGCAGCTTTAAGATGCCTGTCTGCAATTCTTTTATAACTGTCCTGAGCATGTTGCAATGTCTCTCCTAATACTTCAAGATTATTTTGTATTGACTCTAATCTAGATGTAACATCAGGAATGGAATAATCCTGTGGAAAATTGGGTAGTAGGTTTGAATGATACCCTAAATTGGCATAAAAAGGACTTTGTCTTGTAGATGAGTGTTGCGAGTTGTTGTATGAAAACTATTGGCAGAAAATTAATTTAGTCATCTTGCAGATGGCAAATGTAGCACTATAGGTATTGTTCCAGTGTCTGGTTGGTGCGTTCTGTCTGTCCAATGGATTGGGGATGGAAGGCAGTTGATAATTTAATATTAATGGTAAGAGCACTACAAAACTGCTTCTAAAAACGTGAAGTAAATTTTATTATTATTATTATTATTATTATTATTATTATTAATATTTATTTATAAGGCGCCACAAGGCATCCTCAGCGCCGTACAGAGACAAACAAAATTACAATACAATGGGAGACAGCACAGTACAGTAAACACAGCAACTCAGTAAGCTCAATGCACAGCTAGAGAGGGCGGGGAAGGGGGAGGGAGGATCCGCAAACGACGGGGCCCAAGAAGGAGGGCGCGGAAGACAGGGAGACCCCCAGGGGGGAGGAGGGAGCGAGAGTGGACGTGGGGTGGAGGACCCTCGAGGAGGAGGGCTAAGTAGCTAGAGAGCAGAGTTAGAAGTGGTGGAAACAGGAGGAGAGATGGCCCTGCTCAGAGGAGCGTACAATCTAAGGGGAGGGGTGGACAGACAGAGAGACGCAGGGGAGAGAGTGAGAGTAGGGGGACGGAGGCAGAAGATAAGCTAGGAAGTTAAGTGGGAGACAGAAAGGCTTTAAGAAAAAGGTGGGTTTTTAGGGCCCGTTTGAAACTGGACAGATTAGGGGAAGTTCTGATGGAGGGAGGGAGCTTGTTCCAGTGGAGGGGGGCAGCGCGGGCGAAGTCTTGGATACGCGCGTGGGAGGAGGTTACAAGGGGGAAGAGAGGCGACGGTCAGAGGCAGAATGGAGAGGGCGGGATGGAGCATGAATAGAGAGGAGGGTGGAGATGTAGGACGCAGTGGAGTTGGCGAGGGCCTTGTAGGTGAGTGTGAGGAGCTTAAAGAGGATTCTGAAGGGGAATGGGAGCCAGTGAAGGGCTAGGTAGAGGGGGGAGACAAAAGAGGAGCGGCGAGAGAGGAAAATAAGCCTAGCTGCAGCGTTAAGGACGGAACGAAGGGGATCGAGATGAGAGTGGGGAAGGCCAGTGAGGAGGAGGTTGCAGGAGTCCAGGCGGGGGATGATCAGAGAGTGGATAAGGCATTTGGTGGCACTCCTTGGTCAGAAACTACATCTTCAGGAACTCCATGTAGACGAAAATCTTCCCTGATTAGTAATTATGCTGTTTCTTTTGCAGAAGGAAGTCCATGACAGGGCACAAAGTGAGCCGATCTACAACCACCAGGATTGTAGTTATACCCTTGGATGATGGTAAATCCACAATAAAATCCATGGTGATTGCACCCCATGGATTAGAAGGGATCGGCAAATGCTGTAAAAGTCCAAGTGGGGCAGTGCGGGGAGTCTTAAACCAGGCACAAGTGCTGCAGGATGATACAAATCTTTTAACATTCTCCTTGTATTTCAGCCATCAGAAGTATTGAGATAATAATTCATGAGTCTTGCAAACAACCTTGTCTCCTGCCAGTCTAGAGACATGAACAAATTGCAGTACTTTTAATCGTGCTGCTGCTGGTACATACAAGCGATGTTCATGCTTCCATATGTCATCTCAATAGGTTAAGTGTAAAAGGATTGGATCCTTTCTGTAACCCTCTTTGATATCAGACAACAGCTTACCAGTGCCAATAGCTCCCAGGAAACTTGACTTAGAGAGGATTGTCTGTTCTGGCTCAACCTGTGGTGAGTCTTCCATATATGCTCTGGATAGAGCATCAGCTTTCCCATTTCTGGATCCAGGTCTAAAAGAGATAACAAAGTCAAAACGATTTAAAAATAAACTCCATCTGGCTTGTCGAGGAGACAGTCTTTTTGCAGACTGAACAAATTCTAGATTCCGGCGGTCAGTAAGCACAGATATTTGATGTGCAGCGCCTTCAAGCAAATGTCTCCATTCAGTAAGTGCAGCCACAATGGCTAATAGTTCTTTATTTCCTACATCATAATTCCATTCTGAAGCAGTCATTTGACGAGAGAAAAAAAGCACATGGCTGCAAAAGCATCTTCTCTCCTATTCTCTGTGATAATATTGCCCCTACTGCTGAAACTGAGGCATCTGCCTAGGGGATAAAAAGAAGTTCTGGGTTGGGATATATTAATATGAGATCTGTAGTAAACCTTGGGGTATATTTACTAAACTGCGGGTTTGAAAAAGTGAAGATGTTGCCTATAGCAACCAATCAGATTCTAGCTGTCATAGTCTGTACTAAATAAATGTTAACTAGAATTTGACACGTTATGTCACCTATTAGGGCTGAAAACCACCAACAAAATGTAAAATAGATGTCTCCTATTTCAATATGGAACAACCAATAAAATGGCGCTCGATAATGTCTTACCTTTCGATTTGTACAAATGTTAGAAATTTGTGATTGGCTCATACTTGTGTGTTATATTTGACTAAAGATAAAGTAAATTTGATATGTTATGAGGTTTAGTATTAGATAGTATTTACATGAAAATAGAATTTATGTTTGGATATGTTTACTTGTTGACCGGAAATGACATCATCCGGAGTTACGAGATGAAGGATGGAAGTGATGCCGGTATTTGGGCCAGTACAATGATAATTGTTACTTATCATTGTAAATTCTACAGTCTGACAAAACCTAAAAGTTCTGCATAATTTTATAAGAAAAGTGTGCGGTTCTTCCTCACCATTCTATATAAAGGTAGGATATAGTAATGGAGCAGACTGTCACTAGTGTGGTAGAATTCACCTACCTTGATAATGTTTCATAAATATGGTCACAGAGGATGTGAGTATGCGTATGAATGAAAAAACAAAATAAAACAACCCCCTTTCCTATAAAAGGGATACTTGACGTGTATGTGTTAAGTCAACTGGAGAAAAAAAAACTAAGCAACACAGGATGTAGTAACAAATATGATAGACAATTATGTACTTTAGAACACTAAATAGATAAATCCATCCACTAACCCTTTACTGATTACACCCCTGCCCTAGGAAATTGAGCAATGCACTAAGATATACCCAATAATGTAAAAAAAAAAAAAAAAGCAATAATAAAAATGGAGATAGATAGAAATGGATGCTTAATGTTTTGAGAAGGAAAACTAATAATAAGCCACTGTAAATTCATGCTTGGTAAAGCATGAGGTTTAAACAAAAACTTGCAAATATGTCTTGAATCAATGTATTTATTTATTTTGTAATTTAAGTTTATTTAAAAGGTCTCCATGGAGCAGTAAAACAAGCGCTTTGAAATGGAAAATCTGATTAGTATTTAAAAAAAAAAATGTTTCATTTCATCTTAATGTCATTGCTTAATCTTGCTTGTATTTTGAAAATTTGCTGTTTTGTCTCCCTTTAACCCATTGTGTGTTTCCAGACAGAGAGATAAAAGGGAGGAGCACACCTAGGCCAGCAGCGAAGTTAAAGCAGTGGCGCACGCAGGAGGAGTTTCTGAGTCTCTAGAAACCCCCCCTGCGCTAATTAAGTGGCCACTGTCCTGTACAGCAGCCGCGGCGCTGTCAAAGGGTTTCCCTTTACAATGCAGCGCCGCTTTAAATTTAATCGCCGAAGACTCTGAACACGCCGGAGTTGAAGAATCCGGACATTAATACATTTACCCCGTGGACTTTATTTGGTACTTTCCTTTAATAGTGGAAGAACTTTTACTGCTCAGGCCATACAAATTATATGTAAAGTATAGGTATAAAATAACAACTTCTTACCATCTACCACCCACAAAGCAGTAGTAGGTGGAGAAATACAATGGAACTATAAAGAAACAAACATGCAAAGGTCCAGAAGCAAACAGGCTTGCCTTGGTCTGATGCTTTACTCTTGGTGCTTTTCTCTATTAGAAAATGCCTGGAGATGCAACTAAGTTATCACCCTATGAAATCCTGTTTGGAAGACCAGGTAATATTGGACTGAATCCCATAGTTCCAGAACAAGTGTCTCTTCATATCGGACAATACTCAGAGCATGTAAATGAGTTATACACCACTCTTGTCTCTAGTCATTAACAAGTTGCTGACGCCCTCCCAATGAACCAGATGTGCAGCCCGGAGAATTGGTCCTTGTTAAAAAGATCCTGAGGAAAGGAGCCCTCGACCAGAGGTTGAACAGACCATACAATGTACAACTGATGATGCCTACAGCCATAAAGGAAGAAGGTAAAGACACTTGGATCCACGCATCATATAATGAAAAATTGCTAAAGAAGACTCCCATCTATTTTCAGCAAATGTCAGCTAAACCTCTTATATATGTTGCTTTGGTACATTATATGATATTGTTTTAAAATTTACAAACACTTTGTGTGGCACGTCTGTTTTTTGTTCTGCATCTGCAAACAGGTGGTTTAAGACAAGAAGCGGCCTACTGTATGCAACATTTTCTTGGTTCACTTTTCCACTTTTGTTGTGTTTCATCTTTTTTTGTGTTTCACTGGGTCCCATACACCTTATTCATCTATATTCATATATTCAATTATATAAATATGAGACATATATTTTGTTTAAATATACATAATTGTGGTAATTACCTTTAGATGTAAGCTTCAGTTTTCTTTGCTTCTTTTGGTGCTGATAATTCATGAAAAAGACAGGATAGGTATTAGACAACTAGTTTTATGAGTTATTAGATATTACAATAGGTCAGAGATTCTCGAGTTTAGTGCTCAAGTACCACAAACAGGTCATATTTTCAGGATTTCATTAGTCATACACAGGTTTATTCATCTATTTGGCTAAGCCATGAATTATCCTGCTGTTCAAATGAACAGAGACCATAAAAACTTGAGTTGGTAGTTAAGGACTGAAGTTTAGAAACCCTGCTATAGATCAGGATAGTGTTTAGTGAGAGGTTATGTGTTAGTTCAGCTTAGAGGATGGGATTTTTTAAATAATCTAGGATATATTGTAAGAAAAAATAACTGATTACAAATCTTACTAAAAGACTTGGCATGTCCTTTCATGGTTTTGACAGGCAACGTATCTTCATCCAATGTGTTAAGATGATTCTTCATCTTCTCCTGCCATTACTTCAATTGGATTGGGCGTTATTTCTTACATCCGGACAATCTGCAAGAGTTGGCTATCTTCTCCTTTGCGGTCTACCTACAGTCCAGGAAGTACCGGTATCCAAAGGCGGGATTAGAAAAGTGGAGATGTTGCCTATAGTAACCAACCAGATTCATGTTATTATTTATTTAGTACATTCTAGAAAATGACAGCTAGAATCTGATTGGTTGCTATAGGCAACATCTCTACTTTTTCAAACCCGCAGCTTGATAAATTTACCACAAGGAATCTCTTCTTGTAGGTTTCCACAGTCCTAGGGTACCATTTACCAATGAGACTGCTTCCAAAATGGTTGTCCAGATTTTGTTCCTTGACCGGTGGCTTGTTTGGAGAGCTTTGGGAACAATGATCTTCTCATAACTTCACAATACCTTCAATGAGGAAATAAAATATTTTCATACATTTTTCATAATAAGAGAAACAAATTAAATGCATAATTAAGGTTTAGGAGATTAAAATAAGTAAATAAAAACAAGGGGGAAATTGGTAAAGTAGTGTGAAACAATTAATGAAATACAAAACAGTAGCGGAAATCAGAAGCAATTAAGAAATCAGCGGAAAATTACCTTATATTTCTGGATTTAATTGGTTAATAAGGGCAACTAAAGCGTTACACCAAGGGGAAAAAAAAAAGAAAAGGTAGATATTAGTACAGCAGTGAGCAGTGGGAAACCAATATAAATAAGACAAAGCCAGGCAAAAATGGGATGAAACAAGAGAAAAGAGAAAAAAACATGCCAGCCTACACTTTGATTACATAGGTTGCTAAGTGCCGAAGAAGACTAAACCATTACAAAAGCACACACACAAAAAAAATGTAATTACAAACAGTAGTGGAAATCCAATAGCATTAGTTCACAACTTGACTAAAACCATAGTTACCTGGAAAAATATAAATGTCAGTTTATTGATTGATTGTATTGGTTATTAACAGAAAAAAACAAACCATTGGAGGAAGAAGAGCAGGGTCTATACCAGTGTTTCTTAACCTCAGTCCTCATGCACCCCCGACAGCTCATGTTTTCAGGATTTCTTTAATAATGCTAAGTCTACTTGGCTGGGTCAGTAATTATCTGTTTCACAGACAAAAATCCTCAAAAAATGAGCTGTTAGGAGGTGCGTGGGGACTACTCCAGTTAAGAAACACTGGTTTACACAAACTAATAAAGTTAACAAAACATTGCCTTAATAAAAAAATAAAAATAAAATTGAAATGGATGTAAAACCAAAATGGAGACAGAACACTTTATTGGACTATAACATACATGAGCATGAGATCATAGATATCAGTGTATTGCTATATAGGTAACATTTAATAGAGATCTTTAAAGTTTCATTTTTAAAATAACGAGGGTAATTATTACAACTGGCTATAGCGAAGGTTGCTAATAAAGAAAAATCGGTAACTGGGTAATTAAAACGTTGTTTTCTCCTTCAGTTAATCGCGGCCCTCGCTGAGCAATGCTCTGCGCTCTGCATCGCCTTCTTCACTTTCCATCATGTTCTCCATCTTCTCTCACTCCTCCGGAATGGCGGATGTTCTAGTTGCTGCGATGGGTTTAGGGAGAAGACGGGTCTGATCCACTTCTTCATCACTTGAAGTTTGATCATGTAGATCTTCCTGTCTGCTCCTGTGGAGAAAAAAAAGACTCCTACGCTCCCTAGAACGAGTTAATATAATGAAGTACACAATAAAAACTGTAAAACTGGTTGCTTTGAAAAAGCAGTTGGGTTTTAAGACCAGCCCCTCACAATAACAAAGACAATTGGCAATCAGATTTATAAAAGTTTAACATATGTACTAAACTAAAGACAACAAAGTATTCTTTGGTTGTCAGTTACTTTACAGTAATAAGAATAGACACCGTCACTGGATTTTTAGTGGCGTTAAATGGTTACGATAAACTATTTTTTTTATGTTGCAACATATTACAGTCGCATACATTTACTGCATCGATTTATACAATAACAGGGTTAGAATTATTTTAATGATGTCACATAAAATGCCATGGCAACACATGATCATTAAGACAATATAGAAAATATGGCTGACAATGAGCAGACATGGCTGACAATGAGCAGACATGGCTGACAATGAGCAGACATGGCTGACAATGAGCAGACATGGCCGTATGTGCATTCACTTCAATTGTAGTTTGCAAAATATCTTGAACATTTTTCTATAAGTTAAAAAACTTTAAATCGCTACAGGTTGTCCTGGTTATAAAACTTTAATAGATGTGCTAAATTAAAGTCAATAAAGGGTTCTTTGGTTGTTATTTTACAGATATAAGAATAGGCATGGTTGTGGGACTTTAAGAGGATTGAAATGGTCGTGGAAAATTATTTTCTTTGGTTGCGACATACTGTATAACAGTTGCATAGATTTAGTGCATCCATTTCTACAATAACAGGGTTAGATTGATTTGATATATGTCTAAAGATACAACATAATCATCATCATTTATTTATATAGCGCCAGCAAATTCCGTAGCGCTTTAGAATTGGGAACAAACATTAATAAAACAATACTGGGTAATACATACAGACAGAGAGGTAAGAGAACCCTGCTCGCAAGCTTACAATCTATGGGACAATGGGAGTTTGGAACACAAGGGCATGTGCTACATCATATTGCACACTGGACCAGCTAGAATGCAAAGGTAAAAGTATTGAGTGGGCTATGTGATCAGTCACACAGTAATGTTGATCAGAGGGTTGTTGTCTTGTGTTAGCTGTGTAGAGGGTGTTCATAGGGTAACCTAGGGAGATTAAGATGGTGGTTGAGGAATATTATAAACTTGACTGACAACATGTGATCATTGTCATGAACACGCTCCCAGCGTCCGTGATTTTGGGTGTTTACTGTATGGGGTTAGACACGATTTCAGCGCTCAATCTTTCCCTCACCTATCACACAGGTTATAGATCTGCTGAATCACCCCCAAACAGTGCTCACACATCCACACACACACTTAGGTTCTGCCACCATCAATTGCATAAGGGTAATAGGACCCAAATATACTGTCCCACACTGGCACACAATGCTCTCTGTTACACACAGGTTAGCAATACACACGCCAGCAATCAAAGGGTTAACACTTATCACCTCAAGACTCTGTTATAAAAATGTACACGCTGGCCCACACTAGGCTCCTTAGTCAAATGCATTAACAATTCACACAACAGCATTCAAAGTGTTAACGGGGTCAAGCAATGCTCTTCATAAATGGCTAATGGATTTGTTAGAGTATTAAGACCAAAACGTAGTAATTTTGAGATTTAACATACAAACGTACAGGGCATTTGGATATAAAAACAAATATAGATAACAATTGACATACAAATAAATAATGGAAAACAGTTATAAAAACAAATGGGAAGACATTACAGAGAATAAATTTACATATGATAATCTGCATGCCTGGGGCAGGCAGAAGAGATGGACAGTCCTTCAATTAGATTGAGACCCCAAGAGCTGACCCCTTTCCCCTTTACACAAGGGTGTTTTATGCAAACTGAAATTGGACAGCATTCAGAGGGACAGTATATATGCAAATGGGGGGTAGAAAATGTCCCCTGGCTGTCAACTATGGTTTGTTCAAAAGTATTCCAAAAGTTTTGATCTTTCTTAACTTTTCTCAGCCCTATCCCAGGGAAGTAACTCCCTCTTCAATACACCAAAGGTAATGTCTACCTTTGGTATTTATATACCAATATGATGGAATTACAACAATATCAAATATAATTCCAGAAAACATGTGGTTACTGCGATTTTCCTGTATAGTTGGTATCAATACTTCCCAAACGTGAAGCTTGAAGACTTAGATTGTAAGCTTGCAAGCAGGGCTCTCTTACCGCTCTGTATGTATTACCGAGTATTATCTTATTACTGTTTGTTCCTAATTTTAAAGCGCTACAGAATCTGCTGGCGCTATATAAATAAATGTTGATGATCATGATGTTCTTTGAGTTGATATTTTTGTATACCTACATAGATAGGCTTCATGTTTCGCATTTACCTACAAGGTTCTCCTAGCATATAGCTTTCCTTAATTTACACCTTACACCTAGTGGTTACTTTGTTTTTACAATACCTATTGAAAGGAAGTCTACCCTAAGGGGTATATTTACTAAATTGTGGGTTTGAAAAAGTGGAGATGTTGCCTATAGCAATCAATTAGATTCTACTTATCATAGTACATTCTACAAACTGACATCAAAAATCTGATTGCTTGCTATAGGCAGGCTCTTCCACTTTTTCAAACCTGCTGTTTAGTAAATAAACCACTAAGTAGAAAATTGCATGCAGAATCAAGGCAATGCCTGGTTGTGATCTGCATATTTTAAATTAGCTTCCTGACATAATGACTGCTTAAACTAATTACCTCCCACTGGGCTATTGACCAAATGTTTTTTATCTGAGGGGAGGTCCTGTTCATTTCCATTTATCAATGTAATATTATATTCGGGACCCTAGCCTAACAATCATTAAGACAATCCAGAACATACTACTGACAATGAGCAGACATGGCTGTATGTATATATACATATCTTATCGTCATAATATTGAGAATTTTAAAATTTTTGCCATTCAGCGCGTGTCGACATTAGATTTGTCGACATTTTGACTTTGTCAGCATTGCCATGAGTCAATATTGTCATCTGTCGATATTTTAAAATTGTAGAAAATATGACCGTGTCGACATTGCATTGTGTCAATATTTGTATGTTGACATTTTAAATGTGTCGATATTTTGGCTTCAACATTTTAAATGTTGACTATTTAATTGTGGACAATATGTCTGCATCCTATGCCCGCACCCTCTCCTCCCAACCCTCTCCCAAACATTCCTCCCCACTCCACTCTCCCCTTCTCCTATTGTGACAGCATCTCCCTCCTCTCTGCTGTCTCAAATCCCCCACTCTCCCCCTCATGCCTTCAGTCCTGCCTCTCTCCTACCCCCCGCCCAACCTACCCCCTCTGCAGCATAACCACCACTTCAGCTGCTGCAGTACCCCACCCCTCCTTTTCCCCATCTTCTTATGCCGAATGCAGGAAAAGAAAAGAAATTGAGGAGGAAAACTAAAGAATTTGACTGCCTAGCTGCCGACTCCTCCAAGAAGCAAGCTGTTGAGTTAGTTGAGAACACCCTACCACAGGAGGGGGCCCTGGAAGAGATGCTGGATGAGTTGCTGGCGGCTCAGGTTTCAGAAGTGGGGGGTGAGTTGGAGGTGGATGAATTCCTAGGCATCTGCCTTTTCGACCAGCTAAAAGAGAGAGGGTCTGTTTCCTTCTCAACCTGGAGACCCTGGCAGACAAGACGAAAACCCACCCGATAGGACTGGTAACTAATGTACTGTATGTCCTAACCTAGTTGTTCCCAAACATTCTCAGTTCGAAGGCACCCATAAGGTCTCAATAATTTTTTCAAGGCACCCCTAAGCCAAAATAATTACAGAACGGTCCCATTTTTTAAGTAGTTGGGTCAAAATAACATAATAAGTATTTAGGGCAGGACAGAAATACTTTGGTACAACTTTTACATTGTTTGGAAAAATAATACATGTAAATCCAAGGGAAAAATAATATTTTAATAATTTTTTCACTTATTTTTTTTTCAAAGAACAATATACAGCACTCATTAAAAGAAATGAGATCAAACAAAATAACTTTTCAAACCATGGGATCATCTTGGACACTGCCATCCTTATTTCCTGTTCCACATTGACTTTTTGAACTGTACTTGCTTTTTATTACAGCAACAGCCGAAACCTCAGCTTCACATATACAGTATATGTTGTCGCAAATGGAATGAGGATTTGCTGTGCTTCATTACATTGGGCCCTCTTATCAGTGTGCCCCTTTTCACACTGTCATTCTCATCACACTGTCCCCCTTTCACACTGTGCCTCCTGCATCACAATGTGCCCCTTTTCACACTGTCACTCTTATCAAACTGGCCCCCTTTTCACACTGTGCCCACTGTATCATAATGTGCCCCTTTTCACAATGTTCCTCTTATCACACTTTGCCCCCTCATAATCACAATTTGCCCTAACAGACCTTCTTCAGTTTTTATTAGATCATCACCTTTTCCCAGCCTCTGGGTTCTCTCTACTGGTCTCGTCTGGCACTCACTCAGAGGACATCGACCTGCATGGTAGAGGTCGCAAAGTCCACACCTCCTTGCAGGGATCCCCTGTGAAAACCATCTGCCTTGTTAGACTCTGCACCTCTGAGCTGAGTAACACCAGGCCAGACAGGCTACAAGGATCCGATCAACATAGTGATTGTGATAATAAGAACAGGCACAAAATATCGATCCCTCAGGAGAACCAACCCTTGAGATTTACTGCAACACCTAGTGCACAGAGTGGAGCAGCAAGATGCCACCCAGCATCAAGTTTTACAATGCCTTCAAGTCCTGGAGTTTTGTTTGGATAATCTCCAGGCTGCTCTTCCTGATCTCTCTGCTCCATTAGCAGCTAACATTCATCCTCCTGTAGGGGCTTCATCCGCCTCCTCTACCGTTTATTTACCTTCACCCTCTAAGTTGAACTGGGACCCCAAAAATTTACGGGGTTTTTTGAACCAGTGTTCAATACAGTTCGAACTCTAATCATAAAACTACCCTACTGACAGGGAGAAGGTAGCCTACATAATCTTGCTGTTATCATGTCAAACCTGGGCCTTCACAGTCTGGGAGTGGAATGACCACCTCCTATTAAGTTATAGCGCTGCCTTTATTGCCTCCTTCCGCAAAATTTTTAGGAGCCTGGACATGTCACCTCTATGGCATCCAGTATTCTAAGGCTTTGCCAGGGATCCCAGTCTGTTGCCCAATATGTCATCCAGTTCCGCACATTATCAAAAGAGCTCCAGCTCTAATAGCGAGGTTCTGGCAGGGTTTCTCTGACCGAAAAAAGGATGTCCTGGCTTTTCAGGAGTTACCATCTACCCTGGATGTCTTATGCTCTCTTTGTAATAGGGTGGATCTCAGCTTCAGAGAGAGATCATCCAAGAAGGAAATAATCCATCGGCCTACTTTCAAACTGGCACCTTGCTCCCAATCTCCTTGTCCCTCCGATGAACCCATGCAACTGGGACGCTTCTGCCTCATTCCGGAGGAAAGGAGATTAAAGAATAATCTTTGCATTTACTGTGCAGATCCTGGGCACCGTTTTAACTCCTGTCCTAAATGCTTTGGAAACGCCAGGCCCTAATCTGCTCAGGAGAGGTCAGACTGGGGTCGTTCAATTCCTCTCCTAATTCTTCCAATCTGTCAATTTGATCAATTCCAGTCTGACTCCACTGTCCCTCTGCTAAGCATGACTCCTCTGCTTTCTTGAACTCTGGTGCGGCCGGGAACTTTATTTCACTTTCTCAAGTTTTCTAGTGGTGCCTGCCTACGATTTCTTTGGAGGTCCCAATGGTCATCACTCTCATTGATGGCTCTCGCATTTTCAATGGTGTCATCGAAGAAGAACCAAACCCCTTACTCTCCAAGTTGGGGCATTACACCACTGTTTAGTGTTGTCTCAGACTACTAGTCCCATCATCCTGGGTCTCCCTTGTCTTCAGCTACACTCCCCTTAACTGGATTGGTCCTCTTCCTAAATTCTTGCTTGGGGAGACACTTGCAGGTCATGATGCCTCTTTCAGGTCAAACCTCTGTGCTCTGTGACCTCCTCGCCTGACTCCTTCCACCTCATCGGCCCTGATATTGCCCTATTAACCTCCAGCCTGGCAAAATGCCTCCCAGGGGCCGGATTTTTCCTCTCTCTCTCCCGGAAGCCCAAGCCCTGATTGAATATTTCAAAGAGAATCTTCAACGTGGGTTCATCAGACCATCTTCTTCCCCTGCTGGTGCGCGGGTTCTTCTTTGTTAAGAAGAAAGGCGAGTCTCTGCGTCCATGTATTAACTACTGTGGTCTCAATGCTATCACTATAAAGAATCGTTATCCATTCCCATTGATCACGGAACTCTTTGACTGAATCAAGGGCGCTAAGATCTTCACAAAGCTGGTCCTCCAGGGAGCCTACAACCATATCCTTATCCAAAGTGGTGACGAATGGAAGACCGGATTTAACACTTGGGGTAAATGTATCAATCTGCAGGTTCATCAACACCCACGTGTTCAGCCTCTTCCGCGATTAAATTTCAAGCAGCGCTGCATTGTAAAGGGAAGTTAACCCTTTACAATGCAGCGCCGCTTGAAATTTAATCGCGGAAGAGGCTGAACACACGGGTGTTGAAGAACCCGCAGATTGATACATTTACCCCTTGCTGTGGTCATTACAAGTACCTCGTCATGCCCTTCGGACTCTGTAGTTTACCTGGATGATATTCTCATTTTCTCTTGAGATCTCGCTTCACACCGTCTCCAGGTTTCTTAAGTGCTCTCCAGACTTCGAAAAAATTGCCTCTTCTGCAACTTGGAGAAATGTTCCTTCGAGGCCTCTCAGATGCCTTTTCTCTAGTACATTGTCTCCGATTCTGTGCTATGCATGGACCTGGAGAAAGTTCGGGCTATTTTGGAGTGGCCACTGCCCTCAGGTCTCAAGTCGTTCCAGCGATTCCTTGGATTCCCCAATTACTATAGACAGTTTATTCATGGCTATTCCACTTTGGTTGCTCCCTTTGTGGCCCTGACCTGGAAAGAAGCGGACCCCAAAACCTGAAACCTTGAAGCTCCTCAGGGTTTTTCCACAGCTCCAGTACTCAAACAGTCTGATAACACCTTGCCCTTCTTCCTTGAAGTGGATGCCTCCATGGTTGGCATAAGGGCTGTGCTGTCTCAAAGATCCCCTTTGAGATAACGTCAACCCTGTGCATTCTATTCCCGCAAGTTTCTTCCGGCAGAAAAAAATTATGCTATTGGGGGCGAGGAGCTGCTTGCTATGAAGCAGGCCCTCTTAGAATGAAGATATCTTCTAGAGGGTGCCCGATACCCAGTAACCATCTTCACATACCATAAAAACCTGCTATATCTCCAAATTGCCCAATGTCTCAATCCCCACCTGGCCCGCTGGGCTCTATTTTTCTCCTGTTTCAATCTCTGCATCACCTATAAACCCGGTCATATGAATAAAATAGCTGATGCTCTCTCTCGGGCCTTTGACTCTACCCAGGATTCAGAGGTGTCTGACAACCATCCTATTCTGGATCCCAGGTGTCTTCTTTCATCTTCTGTGGCATATCCTGTCACTCCACCATCAGGCAAGACCTTCATCCCACCACATCTCTGAAGGAGACTTCTTCACTGGTTCCATGCCTCGATTTTCTGGACATGCTGGTTTTCTCAAAACCTCCGAGATCATTTCCAGAGATTACTGGTGGCCCACTCTTCGTTCAATGTTAAAGATTTTGTGGTCGCTTGTGATATCTGTGTCTGACATAAAACCTCCTGTCAGGCACCTTCAGGCCTCCTGCTGCCTCTCGCTATTCCTGCCAGAACATGGTCACATATTTCCATGGATTTCATCACAGACCTTCCTCCCAGCAAGAGGTTCGACACAGTTTGGGTTGACCGTTTTTGCCAAGATCGCTCATTTAGTTCCCCTGGTTGGTCTATTATTGTCTCCATTGCTGGCTTAGCTCTTCATCAAGGAGGTTTTCGGGTTACACAGCTGTCCCCTTGAAATTGTCTCTGACCGTGGTATCCAGTTTGTATCCAAATTTTGGCGAGCACTTTGCATGCTCCTCAACATCCAGCCAAGCTTCTCCACGGCCTTTCACTCACAGTCGAACGGACAAATGGAGAGGGTCAATCAAGACCATGAGACCTTTATTAGAATGTACTCCTCCGCTAACCAGGACAATTAGTCCAATCTTCTGCAATGGGCTGAGTTCACCCATAATAATTTATTCAATGAATCTACCTCAGCAACACCTTTTTCGATTGTCTACAGTCTCCATTCTTCTCTACCCAAATTCTTGTCCCTCTCTCTCACCACCTCCACCTTGACTTCACTTCCCTCTGGTCCAAAGTTTGTGGTTGCCTGAAAAAAAATCTGACCGCTATAAACTTTCTACTGATAAGAAGCGTCAAGCAGTTCCTGCACCGAACATTCTTTGAAGGTCCCGTGCATGAAATTCACTCCACGCTTTATCGGTCCTATTAGGATCCTGCAGGTCATCAATCCCATTTCTTTTAAATTAAAGCTTCCAACATCTCTCCGTATTTTCAACACCTTTCGTGTTTCGCTTTTGAAACCTCTGGTCATCAATCATTTCTCTCATCCATCATCTCCTCCCGCTCCAGTTGAGTGTCAACAAGGATGCTCCTGGATGCATTTCTCAGACATCAATGATCCCTCTTTACTTGACATTCAATGTCAAATTTCCCAGGAAGCCTGGTGCTAAGTATTTGGTGCCCACCTTTAAAGGGGGGGTAGTCATATGTGGGACACGCAGATCTAACGCCCAGGGACCGGTGCACTTACCTGCCCACGCTCCCTGAGCATCCTGCCGGCTCCGTGGCAAGGCCACTCCCTCTTACACCCTTAGTCTGCTTTCCAGGACTGCGCATGTGCAGACCCAGCTTTTATCACCTTCTTCTCCCATTCATTGGAAGACTAATTATCCCCCAGAATATTTAAGGCACCTGTTCCACGGGTAAGTTGCCTGTTCTTTGAGTCAGATCTCTCTAGCATTCAGATGTGGCTCAGTTAGCTCTCCTGCTCCATACCAGTCTATCACACCTTGTCTCCAGCAACTCTGGAGCTAACCACAGTAGTCTCCCTACCTGCTGCAGAATATCACTCCCTGTCTCCAGCAATTATGCAGCTAACCACAGTGGTCTCCCTACCTAATGCAGACTATCGCTCCTTGTCTCCAGCAACTCTGAAGCTAACCACAGTGGTCTCCCTACCTGCAGCAGATTATCGCTCCTTGTCTCCAGCAACTCTTCAGCTATTCGCAGTGGACTCCATACCTGCCGGTGCTTATAGTTCTACAAACACCAGAATGCCCAGACTGTTAATGGCAGACCGTGCTAGCTGGGACTTGTAGTTCCACAATGTAAAATGGTGTTTACACTATTACAAATGTTATTATCCCACATCCACCACATAGGGGTGTGGGAAGAGCCCTAGTGCTTTCAGCATGGGGCTGAGTGTACTGAGAGGGGGAGCCTGGACATTTTTGTTTGCGGACCCTACTCCATAGGGAATTCAGCCCTGTGCTGAACAGCCTGGGGCTGGTTTGTCAGTATAGCAGGGGGTCCCCTTGCTGCAGGTCCCCCTGCTATAGTGCCAACAACTCCGGCTGGCTTGCCTAGTGCTGATTTTCAGTGAGGGAGTTCTCCCGATTTCACGGCATCCAGCAGCAGGCTTTTTTCAATCATAATTTTGACACTATAGAGCACCAGTGGCTACAGCTTCTGTAATGTCGTTTGACCTGCCAGCTCAACTTAAACTAGCCCCATAGCTGGAGCAAGAGACACAGCGGGAAAGGAATGTTACTTCCATGGCCGTAGAGCTTGCTACCTTGCTATGGCCGTGGCTGTGTTCGCTTGAGTGTGTCACACCCCTACTGTACATTGACTATGGGAGACCACCATTTCACCACCCAGAACACTCCCTGAAATCATACTGGGTAGTAAGTGCCCCTTCCATGCACTGTCGCACAGAAAAGGGCTGCTTTACCAGACGAATCTGCCAGTTCTGACAATGCGCAGATTGATTTTGCGCATGATACGCTCACAATCAGCAGATACGTGCCTTGAGGAATCAGGCCCTATGTGTTTTATAGTGCAGCCTAGACTAACAAAAAATGGTTATGTTGATTTGCAAAAAGCAGAATGACTATGCTCAGCGCTGCCTGGGAGTGATGATAATTGTATCCTGCACTGCATTTATATATATCCAATATCTATATATATATATATATATATATATATATATATATATATATATATATTTTATATATATATATCTATAATATAAATGTCTAGTGGCGTGTGTTAGTCTGTCTGTGTGTGTGTGGAAAAAATAAAACCAAGCTGCAGCGCCACCTGCAGGGCGGAGTTATACACTGACCTACTAAATTCTTAGTGTGTGTGTGGACAAAAAAATTCAGAAAGGGCTGAAATTTAGTATACTAAGATGTTTTTAATTTGTTAATTGTTAAAAGTGTTTATAAAGATTTTAAAAAAATATATATATATTTCTTGAAGGAGAAGTGACAGTTGGGAGTGGTTGGTGGTTGCCGGGGGTGACAGTGGGGAGTGGTTGGTGGTTGAGGCCTGGGCTATGGCCCAAATGCATGACAAGAACCTTTTTAACACCTTAAGTAGCTTGATTTGACTAGAATGCATGAATATCATGCACGGGTTAACTTGTGTATATATATATATATATATATATATATATATATATATATATATATATATATGTGTGTTATTTAGCTAGCTAGGTTTGGAAACAATGCCAAGTTTTATCACAAAGGTGTCTGTCTGCCTCCCTCTTTCTGTCACAGGCTTAGCTGGCTCTGACTGTATTTGTATTGCACAGCTGGGTGGATAATATATTCCTCCTGCTGATAAGGGAGGGAGGAGCTGGCAGCAAGCGAGTGACAGCAGACGCTCTATTCTCTGGGATTATAATTTTCTTATGGAAAGAATAAAGCACGCCTCTGCAATGGAGATAATGTGGGAACAATCAGAGATAAGCAGAAGGCTGCATGTTTGCCTGGAACAGTCTTAATACAATCATCATTACACTGTAACCTTTATTATGCCACATTGTAAACACAGAGGGGCTCATGCTGAAGTGGGCGTACGCCCTCTTGCTTAACATAAAATCTGCAAATTTGTGCTGTGTATGCCTACAAAAAACACCATACACATACGTCCTTACTTGTGTTTCCTTACACTTGAAGAGGCAGAATGGGGGAGGGAATGGGGCGTGCAAACGCAGATGAAGTACAGAAAGATGTGTTAGCATAAATGCGAACTGAAGCAGACCCAAACGGAGACTCACAAACACCTGTCAGTAGCAGTATTACTTGTGGGTGTCTGAGGGCTGCTGCAAATACTTCTGATTGGCTGATTGCGGACCTCTGAAGCTGATAGGTGCTTTCTTCATTGATCTTGCCTGTGGTATTATAGGGTTGCTTGCTTTTTTCATTTAAATCAAAGCTAATAGTGAATGCCTTCTTGCTATCAATGCAAATGTCAAAACTGTTTCTTGTAGTTGACCTGGTAGGGTGTATGTATATCTGAGTGTAAGTATACCTGATGTAAAACTGGCACATATGCGACTGGTACATCATGAAATGCATCTGACTCAGCATATGGCCATGAATACACTATTTGTAGGTGTGCCTTTATAGAGCTGCATCCAACTCATCGTGAACCCCAGAATGCTTTGTTAAGAACAGATTCTCCTTAATCACTTAGTAAACAGAAGTATTTTACACCTCAATAACCAGACTAATTTTCATATTATTGTGGTTTTACTGAGAATCAATTTTCCCTTCAATCTATCCATTATAATATTGTATAATTAATATTATACATTTTCATTGGGATAGATAGGGCTTTATTTTAGTAATCTGATTAAATTGATATATATTATATATGGAATATGTAAACATCAACATAAAAAAGAAAATTGTATGAAATTTACTACCACATTTAATCAATTAGCTTTCCTAAATTTAAAAATACCAAATATGTGCATTTTACTTAAGGTCTGTTGCTGTTATCGTGTCTTGGAACAAATATATGCATATTAGGATTCTCTGTCCCAAATGAATGCATGAAAGGATAAGTGCTTTGGGGACAATGTGGTCAAAAGCAACCAAACTGAATACCAAACTGCTGTGCGTGTGCAGAGGCGGATCCAGGAGAAGGGGGCTCGGGGCAATCCCCCCCCCCCCCCCAGTAGGGTCAGCGACTGCACACTATGTGCTGCAGGGCTGGGTTGGCAGACAGAGAATTCTGCCTGACCGCTCTGATTGTGTTTTAAACACAATCAGAGCGCCCGGCAGCATACTCTGCCTGCCGACACACACCTGCAGCACATAATGTGTGGTCGCAGGCAGTCCATTGATAAAAGTAAAAAAGGGGACGGGTTTAAATCCCCCCCCCCAAAAAAGAAAAATCTAGATCTGCCCCTGTGTGTGTGTGTATGGGCAGTCTAAGCTCACGAACCTCTTTGTGCTGATGTGCAAAGAAACATTTTTATACAGCACATTATTTATATAATATGACAGATAGATATTTATAAATACTATAGTGTATCTCCACCACTTGTTGATGATGGAATTCCCTACCAAGCCCGGTCAGGAACTCCCCCAGCCTTTAAAGTTTTAGGACACACTTCTTTATTACAGCTTATCCTACCGCCAACTAAACTACTCACACTGGTACTCCCTCGCCTCTGTGACAGTCTCCACCCTAAAACTCACTGACTCCTCTCGTCTCAGTACTGCCCTTCAAGCAATAGATTGTAAACTCTCATGAGCAGGGCCCTATGCCCTATCAACCCTTTCTGTATTTATTTTATATGTTGTATGCAGCTGTTTTATATATGCTCTGTTTTACCGACTGTCTGGCACTGAGGAATAATATAACACAACAATAACAATAATCTCATACTCATAAACCAGGAACAGTCTCTAAACCATACCTGCCTACTTTCGGCAAGTTGTATCCGGGAGAGGGGCGTGTCTAGAGGGCGGGAGGGGGCAGGGCGCGTCATTTTGGCCCCGCCCCCTCAACAAATATGGTGTTTTGTCATGGGGGTGGGGCCAAAATTACATGATTCACCGCGAATCGTGTTATTTTAGCCCCGCAGTTGCGGGATGAGGGAGACTTGCCAGCTCTCGCAGGAGTCCATGAGACCGACCCGAACTTCGGGAGTCTCCCGGACATTTCGGGAGAGTTGGCAAGTATGCTCTAAACTGGATTTATTATGAACACTTACATGTACAGCTCCTATAAGCACTATATATAAACATATAATAACACCTATTATTTCATCTGTGAGGCACCAATATTTCCCGTACATCTTTAACAGTGGGTACATTTGTATAGGTACTTTGACCTGTATACATTTATTTACAGTAAATGCAAACAAAACTCCTAGGATAAGTTACACACACAAAGCTCAAATTATTTGTATTAGTATAAAAAAAACTACACATATCTCACATGTTCTGCTCTAGTGTCATTGTCCAATTGGAATATTTTCAAAAGCAATACACCAACATCAAAAACATTTATTTTTTCAGATTGCTTTTAAATGATGTAAGTGGAATACATTTTTTATACATTTGCATATTTTGTTTAGTTGGACAGAGGTCATGGCACCCATATTAAAAAATGTATTCCCATGTTCAAATCTTTGATAAATATCAAATATACAAGTAACTCAATACTGCCATCTTGTGGTTGCTCATTGATAGGGTTATCCATAACAGTTCAAGTACTTCTAATAACTTTTGGGCCTCATTTAAAGTTGGACATATGTTAATTATTTCTGAGTAAAATAAATGCAGATGTGCACTAAAAATGCGTATAGAATAGAGAATTTAAATGATGCGATTGTCAAGGAATCGCTGCCCTTTGGCCCCGCCGCCTGCTGTAAAATGATGTCACGGCGCTGGGACCAAAATGAAGCGATTCGTCAAGCCACGCACGCCCTCCTCCCCGGCATCTCCCGGACGCTAACTTTCTGAAGTTGGCGTGTATGGTATAACTTGCAAGTTAAAATCAAGCTGAAGTGGTCAAAATATTTAAGTCTATAAATCAAGCTCAAGTTGTAGGTTTAAGAACCTGTGCAGGCAGAGGCATATTGTAAGGTTGGTAGTCAGTGGAGCAAACAGAAGCATAGTTAGGAACATAGCCAGTGGTCGAGAGATAGAAGAGTAGTCAGGTGGTGCTGAAGGGTTAGACTCAGGATTTAAGTCACAGGAAGCGGAGGTCATACACAAGTAATCAATAGAAGCATCAGGAATGCTGGTTTAAGGAACAAACCTCAATAAATGGGTAAAATCCAGTTGGCCAATCACCATCTTTTATACGGAGTGTCGGTCACTTCTTTCTAATGTAACCTTCCTGTGTAAAAACATTTCCCATGAGCAAACCTGTGTGAAGTGCCAGTTACTTCCTTTTGATGTGTGTGGAAACCATGCACAGACATTGTTCTTGCCATGATGCCCACAACACAGAGAGAAGTGGAAGTAATGTGGGACCAGGAAAGGACACCGACCCAAGGTTTGTATAAGCAGGGATTGGTACAGTACCCCCTTTCTTTCATGGAGACTGCCTGCTTTGTCCCAGCTTTGCCTGGACGATGGGTGTGGAAGAGGCAATGAGTCGAAGTGCATGAATATGTGCGGAAGATTTCGAAGATCTTAGGGCCAAACTGTATACCATCCACTTAATGAGATACTGAAGCAGGTCCCTAATCTTTCAGGAGTGCAAGATGTCCTCAACTACATACTCAAAGGGGTATATCTACTATACGGCGGTTCCGTACAACTGCCGATTCCTGGCGCTTTGAAGTAATTTTTGAAAACAGCACTTTTATTAAAGACAAAGTCCATTGGGTTTTGTCTTTAATAAAATTGCCATTTGAAGAAAATGACTTCAAAGTGCCAGGATCACCCCAATGTGTCCTTTAACTCAAATAGAAAGTCTGAAAAGGTTCATAATATAGAAAGCCTGAAAAGGTTCATAATATATTATTAGATCCTGTAAACCCCATTCAGCCAAAGAATGAGAATGACTGGGAGAAATTAGAGAATGTATAGCCAAAACCTGACCTCCTCCTTAATTAAAAAAATATATATAACCAATGGAAAATAAAATAAACTACAGGTGGTATTTAGTGCCTCCGAGATTACAAGGGACAACCTCGAAGTCTTCATCTCTTGACTCACGAGAATCTGGCCATATTGGCTCTTTTCTTCACATATGGTGGACTTGCCCAAAAATTGCCCAAACCTTAGACTAGATTAAAGCATTGAGAATAATCATACGACTACCAATACCAAAACACCCTTGGAACTTTTTACTTGCCCTCCAATTTGAGAACCTCAATAAATATCAGGACAAGCTACCATATTATGCCCTGAGTTTTGCTTGATGTGAATTGGCTTGGAGAGGAAACAGACACAACACTCCTCCATTAACATACGCTATGTGGTGTCCATGGCAATATGATAGCTGGACCCCGCGGTTCTCCCACAATGCATGTCACCCCATTACACCCACTCTTATCTCTCATTAGATTAAACCATAAACATTCCCTTTACACCACCTTGAGCCTTTAAATCAATTTCGAAAATGTTCGCATTAAGAATTCCTCTAGGGGGCAGCTAAATGCAGGGCTTTCCTCCCTCTCTTTTACCTGTTACCCTTCTCTTCCCTACTCATTGCCTTTACGCTATTAGTGGTTACTGTTCTGTAAAGCTATAAATAACATTGGGATGTTCTTTCATCAACCAATCATATTATTAAACAGTAACATTTGAAAACTTTACTTTGTCTAAAATGTTAACTGTGACTGTACTTGTCATACCAATGTATAAATGTAATATCTGCATCCCCAATGTTAAAAAAAATAAAGAGTTTAAATAAATCCATGCAGAGGTAAATTTAATTTCAGTTATAACATTTACTTTAACACCTAAGCCATTGTTTGTCACATTAGCTGCGGATATTTATGCCCTCCAATGGATTTAAAGATTATTTCTACAAAAATACAGTGTGTGAAAAATATTAGAGAGTTTGAGCTGATCTAAATGGTATTCACACATTACAATACAAAGCTCTTGACATACATATTTGTTTTATACGGAAGATAATTTCTCACTTTGTGCCAATCACTGTCCTCTCTATCTATGCAATGTACCTCTTCGACTGTCTCATTTGGTCCCCATATCAAACATTAAGCTGGTGTCCTATGGTCTTTTAAGGGGGAATTCAATTCAGCACAAAGTGACGCAATGTGTCTCTGGAAGAGTCCGCGGAGACAGATCGCGTCAGAGTTTTTACTACAATCACTGCTCATTTTCCCTCACATTCCATAGAGAAGTGGGGGCATATGAGTGGAGACAGAGCCGTAACGAGGGCGGTGTGGGGGGTGCGACCGCCCAGGGCGCAAGCCCAAGGGGGCGCAGCCGCCCGATACCTGCCTCTGTGCCCAGGCGAACCACGGCTCTAATGCAGCTCCCCTACAAGCAACAATACATTCCCGGCATCAGAAGCAGTGGAACGCATGTGCGTTTTGGGTTAAATGCATGGACTGGGGTAAATATATGGTCCTCTAAGGAACCCACAGACCGCAAGTGCAAATACTAGTTAACCACTGTGTTTGACATGTGGTGCCACTGGTATTTAACCTAGTGCCATATATCTATATAGATATATCTATATAGATATAAATATATACACATGCATTTGGCTTTTCATGCATTTGCAAATATGTGCAACAGAATTTTTTCAGTAAAGTGCCAACCACACTCCCACATTACATTAGGTTGGCCACACCCACGCGGCAAATGTCACTCCCACTTAGATGGGTGGCACCGGTGCCCTGTCTCGCCCAGGGCACCAAAATGTCTAGTTACGGCACTGAGTGGAGATTCTGTACCATAATTTTTGCAGCTGGACCTCAAGGAGAAATTGAATTCCCTCATTAGAATACTACAATTTACAAATTTACAACCCGAAATGGAACAAAGTTGCAGATGGGACTTGAGAGATTTCTGTGTGACAGGGAAACAGTTTTCCTATTAAAAGCTAGGTGTCACTATAGGAGCATCAGAATGACGTATTGTCCTGGCTGGGAAAACCTGCCTTTCTACAAAGCCATGTTATACCAGACTTTATTTTTCATTTAGAGTAATTTGCTTACAGTTTGGTTCTAACTCTGTATCAGCCGCCAGATGTCAAGGACAATAGATATTAACTTAGCAAAATCATACCTATTAAACAACTAGTGACAGGGCCAGATTAAAGGAATGGAGGCCCGTGGGCTAAGGGGGCCTCCATTCCCCCATGAAGACCCCCCTCCTTGGAGCCTCCCCCCACCCCAAGCACTTACCATCTTTCTGTTGTCCTGTCACTGTAGTCCTTCTGCGGCGCTCTGCAAGCTCCTTACTGAGGTGATCTTGTGAGAGTGAGACTCATGAGATCTCCTCAGTAAGGAGATAACTGAGCGACACAGAGGGACTACAGTGACAGTGCTCAGCAGCATTGATCGGGCCGGGGGCGCCCCGCCCCCACACCGATCAATAATGCCGCTGAGCACTGTCAAGGGCCCCCTGGATGCCTGAGGCCCCTGGGCTGTAGCCCAGTTAGACCTCTGGTTAATCTGGCCCTGACTAGTGATCATGTCCTCGCAATGTGTCATTGTGAACAGCACTTCAGCTGTTTTTCAGCAGAGCTATCAGCTTTTATTTACAGAAAGAAAGTAACATGGTAAAGACTTATTGTAAAGGGGAAATAAATATATGTCTGTAAATATGAAATGTTATTTCCTATAGTATTGTTGTCTGAATGTCTGTGAACATTAGTCTGGGTCAAGTCTACTTGTCTATCATCATGTACCTGAATTTGCAAAATACCCATTTTACCATCCCTCTTAGGATAAGTGATATGTGGCGGTGATGGGAAAAGGGTATGATTCATTTGCATTCTCCTGCAGGGAGAATCTACAGTAGCTTTGTTCTTTCAGGTTCATTTTCCCCTCATATTTTCATAAATAAATGTTTTTATTGCATACTTGCATTTAAAGGGCAAACCTTTACTTTAATAAAAAAAATCTTTTTGTGCATTGCATGTCCTGGCCACCTGTCATTAATCTTGCTTGAGATTTCAAATAAATATGATATGTAAAGCTTTACATAATACTGTTTCACTATTTTTCCCTACTTCAGCCTTCCTGTAAGTTTGGTAAATGATAAGCTTTATGCATGTAAGTCTTATTCTGGACCAAGTGTTCCACATATCCCCATGGCCAGCATGCAGCCTCATGTCTTGGATATAAAGAGTTGGAGACTGGTGTGTGCAGTACATTACATTCTTCATCTTTATAATTGTAGAGAAATTGAGCTTTGAGTTTTTGCCTAGCTGAAAAAAAACATAGCAGCCAATCTGCCCGATACAGTAAGATGGCTCTAAATAGTCAAGGTTTTAACAGATCTTGGGGTAAATGTATCAAGCTGAAAGTTTTCCGGCGGGTTTGATTCTAGCTATCATTTATTTAGAAAATTCTACAAAATGACAGCTAGAATCTGATTGGTTGCTATAGGCAACATCTCCACTTTACAAACCCGCCAGAAAACTCTGACCTTGAGACATTTACCCCCATGTGTGGTTTGGACTGACTTGAGCATAGACCAGGGGGAATGGGAGTGCATCCTATTTTGTTTTCAATTGCCAACTGGGGGTGCTGTCAGGCATCTCATATGAAGAACCTCATGTCTGTGGAGCAAAGAGGGGTAAATGAACACATTGTAATGTGGTGAGTAGACAAACTGCCCACAGGCTACACAGATTTAATGCAATATGGTGACATTCCAGGTCACTTCTTGGTAAGATGGTAGTATTGATATCTCTCTGTTACATTTGTGACTAAACTGATGATACAATTTAGATATTTTCATATAAGAAACCAAAATAAGTATGAGCCGCCATTGCATGTGATGTATAATATTCAGCGAACTTGCCAGGAACTAGTGACTTCATAGGGGCATCAGGAACAAAGTGTCTTACACCTCTGAGAAGTTGCTAGTTCCTACTGAAGTGATAGGCTGCATTCCTAACATGTTAGTCTCCACTGTATGTAGCTGATAAGTAGAAGAAGTGCTAAAGAGTCCTAAATGTGTTGTAAGTAATACAATAAAAATTTGTCATTTATTACTAAATAAAAACAAATTTATGTAAACTATTGCAGCCTGCGGGTGTCTGGCTGAAAGCATTCACATTCAGCAGCATATCTGTGTGCAACACATTAAAATAACATCAGCCGAGGCATAAAAGTGAGACATTCAGAGGAAACAGACACAGATAACTAATAAATATATGCAGAGATCATTTCAACACTTTCTCTATTATCAATGTGTATTCTGCGAATGTCCTCATTTTCACAGGTAATTGCTCATTTATTATAATGACATGTTCCTCTACTCTCTAATGTCAGTGCTGTGATCAGATTTATCACAGAGGAATACATTGTGACACTGAGAAGGGTACCATTTTTTTTACAGCTACAATTTAGAAGAGTCATAAATTACACTAAAAATTATGCCTTTCTTCTTTACTATAAAACTTATGGTGCACTGGATTTATTAAATGATTAAAAACCTACTAATCTGACCAATTACATTTAAATTTGTCTCTTTTTCATTATTTTAACATACGGATGATGGACTGTAGTCTTACCTTACCTTGTTCAAGTTTTGTGTCAATGGTCTGGCTGGGATAAGTATAATCAGGGGGTGATATTTTACTTTTTAATCCTGCCGAATGCCAGGGTAAGACTGAACAATGTATCTGACTTTAATTTCCCCTTAGGAAAAAGAGCTTAAGTTGAACATACAATGAAAGTGCATCATCAGAACACCCCAGCCTAGGTTTTGTCATATGGCTATATAGTTACATTTTTCTATCAATGTAAAGTGATCAATGTTGATATGCTATAACAGGACTTTATCTGGTCAAAATAATTTATAATAATAAAATTATTTATAATATAGTTGCCAGAAATGCATGCAAATTGTGGGAAAAGTAATGGCTATGTATATCTCCAAAAACGATCCTTAAATCACCAACAAATACAGAATTTTCCTCAAGTCCAGTAGTGTACTATTAACTGGTATTTCACTTGTTGCTTTAATAGGCTGGTAGTGGCCTGAAATAAGCTTCTGAGATAATAATTGGAATACTGATTTGATACTGATTTCTGTGTGTGTGTTTATGTTAGGGAAATTAGATTGTAAGCTCCAATGGGGCAGGGACTGATATGAGTGTGTTCTCCGTACAGCATTGCGGAATTAGTGGCACTATATAATTAAATGATGATGATGATGATGATACTGATTTAATGGTAAAAAAAATAGTAATATATTAGTAAAATATTGCTGCCTATGAAAACTAAAAAAAATAACAATTGCAGAAAATGATGAATTTAAAAAATATTTAAGCCTGTTTTTTCCCTCTTGAAAAAATACTTGAGAGCTGTTATTTTTGCTTGTTGATACAGGTAACATTAAAAACTCCTGACAATACCTGGAGTTCCTATGAACCCTTATATTCCAATATTGCTCATGTTTCGTCTAACGTTATGAAAAATCATCAGGAATTATCTAAGACTTAAACACACTACAGCACCGTCGTAACAACCATGGTTGCTGGTTGTGACTGTGGTAGAGGGTGGATCTGTGGTGTTGTGTAACAGGGTTCATACGAGTTTTGGAGTATATAAAAAATGTATACTATTACACTGTACATAACTGTTTATAAGAGAGGTACACAAGTTATAGTTGACAGAACTACAAGTCCCAGGATTCCCTGTCAGCCACAGACTAGCACACCAAGGGCTATATCTGTATGACATGCAGCAAGAATGGGGCACATATGCCTACAATACACTTAGGCTGGGTATACACCATACAATATTTTTCCCGATGCGATATCCTTAACAATTTTACAAACGATTAATAAATTTAAAAAAAAAGTCCCGATCAGCATGCCGATTCCTGTGTACACACTAATCACATTTTACAAGATTTACATTTAGATCTGTGCTCTTCATTTGTCATAACCATTGGCTGAAAATATCATTACTCTACACACTCCATAGAGATCTATGCACTCATGCAGTCATGAGTGCATACATACTACAGAATTGGAACAACATCGTTCCTTCGTTGAACGACATTTTCAGTCCAGTTTAAAAGTCAAATGAAACAATACAATGAGTTTTGGAGAGATAATCGTTCATTGTTGCAGCATACACACTAATACGATATCGGCCCGAACAATTGTTTATCATTTGAGTGGCCTGATAATCGGCTGAAAACACTAATGTGTACCCAGCCTTAGGCTGGAACTAAAGGTCCTCTGGCTGGATCGGGGGGCTTGGCTTTGCCGAATCTACGGCTTTATTATTTTGCCACCCAGTTAGCACATATTGAAGTTTGGTTTAGGTCAAGGCTGGGTCTAGACTTGCATGATTTTTTGGTTTCTGAGACAGGATCTAGTCATACATGTGTGCAGTTTCTTCTGGCCGGAAGAAAAGTTGGGAGGGACCCCCCTTTATTAACACAGGCCATAAAGGTTTGGAGATTGTCATCCCAGATTGGAGGTGGAATGGATCTGGATCCATGCACTCCACTGTGGGACAATTTGGATTTTGAAGAGCTGACTAAGATGGAGGGGGCTGGAGCTTGGCGAAACTACAATATAACACACATTGGACAATTGTATGAGAATGGTATATTATATTCATTTGAGCAACTTCAGACACTACATGAACTACCTAGGGGTTACTTTTATAGATATTTGCAATTAAGACATGCTCTGGCCTCGCAGTTTCGGGAAGCTACTCCGAGCTTTAACGCAGATTCCTTAAGGGTGCAACTGTCAAGGTTGGGCCAGAGGCGGCAAATCTCCTTTATGTATTCAATTTTGGTGGAAGGATCTGGCGAAGGGGGCTTGCCGGAGCTGCGATGCAGGTGGGAGGGAGATCTGGGGCGTTTCAGTGATAAGGCATGGGGTATGGTGTTATGTAGCCCAAATGAGGTCACCGCATCAGTTAGATTTCGCCAAGTTCAATTTTTTCTGCTACACAGAGCATATCTCACCCCTCTTCGGCTTTCTAAGTTCAGTGGCGGCCAGAAAGTGTTGTGTCCCAAATGTAGGAGTGAGGAGGGGGGCTTCTGGCATATGCTCTGGGAATGTCCGCTGGTTTCATCCTTTTGGGGAAAGGTGGAGGACTGTATTAAAAGATTGGAGGTGGGAGTGAATGCCCTGACTCCAAGGCTCTGTATATTCGGTTTAGGCCTGAACAAAAAAACTCGTAGACTCATTAGATTGCTTATCAATACGTTACTCATGCTGGCAAAGGTAGTGATAGCTAGGAAATGGATGGCACCAGAAGGTCCGACATTGAATAGCTGGATTGACCTTGTTAACGATACAGTCGGGCATGAAAGGTTCATGTATACCAGCAGGAATTTGGTGGATAAGTATGAAAGAATATGGTATAGATGGAGGATATCCCCGTATGTCACGGAGGGATTGAGAGAAGTGGAACTCTCCTGATTGAAGCTTGGGGCAGACATCCAGCCGCCTATTATGTTATTAAGATCAACGATTCTATCTTGTATTGCCAAAGCTGTACCATTATTTCACTATATCTTGGAAAAATGTATATATCTTTACTTGGAAGTGCGAATGTCAATGTTTTTTTGCTTTTTCTAACTGCATGGTGTACATATACTTGATAATACTTGTATCACTGTATGGGGTATAGTTGGGGGGATAACCTACTGTGTTGGGTTTTTTCTTGTTGTTTAAAGGAAAAAATGCAATAAAATTTTACCTGATTTAAAAAAAAAAGGTCCTCTGGCTGGCAGGATATGCTGTGATGTGAAGTACCACAAAAGTACAGATGCCAACATAAGAGTAAAGTTGACAGGGACAGTTGCTGGGACGGTGCCCTGAAGCCCCTGTCACTGAATGTCCACAGAAAATTGCTAGAATGTTTTTTATTTTAAATACTCATTGGTGATAATTATTAACAGATAAAGCCCATTGCATCATACATACAGAATAAGAGGAATTACACTGTACCGCTGGTCAATAAAGAAAAATAGGGACACTTCCTTGAAGAAATCTTTAAAGCCTAAGTGGCCTATTTATCAAAGACATTTTTCATTATAATCCCCGGCAAAATTCTGCAGCATATTAAAGTATCTTCTTAATTTATGACTAGGGTATCGCAGCAGATATCGGAGATATCCCTGTCACTTCGACCGCAAAGCTGTTACCATAGGTTTCTATCAAAGATTTTCGGAACTTGTGCCTGATGGCACAAGTTCCATAGGCTTCAATATTTACCCATTGAAGCCTTTGGTGAGAACATTGCCGTAGAGGGATCTTCGGAAGTGAAGAATTTTAATAAATAGTCACGATATTTCAATCCTTATCGAAATGGATTGTGTTGAAAATGTTGTGGTTAATAAATATGCAGCTAAGAATGTACATAGAAATTTGGGGCATTTGAAATCTATGTAACTGAGTTACCAACTGTACATTTACTGACTCTAAGTAATCTATAAGTCACTAGCATGAAAAAAAAAAGTGTTCATTAAAAAATCAGCTTTCCCTCCTAACACTATAATGATACATAAGTATTATAAAGAAGTGTAACTAACGATTTCCAGAGTAGGGTTATATCTCTGTATTTAAAATGCTTGACCTCTCATTGGGGCCTATTTATTAACTAGCGCATTTTGATACGATCATTTTCATTCCTTATCGCTATAAGGAATTAAATATTGCAAACATTCATTAAAAGTGTTTGTTACTGTATGCTTTCGGGAGCTTTGTGTTCCATCCCCTTTATGTACCCTTCCCCTTTTTTTTCTTCTGTACCCCTTTTGAAAAACTTTAAAAATCAATAAAAATGTTATTCGTTTAAAAAAAAAAAAAAGTGTTCTGCAGGAACAGCAGTCACAATAAACTGCTGCCCCTGCGAACACACAAGTGTACCGATCTCCTCTATGGTGACTACCGCAAAGTGACCACCTTTGCAATACTAACCGGAGGGGAGAGCAGAAGCAGAGAGGGATCTAAAGATCCCTCCACTGCAATGCTCTCCCATAGGATTCAGTAGATAACACCATCGTCAAATGGTAATAGCCATCAAGCACAGGTTCTGAAAATCTTTAATATAGCAGTCCTTATAGAAACCTATGGGGACTGCTATTGCACACGATAACAGTTGGACTGCAGGCAATCCCCTAGTTATAAACCAATAGGGTACTTAAAAATGCGTTATCAGTTTTCAGAGGATTTTAAGCGAAAATGAGCATGATAAATAGACCCTGTTGTGTTGTAGATGCATATTTTACTTTCATACTGGTCAAGTATTCAAATCAAGTAACACTGGGGCATATTTAACAAATAATGTTACTGCACTATCGTGCACTTACCGTTAAAAAAACGTCCCTCTGTGTGTCCCGCATATTTAAGAAGGGTGCATTGCAGCAGATATCGTGGATATCTGCTGCTTTGCATTCCTTTTCATTTTTGGGAGCAGTCACCATTCTTCAGTATGGTGACTGCTCCCAACTGCAATCTTACAAGTTCCGAAAAAAAGTTTTTCTCAGTAACTTGTCATGATAATGTACGCCAGCTTCAACATAATTGAAAGATTTCAGTGCTGTCAGCTCTGCTCCGAAGAGCAGAGCTGGACAGTGCATGTGTGGAGGGATCACATGATCCCTCCGTTACTCACCGCTCGCTCTCCGCAACTATAGTTGCAGAGACAGAGCGGAGATGTCTGTGCATATGTGTAGTTCTTTGAACTGCACATGAGCAATTCCAGTGTGAAGAAAAATGAAGAGGACCAGGAGGAGATCCGGAGACAAAGCATTCCGAAGAGTGTGTTTTTTTTTTTATCACAGAAACAGCAGTTTATAGGAATTGCTGTTTCTGTGTTGCGTTTTTCATAAATGTGAGAAATAGTTCAATCCTTATCAATGCAATAAGGATTGAAAACTATTTTTCACTTTATGATAAGATTGATAAATGTGCCCCAATGTGTCTAAAAAAATGCTGCAATTTTTATAGTTATCACAGTAAAAAAAAATCAACCACAGGATGCCTAAGCCTAGGGCTCCAGTGTGTTCTTTTTGTCCAAAGATAATCACTTTGTATTATGATAATAAAGATACCTCACTGGAGCACTAACAGACCCTCAACTAACATTTGCACTGACATTTCCGGGCCACGTGGCAGGGCCAATGGTCACATGACACAGAAGTTCATCTTAAGCGTGTAGGGCCAGTCTATAACTTTAGTTAAACTACAAATCCCATCATCCCTCGGGCGTCACTAGACGCCCAATACCTTGATGTGACTCGCTATAGGCGACGGGACTTGTAGTTTAGTGGCTTCCTGAATGCGGTGGCAGTAGCAGCTGTCATGGCGGAGAAACTGAGCGATCTGCGGGACCCCGGTGCCTTGTTTGAGGCGCACAGCGCGGAGGAGATACGGGTGCTGGAGCGGAAAGTGCGGGCCGATATCGAGCAGAAGAAGGAGGAGTTGCGGCAGATGGTCGGTGAAAGGTACAGGGATCTGATCGAGGCGGCGGACACCATCGGGGAGATGAGGAAGAGTGCGGGGCTGGTTGTGGGAGCTGTGCGGGACATGGAGCGGTACTGCGGGGCACTGAGGGGAAAGCCGAGTCCAGCCGGGGGTCTCCGTGGTGCCAGCACTGCGCAGGTGAGACGAGGAGGTGTTTTGGAGATGGACATACCTGGTATCTGCCTTAATTACTCCCTGTGTCACACAGGGAGTAATTACACACACAGGCTGTGTGTGACAAAATTTGAACACTAAAATTCACAGAGTGAGATCAGTAAAACGTCTATAGAATGTAAGCTTGCGAGCAGGGTTCTCTTACCTCTCTGTCTGTATGTATTACCCAGTATTGTCTTCTCAGTGTTTTTTCCCAATTGTAAAGCGCTACGGAATTTGCTGGCGCTATATAAATGAATGATGATGATGACAGAGTCTGTGGGCAATTATGCCACACAAGATCAAATACGAAGGATCTGGTAGTATGCTTACAGGCTGAGCGAATGGATCGTAAGGGAGCAATGTTTTCCCACAGACTTCATGCCCTTAACATCACCTACTACAGTAATGCTCAACCTTTGATGCATCACCCAAAATTTGGTCCCAGAAACTGTTTTGGGATTCCATTGAGTTAGATATCTTATACATTCTATTGTGATCCACCTCATTTTGCATCTCATAAGACAGGTACGCTGACAGTTGGGATTACATTCATGCATGTGTGCCCTTGTATGTATATGTATGTGTGTATATAATATAAAATGTATATATGTGGGTTGGTATATGGTGGTATGACTCATTGCCACTTCTCCTGTTTTGATTATAGAACTATCAAAATGTATTCACTTATATATACTGACACATTTCATTGGTTTACTATAACGCATGGCTCTTAGGTCTTCCATGCTTGTCATCTTAATACTTTTAAGCCACATTTGCCTTTATCGTGGCAGTGACTAGAAGGATATCAGTCCTTGAGGGTCTGGACCTTGTGATTTTTTTGCTATACTAATCAGAGATGTCTTCCTCTTATTACTATGCTGTTATAACAGAAGTTACCTTTTTCTTTTTTGTTTAATAAACCTAGTCCCAGGAAAAGTTCTATAGCACTGCTGCTCAGATCAAGCTTTTACTGGAGATTCCGGAAAAGATCTGGAGTGCAATGGAAGCATCTCAATATCTGCGTGCAACACAGCTCTATCTTCTGTGCTGTCACTTGCACTCCCTCCTCCAGCTGGACTCCTCCACCTCTCGCTACAGCCCTGTGCTCACCAGGTTCCCCATCTTAATACGCCAGGTGGCTGCAGCTGGGACATTCCGGTAAGCATCAAACTGACTTAACTTGTGTGTGAAGCTGGTGGTTTCATTAAATAGTAAATGATACAAAATCACATGAACTTATGCCCAGTAACAAACTTAAATTACAAAATGAAATGTTAAAGGCAACCACTAACCCCTTCATATTTACACACACCACATAGAAATGGTATGAACAGCTTAACAAACAAGATAACCACTATTTGCTATTAATATATTCAATCGAAGCCTGGGTATTAACTAGATAAATACAATATTATAAATAAAATGCCTAAATCTGTTCTGTTTATTTGCTAACAGGCACATTTAAAAGGCTAGCCTGTCATAAAGCTTTCTCTAATGTAGGCCTGTCCAACCTGCGGCCCTCCAGGTGTTGTGAAACTACAAGCCCCAACATGCTTTGCTGGTAGACAACCAGTTGATAGCTGGAAGGGCATGCTGGGACTTGTAGTTTCACAACATCTGGAGGGCCGCAGGTTGGACAGGCCTGCTCTAATGTATGCAAGCTCTTTTACACCTGAAATAATCATATATTTGTCGCTGATGGAGCCATTTTAATTAAATGGTGCTTTTAACCTGGAAAAGTTTGTTTTCCTAAGTCATTGTAAAACATCACTGTGTCATCTTTCCAGCTCCACCATACTGCAGGAAAGCAAGGCCCTTCTCCGATGTCCTTCAGCATCTGATCAAAATGTTGCTGAGGCACTTTGTTCCATTATGCTTCTAGAGGATAGCTCTCCCCGACAAGCCCTTGCAGATTTCCTGCTCGCTAGAAAAGCTGGAATCCAGCAGCTGCTTAACCAGCCTCATCACGGTAAGTTATTGTATACTCTGATTTGCTGTAGTTAGAGAATTGCACAGATTTGCCTTTCCGTTTTTGTCAGAATCTTTCTACTTAATCAGACGTTTGCTCACTGGATTCTGTCATGTTTTTACATGACTCTTATTTACTTAGTGTAAATGTGCAGTATCCCTTAACACCCAATCAGGAGTTAGCTGTGATTAGACTAGTGCAAGTTGGACAGTGAATGCAAATGTCTGGGTTCTATGCGATGTAGAACTCGTGCACTTTGCAAATGACCTCTGTGCTTGGGATGAGTACATAAACAGCCCTGCTTATCAGCTTTGTTTTATACAAGTTTTTTTTTACATATTTATACCATATTAAATACTGTAGTAGTGGTAGATCTAAAGTCCTGGAGGTGTAGAATGAATAAATATTTGTATCTGAGGAAACTGAAACACAAAAGGTATTGCTATATTAATTGTATGTAATTCTATTAATGTTATAAAGTTGCACTTAAACCATGTGTCAGACTGTCAAATTGGCAGTTCTAGTGTTCTCCTTCTGGTACGCATTTTTGGATTACTCTTTTTACTGGCAGTTAGAAATGTGAAAAGTGGAACAGAAGGTGGCACTAGGATATTACAAAAATATACATTTGATCTTTCAATTTGCATGTTGTATTTTTTCGTTACCACAATAATATTGTAGTAATGGACAATCATGACAAAATATTCTGATTATAAATGGCATAGTAGCAACAACTTTAAGATAAACGATCATAACTGCTTCCATCCAGCAGAGGTGTATTTACCAATTTACTACTTTTCAAAATGATGCCTCTTACATACAGTTCAAAAGGGTTTCTCCACTGTAAAGTGTATGTGCATGCCTCTGCTTTGTAGTATACAGTTCCTGCACAGTGTATGTACATGCCTCTGCTTTGTAGTATACAGTTCCTGCACAGTGTATGTGCATGCCTCTGCTTTGTAGTATACAGTTCCTGCACAGTGTATGTACATGCCTCTGCTTTGTAGTATACAGTTCCTGCACAGTGTATGTGCATGCCTCTGCTTTGTAGTATACAGTTCCTGCACAGTATATGTGCATGCCTCTGCTTTGTAGTATACAGTTCCTGCACAGTGTATGTGCATGCCTCTGCTTTGTAGTAAACAGTTCCTGCACAGTGTATGTGCATGCCTCTGCTTTGTAGTATACAGTTCCTGCACAGTGTATGTGCATGCCTCTGCTTTGTAGTATACAGTTCCTGCACAGTGTATGTGCATGCCTCTGCTTTGTAGTATACAGTTCCTGCACAGTATATGTGCATGCCTCTGCTTTGTAGTATACAGTTCCTGCACAGTGTATGTGCATGCCTCTGCTTTGTAGTATACAGTTCCTGCACAGTGTATGCGCATGCCTCTGCTTTGTAGTATACAGTTCCTGCACAGTGTATGCGCATGCCTCTGCTTTGTAGTATACAGTTCCTGCACAGTGTATGCGCATGCCTCTGCTTTGTAGTATACAGTTCCTGCACAGTATATGTGCATGCCTCTGCTTTGTAGTATACAGTTCCTGCACAGTATATGTGCATGCCTCTGCTTTGTAGTATACAGTTCCTGCACAGTATATGTGCATGCCTCTGCTTTGTAGTATACAGTTCCTGCACAGTGTATGTGCATGCCTCTGCTTTGTAGTATACAGTTCCTGCACAGTGTATGTGCATGCCTCTGCTTTGTAGTATACAGTTCCTGCACAGTGTATGCGCATGCCTCTGCTTTGTAGTATACAGTTCCTGCACAGTGTATGTGCATGCCTCTGCTTTGTAGTATACAGTTCCTGCACAGTGTATGCGCATGCCTCTGCTTTGTAGTATACAGTTCCTGCACAGTGTATGCGCATGCCTCTGCTTTGTAGTATACAGTTCCTGCACAGTGTATGCGCATGCCTCTGCTTTGTAGTATACAGTTCCTGCACAGTGTATGCGCATGCCTCTGCTTTGTAGTATACAGTTCCTGCACAGTGTATGCGCATGCCTCTGCTTTGTAGTATACAGTTCCTGCACAGTGTATGCGCATGCCTCTGCTTTGTAGTATACAGTTCCTGCACAGTGTATGCGCATGCCTCTGCTTTGTAGTATACAGTTCCTGCACAGTGTATGCGCATGCCTCTGCTTTGTAGTATACAGTTCCTGCACAGTGTATGCGCATGCCTCTGCTTTGTAGTATACAGTTCCTGCACAGTGTATGCGCATGCCTCTGCTTTGTAGTATACAGTTCCTGCACAGTGTATGCGCATGCCTCTGCTTTGTAGTATACAGTTCCTGCACAGTGTATGCGCATGCCTCTGCTTTGTAGTATACAGTTCCTGCACAGTGTATGCGCATGCCTCTGCTTTGTAGTATACAGTTCCTGCACAGTGTATGCGCATGCCTCTGCTTTGTAGTATACAGTTCCTGCACAGTGTATGCGCATGCCTCTGCTTTGTAGTATACAGTTCCTGCACAGTGTATGCGCATGCCTCTGCTTTGTAGTATACAGTTCCTGCACAGTGTATGCGCATGCCTCTGCTTTGTAGTATACAGTTCCTGCACAGTGTATGCGCATGCCTCTGCTTTGTAGTATACAGTTCCTGCACAGTGTATGCGCATGCCTCTGCTTTGTAGTATACAGTTCCTGCACAGTATATGCGCATGCCTCTGCTTTGTAGTATACAGTTCCTGCACAGTGTATGCGCATGCCTCTGCTTTGTAGTATACAGTTCCTGCACAGTATATGTGCATGCCTCTGCTTTGTAGTATACAGTTCCTGCACAGTATATGTGCATGCCTCTGCTTTGTAGTAAACAGTTCCTGCACAGTGTATGTGCATGCCTCTGCTTTGTAGTATACAGTTCCTGCACAGTGTATGTGCATGCCTCTGCTTTGTAGTATACAGTTCCTGCACAGTGTATGTGCATGCCTCTGCTTTGTAGTATACAGTTCCTGCACAGTGTATGCGCATGCCTCTGCTTTGTAGTATACAGTTCCTGCACAGTGTATGCGCATGCCTCTGCTTTGTAGTATACAGTTCCTGCACAGTGTATGCGCATGCCTCTGCTTTGTAGTATACAGTTCCTGCACAGTGTATGCGCATGCCTCTGCTTTGTAGTATACAGTTCCTGCACAGTGTATACGCATGCCTCTGCTTTGTAGTATACAGTTCCTGCACAGTGTATGCGCATGCCTCTGCTTTGTAGTATACAGTTCCTGCACAGTATATGCGCATGCCTCTGCTTTGTAGTATACAGTTCCTGCACAGTGTATGTGCATGCCTCTGCTTTGTAGTATACAGTTCCTGCACAGTGTATGCGCATGCCTCTGCTTTGTAGTATACAGTTCCTGCACAGTGTATGCGCATGCCTCTGCTTTGTAGTATACAGTTCCTGCACAGTGTATGCGCATGCCTCTGCTTTGTAGTATACAGTTCCTGCACAGTGTATGCGCATGCCTCTGCTTTGTAGTATACAGTTCCTGCACAGTGTATGCGCATGCCTCTGCTTTGTAGTATACAGTTCCTGCACAGTGTATGCGCATGCCTCTGCTTTGTAGTATACAGTTCCTGCACAGTGTATGCGCATGCCTCTGCTTTGTAGTATACAGTTCCTGCACAGTGTATGCGCATGCCTCTGCTTTGTAGTATACAGTTCCTGCACAGTGTATGCGCATGCCTCTGCTTTGTAGTATACAGTTCCTGCACAGTGTATGCGCATGCCTCTGCTTTGTAGTATACAGTTCCTGCACAGTGTATGCGCATGCCTCTGCTTTGTAGTATACAGTTCCTGCACAGTGTATGCGCATGCCTCTGCTTTGTAGTATACAGTTCCTGCACAGTGTATGCGCATGCCTCTGCTTTGTAGTATACAGTTCCTGCACAGTGTATGCGCATGCCTCTGCTTTGTAGTATACAGTTCCTGCACAGTGTATGCGCATGCCTCTGCTTTGTAGTATACAGTTCCTGCACAGTGTATGCGCATGCCTCTGCTTTGTAGTATACAGTTCCTGCACAGTGTATGCGCATGCCTCTGCTTTGTAGTATACAGTTCCTGCACAGTGTATGCGCATGCCTCTGCTTTGTAGTATACAGTTCCTGCACAGTGTATGCGCATGCCTCTGCTTTGTAGTATACAGTTCCTGCACAGTGTATGCGCATGCCTCTGCTTTGTAGTATACAGTTCCTGCACAGTGTATGCGCATGCCTCTGCTTTGTAGTATACAGTTCCTGCACCGTGTATGCGCATGCCTCTGCTTTGTAGTATACAGTTCCTGCACCGTGTATGTGCATGCCTCTGCTTTGTAGTATACAGTTCCTGCACAGTGTATGTGCATGCCTCTGCTTTGTAGTATACAGTTCCTGCACAGTGTATGTGCATGCCTCTGCTTTGTAGTATACAGTTCCTGCACATGGTGTGTAATAGCTTTTTTTTTTTTTTTTTTTGCTTGATTTTCAGGTTCGGGTGTGAAGTCCCAGGTGTGTTCACTGGTGGAGCTTCTGGCAAATACCCTGTACCAGGCTCATGCCCTATTCTACACGCAGCCAGAAGATGTGCCGCCTATCCCTGCTCTTAACTGTGGGCTCCTATTCTCTATGTTAGAGACAATCACTGCTCAACACAGATCAGGTGCAATTCCATCATTCTTCATTTTGCCTTAAATGTAATAAATATAATAGCTCAGTGATGTCCCTAGTGACTTTATAGGCTGCATTCTCATGAATATTGGGTCAGCCTCTGCTACTTACAATCCACAAATATACTTTACACAATCCAGCTGCATTTATGCACAACGTGTTTTGGATTTCTTTTTATTGTTTTGCTTTTCATTGTAGGGAAAGGCATTACCGTATTAAGAGAAGAAATGCAATCTGTCAGTTGGTTTAAGCACCTTCCGCCGTCCATTGTAGACTTCCAGCCCACACTGCGGACGTTGGCTCATCCAATAAACCAGGATTATCTGCAAGAAACTCTGCAGCAGTGGATCAACATGTAAGAAACTGTGCAAATGACTTTGTGTACAAAATATTGACTGTCTATCTTCTGTCATTTCGCTAAAGCTGGTGCTGTCAATGATCATGAAACATTTCGTTATTAGTATTTATTAAAACTTCTAAAAGTGTTAAAAATTAGCTGTTCTCTCTTCCTTCTAAAGGTCTCTGGCAGCCACTACTGTGCTCTGCATTTGTTAATTTGCAAGTCTCTGGGGTCAGAGGTCATGACTTGGGCAACTCTATCTTGAGCAGTTACACAATAGCTGTGATGTTTACATAGACCTACAAGTGTACAGCCACACACTATTTGTTACTGAGGAATAGTGTAGCAATAATTGGGAAAGATAAATTATTAAAATAAAAAAAATAAAAATCTAGAGCTCTAACCTGAGCCACGTGCTCTGTGGAATTGGGCCTAATACAGGGGGATTCATGCTTTTTCTCTATACAGGCCTAAGGCAAACGTATGGAGTGTGTGCCTGCTGCTGTTAATATTTTCAGACTTCCAGCCAGATCGTGCTCCCTTTGAAATCATAACATGCCCTTGTGACAAGATGGGCTGTTTTTTTTTACCACACTGTCTGGGTCTATGGATTATTTGGGGTTTTGATTGGCATCAGCAACCTGCCGTTACTGACCACTCCTACTAGTGCCATCTGCACACCACAGAGCTGCCCCCAGTCATGGAAGAGTAGTCTCTTACTACCACAAGGCTCCTTCACCAGCAGCTGGAACCGCTTGCCCCTGTCTGGTCTGTAAGCTTGCGAGCAGGACCCTCTCTGTCTGTATTACCCAGTATTTTATATTGCTGTTTGTCCCCAATTGTAAAGCGCTACAGGATTTGCTGGCGCTATATAAATAAATGTTAATGATGAGTAGCTGCTCTTTGCTGGGTCCTTTTGACCTCTTACTTTGGATCAGAACAGCTGGTAGTGGGCAGAGTGACACATTATGCTGGGCTCAACATAGGACAGCCTAGAGATGGATTAGAGTCTTTGCTCTTATCTGTAGGTCACAGAAACACAGCAGGTATAAATGTCTCGCAGGAGCAGAGACCGATGATGTTTATTTACTCAGAAATGGTTGTAAAAATAAGCTGTTACACAAACAAACATTTCAAATGTAATATATGTGTTGTAGACTTTACATGGGGCTTTTCACATTCTCTATCAATCCCAATTCTATAGTCCAATATCAGTTAGTCTCATGATTTTAATGGCAGGGTGTGTCTTTCCACTCTTGTCTGTGTGCTGCCAAAGGCATGGGGGTCTTGGCCTCCTCTCCTCTTTGGCTCTACTATGTCTGGGCTGGGAAACTTAATATTTGATTCTCACACCCACACTAACTTGGGTATCCCTTCTCCTGGATATAGTGCCCCCTGCTGGCTGAAAGCACTTGTAGGCATACCCTGGAGAAGCAGTCTCTGGTTTTATTGCTGAAGCCCTCCAAGATACTCTCTGCTGATACCGACTAGGGCTGGAGTGCCAGTAGACCAGGAACTTTATTCCTTAAAATATTGTTTTTTTAAAATACGTTCCATGCGCGGCACATCGCACCAACTATATAAATTTAATTTAGACAATGTCCGTGCCACATGTGGGTTTTGGGGGATGGAGGGTTTGGTCATAATTGGAGAGAAGTGGATTATGACGCAGAGACAAAATAATGGCTATATGTTCAGATTAGATTTCCTATAGTTAGATACTGCTGCCTTTGTAGATATTAGTTAAAAGTTGTTAAATGTAATCATTGGGAATTTGATTACAGTACAGGAATATTGTGACATTATTACATATTATATTCATTGTAGGTGCAATGAAGATATAAAATCTGGTATCTCTGCTCTGTTGATATATGTAACGAGTCTTAAGGGCCTGGCTGGCATCCGTGATGCTGTGTGGAAGCTATTGACTAGTGAGTCCATGAGCCAGAACTGGGACAAAGTTTGTCGGCGACTATTGGATCGGCCTATTCGTTTTTGGGAGGATCTGATGCAACAGCTGTTTTTAAATAGGCTTCAGGTAAGTGCTTCTGCAATATCCATTGTCCAGAGCTCAATATCTAAGCACATTTTCACACACTTAATATATGTTCGTAAACCTGCTTTATATTTCAGTGTGTATGCATTCATTATAACATACATATTTCTATAACTAGTATGTGTCAGTGAGATCATGACATACTTTGGTTCCCCTCATAAATACAAAAGGAGAGAAGAAAAATAATACCCTGTTAAACAGCAATATGCAGCAACCTCTTTGTGTTGATCCCAGCAATCTGCCATTTACATTCTGTATTTGCCTGCATGTAGCAGACAGAGTAAGCATGAACTTCCTGTTTCGAATACCAATACGTTCTGTGAATGCTGTGTACATCGTCAGAAGAATATATCGGAACTTGTGTAACAGAAATAGGAAAATACAAAGTGTTTGCTCCATGGGGCTAAAACATGTTGACCATCCAGGTACCCATTTGTGCTGATCATCAAAATTCATTAATATTGCAAGTGTGCGCTAATTACTATTTTGTGCCAAGCAAAATGTATCTTCAGGGCATAACTATTTTTTTTACCGAAGTTTAAAATATAAAGCTACTTTCTTTGCTACTGCTATGTATGCACTACACATGGGATTTAATATGAAACATTTATTAACTATACTTTTTATGATTTTGTAGTAGATATGTTATTATTGCTGTTTGTTTTGGGCTTACACATGAAGCAATTTAAGGCCAAATTGGTCTAAACAGAGCAAATTGGCTATACACATAGTTATATGTGTGTGCAGCTTTGAAGTAAGCAAAATATATCACGTTTGGTATAGCTACCTCAGCAGAACAATCCTTGAAGGCAATCTACCATATTTGTAGTAACCACATCCTGCCCACCGGGTGGTGGCCTCTTATCCTTGCACCCTTGTTTATGAACTGCAGAATATAGTGTCAGTGCTCCCACTGGGGGTACAGGCACCACTACTACTACTATTACGAATTGCTGAGGATGCCAGAAACTGTTTAATTTGGTTCCTGGGACCCTGGTAATAGTCAATGTTCTGCATCAAATAAATAAACACTAATAATTTTAAAGAAAAACAAGAGTGAGGCTCACACACTCTTGTGGCACTGACTGGTCATTCTGGATTTATTGGCAAAGTTCTAGTACATGGATTGAAAGGGTCTTCCATACTGGCACTGGGTACATCATTAAAGAACTGTAAGTACCAATAAGATGGTATTTGTGTTAAGGATAATACCTGTGCAGTGCTAGTATTGGCAGCCGACTAACATACACCCGCTATCTCTGATGTGAGGAGTAAGAGAGACTGGAGCTCACCATGAAGCCAAGCTCCAGTCTTTCCTGCACATAGTACTACTGGGTAGTGCAGACAAGTCCGACAGTGATGGTGGGATGTGACGGAACATGGTTGTGTGACCAAAGTAAGTACCGGCATGTACTAACATCACATTCCCGGTCCACTGTAGGCCTATATTGGCTAACGCAACAGAACATTCAAGAAACGATTGGGAAACTGTTTCTCTTTTGTCTGTGTGAGCACTTCCTGAATAACACATTTTTTTCGTTTACTTGTATTCTGTTTGAACTTTGTACCCCATAAAGACTTTTCTTGTGATGATCCATATAGTGTCATCCAATGGATTATATAACTGGAATGTGTAGCAGCACAACATGAAATTGTTCTCACAATGTATTTTCTCTCCTTGTGTCCAGACATTGGTAAAAGAAGGCCTAGAATCCATATCCAACGACTCTGTACAGCTCCTACTCACCTCTGTGCATGAGCTTGAAGGGAATCCAGACACTGTTAAGCACATCCAACACGAGAGCAACATCTGTTCCTTCCTATGGTCTGAGAGCCAAAGTGACCTACCAACAGATGCAGCCTGGATCAGTGTGGGAAGCCGTGGCCCCCAGCGCAGGAGCGGTTTGTCCCTGAAGGCACAGGCAATCACTCCCAGCATTCAGGGCTTCTGTCAAGCACTTGACTCTAAATTAAAGGTCAAGTTGGAAGACCTCTTCTCTTATCTACCACAGGAGTCGTCTGCCCTTGAACACCAGAATGAATCTCTCACAACGGGAGTTAGACTCTCGGCCTTCGACCGGTACGGAGATGCAAGTACAGTGCTGGAAATGTTGAGTCAACATTGCCTTACCTGTATGCAGCACATCCAGGACTCCGTGAGAACACAGTTGCAAATTGCTGCACAAACAGGGCTTGGTGACAGTAACACTGCGTTGTTCAGCTCTAAACTTTGTATGGTACTTTTCCTGGCAAGGCTGTGCCAGTCACTCAGTGAACTTTGCCCTCATTTGAAACGGTGCATCCTGGGCAAGTCTGGTATCTTAGACCAGACTATACGGGAGCCTAGGTCTGCAAAAAGGTCTGGTAAAGGAAAGACTGCTGATAAGCCTCAGGTGTCCTGCAAGTGGCAAGAGCTGAAAGATAAACTTATTAAACAGTCCCTGGATGCTTATGCCATCTGGAGCTCGGTCGTGGTAAAAGTATGTCCCATTTAGGTTATAAAACCCTTCACCATTAAGTTCTAGCTATTGACTATCACGAATACATATGTAAAAGTTTTATATAATGAAACACAACCTTCCACAATCTAGTTGCTGTGAGGTCACTCTCTCATTACACAGTATGTTCAGCTGTCCTGTTAGACATTGAAATGTTGAAAATAAGGTATGTTTCATGACTTGATGAGTAAAACATTCTGTCTGAGAAAGACCTGTTTAATTCAAGTCATTACTTGGTAACTGCCAGCAGACACTCAGTTTTATTTGCAATACTTTGGCCACTAGGGGCAGTGTTGGAAGTCCTTTTTGCACAACTGTCTACTATAGCTTATGATCTTCACCAAAAACACATCGGTGCCAAATGCTTTCATATGCTGTGCAGAGCAGGAGGTCACTTTAGCTCCTTGGATAATACTAGTTTTGTCTGTAAATTGTCATCATTTTTATTGAGTGCTAGTTTCACAGATAAGGTTAAAAGCTGTATACACAGCACTTTTTTTTACTAACCACCTACTTTGTTTTCACAGCACTTGGTTCATTCCTTCACACACACCCTTCTACTTAATACAGCAGGGTCCGTACTAGCCACTGCCACTCAGTGGGAGGAAATAGAAATTCAAGAAGAGACTGAGGCAGGAAGCAGTGTGACATCAAAAATCCGGCTCCCAGGACAGGTATGTTCTTGCATATTGGCTCATTATTTAGGTCAAAATTTATACAAGTGGTAAAATGTAGAAATGGTGCACTGATCTTTCACTGATGATATGTACCAACTAGAATATTTAAAATGTTTATCCCAACACATGCTGGACATCCTGTTCATTTTCTTACACATTTGGTGGGAATGTCCTAAGCTGTTCTAAAAAAAAAAAAAAAAATCTTATTATCCCAAGTAGATGTTCTCTCTCCCTCCCCATTAAATATTCAAATTCTTTCTGCAAAGCATAGGTACCTAGGACCCATTACCCTTTTAATAAATAAGTCACAAGTACATGTCCCGATCTCTAACCACTTTCCACAGTACCAATAAATTTAACTTCTGAGCTTGCAGATTATCCTTGGCAGTTGAGATTTATTTTATTTTTTTATTTTTATTTTTTTGCAGAACCCAATTTATTTTCTTTTACCTATCATCCCCTTTCTTTTCTCTCCACTCTGTTATTTCCCTACCTCTATCCACCCTTCAACATTATCATTTACTTCTTGGCAACACCCCCTTACCTCAAAAGAATATTAGGATGTATCCATTATCTTTTATGAACCAAGTGCTAACTGTTCATATGGCTTGGTTTACGTGTTATTACGTGTTTTATTATAATCTTATTGTCTTGTTCAGTGCTACTGGCACTGCCCTATATATTGTATATTTCAGTACCGTTTATATAAAAAAAAAAGGGGGAAAACAAGTCTAACTACCGCCTACACACAGTGGTCTGAGGATTTTGTGGGCCAAACCAATATTCCTTAGTGATGTCACTAATTGAAGTTGCGTTCTTGCAAATATTGGTTCAGCCTACAAATGGCTGCCTTAACTGTGTGTATGTAAAATAGTGCAGGTGGTTCAATAATTGAATGGAAGAATGTTCGTGCAACATTTGTAAGAAGCTTTGTGTTTTGAGCAGATCCTCAAGTGGTTGCAAAAGACTAAATAGTAAGCTTCCAATGTTATATGCAACAACTATATTATATATGAGAGATTTGTTTCAGTACAATGGTTTGTTAATAAGGTATGTTTGTCTTCCTCAAAAAATGTATCAATATATCTACATATGGAGTCTATATGTGATCTGCTTGTAATACATTTGTAAACTTGCTGCAGTGTTCCTGGTATGTCCAGTCACTCCTGTTCAGCCTGTGTCAAGCTGTGAACCGTGTAGGAGGGCACGCGCTACCCAAAGTGACCCTGCAAGAATTACTGAGGACCTGCCTAGAGCAAGTGATCAGTGCCTATGAGAAGCTGTGTCAGGAAAGTGTTGGAAAGGTACAGAGAAAACCATACATTTACAATTTTTAAAGATTACCTGTTGATTACATGCAAAATGCAGGCAACCATTATGTGGGCTCAACCAATATTTTTTGAGCATGCAGCATATCCTTTCAGTTGGTACTAGTGTCATCATCAGGAACATTACTAATTATACTGGCATTCAGAGCTATGAATGATGCTTCTGAAGGTGGGCAGAAACTGCTTGGGCTGTTTGCATTTTCATAAGGGAGCACTGATAGTCAGCCTGCTTCCCGGGGCCTCTGACACTGAATCAAGTACAGGGGTGGTGGGCTGTCATTGGAGTTCCAGGAAGAAGACAGACGAAGTCCAGCTTCGTGCCAATGCGGTAGTGTCCACTGATGCGCAGCTTTCTGCAACTGGGGGACATTTTCTGTTGTGAAAGAAAGCCTTATGCTTCTTGCCATCTCTTGTTACACACAAATGCCACCTGAGGCAAGGGTGTCATATGGCCCTGGACCTAACTGATACTCTCGTATCTTAGTGATTTCACTTGCTCCTGATGAATTGGTTCTGCCTACAACAGTTTCCTCCATTGTGTGTTAGTGACAGGGGCACTTAAAATATGGGAAGGACATGTATGAAAACTGTCTGACAGATAAATTGGTTTAAGATTGTGCTGCACATAGCAATTAGACGTTTGCTTTAATTTTCTAAACTTTACTAGAAAGAGTACAATGAGTTTAATATGAGCAACACCACTTTTTATTGTTTACCTGTAGAACAGTTTTCATAGAGCCAGATGACTTTTGGGACATCTTGCCAAATCTAAAATAAATCAATGATTGCACTTTCTTTAATTAGCAGAAACAATCCACCTTCCTGACACAGGCCAGAGCTCTGCAGCTGCTGTTTGACCTCCGTTACCTATGCCTCATTCTCAGCTCCCGTACGGAAGATGGTAAAAACAGTAAGAACAAGCCGGACTCCAGGTTTGTGCTCCCCGCTAACAAGGAAAGAGGGCATAAGATTCCTTTGTGTCTATAGAAGAGCTAAATAGGCGGTCTTACACTGCATTGTGTTTCAGAATCCAACAAGTGGCTGATCAGCTGGAAAGATGCATTGACCCATTTGACTTGGATGTGTTCACACCACACTTGAATGTCAATCTAAACCGACTGGCACAGAGAACCTCGGTGAGTCTAAATATTTACTTTAAGTGAGGATGGCACCTGGCTCAATGGCCACTATCTGGATAGCTGGCTCTAGATCACATAACGCATTGATTCCTTCAGTCAGTTGCTTTACCTAAAGTCAAATCTGTTAAGTCTGTATATTACATTTCAATATCCTGACTATCAGAATTACTGAACATGTCATTTCCATACAGGTCTTATTCGGGTTACTGACTGGAGCAGAAAACCAATTTACCAGCAGAAGTTCGACACCGGGAATTCAGGAAATGCACAATGTCCTTCCATTGGCATCTAGTCAAATACGGTAATTTATCACTAGTCCTCCAGGAACTCAAATGTAGTACCCTGCCAATGAGCCCCATCTCTTTCTCTTTGTTTATTTAGTGGGGAAACCAGCATGCTAAATATCACTTATCTATAAAAGCACAGAGGCCAAGTAATGACTTTGTATTTATTTTTATTTTTTCCTTAAGCTTTGGGCTGCTCCCTCTCAGTATGTCTAGCTCCCGAAAGACAAAATCTATGGGTAGGACTGCGGAAGATGTGAAACTGCAGGTGAGTGCAACTCCTGTTGTATACATCTGGTGTTAAAGTGGACCCCTCACGTGCACACAACTACACCTTGCATCTGAACAGGAATCCCATAAATAAAGATGTTACAACTTTTTTATTATTATTTTTATTATTATGTTTTCAAGGAATTAGGGCAGGCTTCAAAAAAGACTCCTGTTTGGCTCAGAAAGCTCCAGTGAGATTAGTGTCACAGGATCTTCATCCTACATAAACCGCTAACTTAACAAGTACCAGATAAAGAGGAAGGTGTACAGTTTTAGAGCTCATTTATAGAAATAATATAAGAAAGGTGTACTAAAAATGATACTTGGCAATTTTACTTGCTGTTTTGATTTTAAGACTACATGACAGGTCCACTTTAATATTTATATATGAACAGCTTTTTACACACTTTAGCCTTCCCTTAGAAAAGGAATTTATATAGAGTGAAACAGGTGTGAGAGTCTGTTAACTCGCCTTTAGAGATAACTACATTTTATAGCTGTTTGTTTTGACACTTATATGCACAGCGGTGGCAGCCATTTTGTTACTTGAGCCAAGTATGAATAAAATCAGCCATTTGGACTAAATTAATGTTACCTAGTTTAATAAGGTTGAAAAAAAGACAGGTTGACTCTTATGGACCATTTTTATTCTTAATTTCTAATTTTAAGTCAGAGTTTAAAAAAATAAATAAATAATCCACACAAGTTCCATGATATGACAGTTGTTAATTTAGCCCCTTGTGGTATTTCCATAAAGAGTTATGTCTTCCTGCTTCCTCTGTGTGCTGCTCCTTGGCTTTCTGGCAGCTAGTATTTCTAAGCATAGCCGGATCATCTATTAGGCAACCTAGGCTCCCATTTATGGCTCTTGAGGGGCCCGTATTACCCAAATCTGTTTCATATCAAATGGAGGTGGGAAGGGGGCCCAAACCAGTATGTAGACTAGGTCCCCTGGGGTTTTCATCTGTCTTTGTTCCATCTCATTTACCCGAGTTTTTAATTTCATATGTACGTAACATAGATATGATCACATTCTAGATTAATAACCCTACATGTATCTACATTGCATTTCATCTGTCATCTTGTCTAAATCTTTCTGTGGCAATTTACTCTACTACTGTTAATAACCCTACATGGGCTTTCTAGGCCATCTAGAAAGTAATTAATAAAAAGCTTTAAACTCTACACCACTAATAACTTTAGTCCAGTGTGCATATTTTCCAAATCAGTCTCCCATTTAAGTTCATGTACAGGAGTAGTGGTCTGTTTGGAGGTAGTGAGAAGATTATATAGGATGGAGATAAAATCCCTCTGAAGGAGATTATGAACACAGAGAGACCCCAGTGAGGTTAGAGGCTGTGTTCTATCAGGCCTATGAAGTGAAGTAACCTAGCATCTCGCTTGTAAGTAAGCAAATGGACTGACCGGAGGGGAGATCAAATTTCTCCTGCAGTGGAATACATTAGCCTGAAATAGTTACATCTCCAACCACCATGATTCCCTTCTGCCAGGACACAAATCGAGAGAGACATTGCCCAGGGGGAAGCCAGTGTTGTCCCAGAAGGTTCAAGGGGAAAAGGGAATGAGGTGGTCTCAAATTGAAAGTTGCAGTGGTCCTAGATCTGCCAGGTGAAAAAAAGTGATTGGATGTGACCTTATCACCCACAGGAATGCTCAGTACTGAACCCAGAAATGGTATTTTGCAGCAGGTGCACTCCAGATCTATCCATTATGGACTGTCCCTTTGCAACCCACGCCACAGCTTGGCTCAGATGAGTAGCAATAGAATATAAGAACATCTGGAACGCCCCCTGTCCCCCTTTAAACATAGCTTTACACAAAGTAGTAAAGCTGGTGCATGGGGGCTTGTGTTGCCACACAAATAGGTAAAATTAGCAGTGCAACTCAATTAAAGTGGGCCTGGGTACCTTCACCTAGAGGGTTTGAAAGAGAGACCATGCGGGGCAGGACACTCATCTTGAGGGTGACTATTCTACCCAACCATGAGATTTGTCAGCTGAGCAGATCCAACTTTGTTTAATTATCCCAGGAATGTTTTCTACATACAGGGAGCATCCCTGCTATTTGTCCCTTATTAACTCCATACTTTCTAATGTAACCACATTGGTTGCCTCTTAAGACTAGAAAGTGGTATGTACTAGCAACAGTATTTAAAAAAAATAAATAAAAATGTGTCTGAAATGGTGCTATGGTCTAATCATTATTCTATAAATGTGCTCTCATTTGTGCCATTTATACTTTTTATTTAAGTGAATGTGAGGTTCCCACTATTTTATGTAGTGACCAATCTAAACTAAATAAATGTCAAATCTTTTTCCATGGTGCATAGTTTCTACCAATGTTAACCCTGTACTGGGCACCAAGCATTGTTCTCCCCAGGATTTTTTGTGCAAACAATCTGTTGTATGTCACGGTCTCATTTTAATGTCTGTAAATTCACTTTTAGCTGTTAACGAGCCATGTCCTGCTCTAGAAACACAAGTGGATCTTATTTGGGTATTTTATGTGTGATATTCTCAGTCGTTTGCTTTTGATGTGTCTTGCGGTGATCACATTTGTTTTTTTTATTGTAGTACATGTACCTTGGTTTATAGCACAATTAAAAAAACAAAACAAAAAAAAAACCTTCACATACATAGTATATACATTAAATCATCAAATACAATTACTGGGACTATGTGAGGGTGTTTATTGTGCAGTGAATTATGTATGTAGGACACATTTTTAATTTATAAATCCATGTGTGTTCAAATTGCTCACATCTCTGGCTGTCTAGCACTTGTACGGAACAAGCAGGGCACACGTATGTGTAGCATTAGACTTTGCCACCCACACACTGGTCTGTATCCAACCTGCTCTTAGTTAGGGCTGCATTTATTAGGCTGATCAATAGTGTTTGTGTATGGCCTAGACTAAAGCTTCTATGAAAATGCTTTTAACTAATGAGCACTCTCCCAACCATCAAAACTACTGTGTGGGCAATACTAACACAGGCTGAGTCATGGAAGCTGCTTAGTTAGAAGTTGTCAACATGGACTACTTAACAAACAGTAGTAGCTGTTCAGTCAGCTGCAGCGACAACCTTCAGCTCAGCAATGTTAACAATCAAACTGCAAGGGTCCTGGTAAAAAATAATTTGGTTATGGATCTTTTTTTTTTTTTTTTTTTTTTTTTAAATCTGGTCCCTAATCTTTAAGAGACCAATTGGATGACCCTTGGAACTGGCCAGATTAGAGTATATCCAGACATTCGCATTATGCTCACAGACCAAGTGTCGTCTTTATCAAAGTGCTAGGTATCCACTTAAAGACAGAAAATCTCTGAGAAGTTGGAACAATAATCAGTCTACAAAAATAAAATCTCATCTATGATGCATCTAAAAACAAACTCTCAACATTGGGTTAATTAGGCATGTGTAGAATTTTTAGTACATTCTAAGTGATACAACTTGTAAATGTAATTAAACATTGCTCTAATCTTTGATTAGTTTTTAATGCTGTTTTATTATACTCTACATAAGCGTGAGGTTTATTTTTAATGTTCTATAGTTAATTTTCATCTGCAATATTGTTAATAACAAAATATGCAGACATTTTAAGTTCTAGTTCTTTAGTTGGCGTTTTAGAGTCGTGTGAGGGTAGTGTCACAAGTTTTGCGGCTAAAGCACGTAAATATATATGTATGATTGGAATCAAAAATTTAGATGCATTATAATAGGCAGGGAACTTATTTTTTAGTGAATATAAAAATCTTTCCGCTTGTCGGACACTACCTTCAATCCCTTTCCCATAGAGAAGCAAAATATTTATACAGGGGCGTTGGACTAACACCATGCCAGGAAAAGTATTATAACAAGTACATATAAACCTTACTTTTTAATTGATAACTTACATTCCATTCCAAACTTTTTACAACTTTTATTTAGTTTTACCTGATATTAAAAGATTTTAAGAAAATATTTTTGCTTAGAAAGATTGGAGGTATGGGTAATCAATTTTGTGGGGGTTTTCATTTGCTAATTAAGGCACTATTACCTCATTTCATTTTAACATCTCTCCATACAATTAAAATGCACGGTGAGAGGCAAGTTATGGCTCTTCAGTCCCCTTTCCCATACATCCAGATGCCAAGCATCTACTCTCCCATCAAGCCCCTGATCTACCTCCAGTAACTACATCAAGCATTCCAGGGGTGGCATTTCTGCCCAACTTTAGCCAGGATCCTTAATACCTCTGGTCCCTGCTGAGTCTTTCCAGACAGCAGTACCTCTCCTCACCACACCACCACTGTTCCTATCTTTAATTACATAGGAAGCATATGTGATACACAGGGAGCTTTCCCACTTGTACACTCCTATTCTATAAAGAAACGCGTTTAGCGCCAAGAGTGAAAATTATGGTTTACGATCAGTATGTACAATACTGATTTAGCAGGAGAAGCACACACTATCATATTGCCTTTGCGTACATACTGTCAATGTGAAAATGGCGGCAGTTATCCTGTCGACATGAAAACGGCAGCAGGCTAAATAATGGCCCTTCCATTCTGGGGACAGCTTCAAAATGTCTACAGTATGATTCCGATTTTCTATATTTACACTGTAGTCATTTTGAAGCTGTCCCCAGAATGGAAGGGTCGTTATCTACATCAAACTATGAATCCACATACATTGCTCTCCACCTTTTATTACAGTTGTCCATCATTTTCTACAGTAAAGTAATAACCTCACACAATGTCCACAATTGCCCCCTTACACATACTACTAAATCTTATTACACAGACTCACTATACAGAGCAGAAGGTAATATGAGGGTTTAGTGGGATGTGTAAAGCTTGACCATACATGCATCAACTTGTTTTCTGGCCAATCACATCAAAACATAATTGACACACAGTTTACCATCCAATTATATTGAAAAGGAAAACAAAAACTGACTGCTTCACACACTTCAGGATTTTGTTCAGACAGAAGAAATATATTTGCACTGTATGTGCAAAGTAAGACAATTGTAAGTGTTCAGCTTTAATTGCAGAATTATAATACACACACTTCAATCCAATCGCTTCCATTGAATGACAATTTTCTGACAGACATAGATTGTTAAAATCAGCATGTGTGGATGACAAAATAACTGGATTCAAGCTAATTGTAACATATGTCCATCTTAATGGTATTATTGGATATAATGTATGGGGTTTAGTGTATAGTCTACCCTTACAGCCTTATTTTTTGTATCATATTGATTGACTCCATACTAATACAGACTACTGAACCCTTGCACATTACACCACCTGTGCCTCAGTCTAAATACATACAATAGTTATTACATACATTGCATTATATTCCCTGCTGTTTCATCATTCCTATATATAGCTCAAGTCCATCCCTGTGTACAGTAAAACCAGTACAGGTAGTATTAATTCCCATATCTACACATTACACCACATTCTCTTTATAGTAAGATGCAACTAAATTACTACACATTGTGTCCCCCTCTCTAACAATACTAGTTATATCATACCAACAGATATTAGACTACAGCTTTTTATTACACCCCTATACACTGCATTTCACCCACACACAAAATATTTGTCCCTCCCACAGACTGTTCACTCTGAAAACCATTGATTTGTCATATTGTAAGTAATTTTCACTTGATACTTGTCCTATAACCTTACTTCTTCCCTCATGTGAATATTTACAACCAACATCAATCTCCTTAAAGTGTAATGGCCCAGGCTATGAGATGGTCACTTTGGATAGTGTTATTATATGGCTACTTCCCATGCTGTATGTGTATATATACACACTCACTATTAGTTGTAGTATGGATACTGCCATTGTTCGTTGAACTCCCTGATTGTTACCAACATATTGCACAGATATTTTTCTGCATGGTTTTTCTTTAGTCCAGTTAATAAGAATGACAATACACACCTATACTAAATACAGTTAAATGATTACAGTGCAGTAAAGATATGTACTACAGGTTATTATAAGCATGAAATTAACCAGAGGACCTGTTAGAGGTTTGTGTGTCATGACACTGAATTAGTGCAGCTCCTGCTTTTGTAATCCGGTTGTATTATACTGCATGTGTGTGTGTGTGCGTGTGCAGTGATTAACTCACATATTTTAGGACATTAATGGAACAATGTTCCTCCAGCAATCAGATTTACTAGCTTCCTGACATTACTCTGATACTTGCAGGTGCCTCTGACCGTTCCACAAGCTGACGACGATGGTTTCAGACCAGGCTCTTTGTTCAGACAACTGGCAACACAAGATGATGAAACTCAGGCACCTTCCCTCTTCAAACTGGGCTGGCTTTCCAGCATGACCAAGTGACACCAAAAAACTGAAACACTGCAACAAACTGTACTTTTAAGCAAATTAAATAATTTTATTGTGCATCACTCCAATTTGTACTGCCTATCTTTCCACCTCATGTATAATAGTTTGTTTCACCTGGTGTGGTATACAAAACCACTACCCTATATAAAAAATAACACAGAAATAGGCAACCTCACCTTGCTCAATGGCTACTGAACCACCATTTCCATGATACTTAGAATGTGTCCAACACCTTTTTCAATCTAGGTGACTAAGTTAATGCTTAGTGCATGGCCTCCTACAAACTGTACTAAATATCTTATCTTTTGATTTGGCCTTACAGGTTTTTGACCAACACTTTTATATAATCTAGACAGAGTTGTTTAATATGACATTGCTCTGCACCTTTGATTCCAAGGCCAATGAAAATTAAGACCAACCAAATAAAAAAAAATCTGCCTTTATAATCGATATTTAATAGATGTTGGAGGTAACCACAAAATGAAATAAAAAACAAACTGGCGTAGTAAAAGCTGTATGAGGAAATGTATAAGCCAATAATATAAAAGGTGCCTGAATGTGGAAATCACTAATTTAATAAATGGGACACCAGTGTTTTTTTCCCTCAAAACACAATCACCCTGCAGCTTAATTAATAGCTTTTTCCATTGAAGAGTTAGTATTATAACTGGCATATGGGACTGGTGCTAGCATAAGCACAATATTACAGTTGGCGCTGGCCAGCAGTTAGGGGCTAAACTGATGTATATGAACCAGTGGTCATAGTGGAAATTTAGAAGTGGCGGTTTGGAAAATTTAATGGTAATGTAAGTGAATGGAATTTGATAGATTTACACAATGAAAGCAGTAGTGGTAGTATGGCCTACTACCATATACCAGCCCATTTTGACCACTGATTTGAACTGAGGACGAATAAGCATATTCTGACCAATCCTTAATTTCCAGGAACAGGAAACAGATTTTACCATTACACCAAAAGCTGTATTAAATTACACTAGAGAAGATAGATGGCTTTTACCCATAGTAGCACCAGAGACAACTGTGCTGCTGAGAAACCCATCCATATGTTGTATGCAACGAGCAAACGCTGTTGAACTTATTTAAGAGATGCATGGTATGTGCAAAATTCCATAGCCCATAGCAACCACATGATGGCTTTTCTTTTTTAAGCTGCCATAGAAAAACAGACAATCTTTTTCCTAGTGGACGCTGCACATTTTTACGCATAACTCCATTTTCTCTCTTAATCCCCCGTGGGGCATAAGACAACAATGCAAGTCTGTCTACACTAGAAGCCTAAAAGCAGATAACCAATTGGTTGCTCTGGATTAAGCCCCAAAGTGTGCTGTGGAGATTCCTGCTTTTGCAATGCACGGAAGTAACAGAAGAGCTATTACTGAAGATACTGTCCAAGACAAAAAGCCCTTTGTTACACGGCTTTACCAGAAAATTTAGGTGGAACAAAGCTAATATAAGCCCAAGAAGTGTTAATTTAGGTCACCTTCAAGGAAGAAAAAGAAAAAAAAGGGGGAAATGTACACACCAACTAAATTGACACGGCATTCACATTGTGGAAAATCACTTGTCCTAAAGCCTTAACATTTCTCTTTTCAGAAATAGGATAAATGAAATAAGCCAATAGAGAGGACAAAATTGAACAAGTAAGTGTTTACCTGGTTAGAAAGCAAACAGGCAACAGACTGTGCAGTTGCATTTGGGAAAAATATATAGACTTTAAAATTGGCATGAAACACAAAGTCCATTTGCCGAAAATACCCCAAGACTGACAGGTCAAGAGGAGGGACATCCCCGCTGCTGTAAGCTAGAGAAGTGAGCTTCTTTCAGGATCTGGTTGATGTGAACATAGGGTCCTTGATTCAGAGCGGACTGTTCTGGGACGGAGACTGACTGTGGAGTAGCTGGGCCTGATCCGGCCACTGTCTGCAGGTTCTCTGAACCGCTGCTTCTCCCAAGGCTGTAGTTGCTGCTACTGCTGTCGCTCCCTAAGGACTAGAGTAACAAAAGAAAACTTTGTAAGAGGATAGAAAAACAAGTCCCAAAATTTGTGGTCTTAGCCCCTACCACATCTAGATCTATGTGAAATCTCCAACACTGCTGAGAAAATTATCCCAAAAAGAAGACAATAAAAGCAAAAAACAAACAATTGAACTGTAGTGGGAACAGTATTATCTTGCCTTTCTATGAATCATAACAATTGGAAAATAAATGCCACATTTCTGTATAATCCAGGTAAATATGGTAAGTGAAGACTTTCATCATAATAGTTTTCTTTGTCAATATATGTAGCACACGGTAATGCCAGCTAAAAGGTGGCCATATGAGCAGATCAGTGACCAACTGTAGTACCCTGATCTATGGCACAATTATTGCGGGGAAGATGGCCACCCACACACAGATTGTGGTCATATATAGACCGCAGTTTCCACTAGCTGAACACATTTTATAAACGTCCCGCGCTATAATCAGAACCCTGGTATTCCTCCAGGACGGTGGCACTCACCTCTGTCTCAGCCTCCCAATCATGGAATGTGGAGCTCCTGTTGCTCCGTTTGGACTGTGGGTGCTGAGAGAACTCATTCCTCCGTCTCTTTCTGGAAGTAAAGTATATATAGAGTTTATTATACAGCACATATTAAGAGTATAGCAACAGATACAGCAATGGGCAGGATTATAGGTCTTGTTTGGGTGCTTACAGGTTAGTCATTTGTGATCTGACATTTTTTAAAAATGTAACTTGCAGCAATGTAAGATTATATAAAAATCCACATATACAAGATAAGAATTTGAGTGAGCCTCAATGTAAAAACATTTTCATGCAGAAACCCATTGGCAAGAAATTACTGCCATTGTTAGAATATTTTGTCATAAACAGAAAAACTAGAATACAAAGTCATTGCTGTTTATACAGCTAATATTTCAGTTTGTAGCTGCGGAGCCCACAAAGGCAGTGGCCACTGAGATATAATAAAAGTATATTAATATTATACAGAAAGGTGGCTGAAAACATGATTTTCATAACTGCGTAAAATAAGTGCATCCCCTATAAGACATTTTTTAGCTTGTCAGCAGAACCTATACAGCAGTTCTCCCCGATTACATATAGATAGAAACACACAAGAATGGATTAAAATTCAAGTTTGTGGGCTGTAGATTACAGATTGCATAACTTTTAGTTTAAATTTAATGGGGGAATAAAGGACACATTATTTTATGGGCAAATCTGATTTTTTGAGATCTATAAAAGTAACTTTCTGACCTGCTATCAGGCAACATCTGGCCTCTCGGCTCCGGCCGAACCGGGAACCACACACCGACAATGGTGAAACGAGATCCACAGGAAACAAGTAGAGAGAACGGTCTGTGGCAAGTGTCCACTTACAAATATGCGCTGATTATTCCAAGCTAGGAAAAAAAATTATGACATCAGAGGTCTGTCACAGAGGAGATGAACAGTCAGAGGAAAGGGTAAACAATATATGCTTGTATACAAAGATGGTTTTACATCAGTCTCAGCAAGTTGCCCTGCAGTATGTTCAGCTAATATATTAATCTAAATACTTAAAATGCAATGGGGACATTATCAAAACTGTTCTACAGGTAATTGTGAAGAATGTGTGAAGTAACACACAGCAAATGTTTGCTGTCATTTTCTAATCTACACAAGTACAATAACATTTCAGGGGTTTCTATTTAGTTGTTTGTTTTTTTTTGTCAATAACCGTTGTACTTTAAACAACAGATAGATCACAGAAACGCAAATGTTGTTAAAATATTTATCAAGGTGACCTATTAATCAAGTTTTAGTGACGGCCAGTAAAATAAGGAGACGTAAACACAGGGGAAACAAAAACATTCTGTGCAGCAAAAATATAAATTAATGATTTCTGCTAGTGCATCCAATATTGTCTACCAGGAGCGGATCTAGATTTTTTTTTTAAAGGGTGGGAGCAGGCAGAAGGTCCCTGCTAGGGGGAAGCCAATTGCCCCGAGCTACCCCCCCCCCCTTCCTGGATCCGCCACTGCTCTCTACCTCCTATCTCACGTGCCCTGTGGTTTCTTTGCTACCTCCTTATTACCTCATCATCTTCCTTCCCTCTACAGTCTCCAAACCACACTCTCCACGGACAACACTACGCTCTCCTTTGTTCCTCATGTCCACTGCCTGGGTGCCACCCTTGATTCCATTCTCTCTTTCACTTTCTACAGCCTGTCCATACCACCTTCGAAACATCACAAGCATAAGACCCTTTTTCACCTATGATGCTACCAAAACTCTTACCCACTCTTAGTATCTCTTACCTCGACTGTCGACTGAATGTCACATTGACTTAAAAACCAACTGATAACTACATTCTACTCCCACATCTAAAGGGGGAATTTAATTAGCTTGAGGTGCCATGATGTGTCTCCAGAAAGGTCAGCAGACACACATCTCCTCAGAGTTTTTCACCTCCACTCATTTTCCCTTGCATCTCAGAGACGCTTAGGAGAAAATTAGAGTTGATTTTGTACGGTACTGGCCAGCAATATGTGCAGCCAGACACTGAGGAGATGTCCAGTGGCACCTTGCAGCTAACTAAATTTCTATCCAAGACTTCACCCATGCTGCTCCCCAACTATGGGATCCAGGCCCACGTCCATTCAGACTCTCCACAGCACTCTGTTTTAAACACTTCTTAAAAACCCACCTGTTCATGAAAGCCTACCAGTCATACCTTACCTGTCTTAAGTACAGTATTATGTTATATTACCAACAATTCATGCATTCTGCCTTTTGGCTCACTACACCTTAGTAAAATGAGCCATTTCCCCACTGTAATGTGGTGCAGGTTTTTGCAGCACCATATAAACAAATAATAATATTGCGCCAATGCACCCAATATTGATGACAGTAAAACTGCGTGCTTTAGACACCATTACCCTGTTATAAACGTGTATAATGAATGAGGCCTAGTAATGTCTGTGGGTGTCGGGATGGGGCAGGTACATCAAAGTAGCTCTCCAGTTGTGGGGAGAATGGAGCTCCAGCCTGAGACAGTCAGGTCATGCTGTAGTTCGGTTACATCTAGAAGGCCACAGACCTACATGGAGGTTACAGCTGCTCAGTAAACGTCCTTACTGTCTCTTCCCTGCACAGATAGCGGTCTCGGCCTGTCACTGAGCTGTCTCCTACTTATCTGCACTGTCCTCCCACCTACCGCACCACTGAACCCTATCTCACTTACCTTCTGTCTCCCCCTGCCTGTGTCTGTCTGAGGCTACGGCCTCGGCTCCTCCCCGTCCAGCTCATGCTACTCATCCACTGGCAGAAGCTCTCAAGCCCCGCCAGACTCCATGCTACACACCGTGGCTCCCGCCGGATACAGGCCCCGATGACATCATGGCGTACGCCAATCTCACCAAGGGGCTACTGTGAGCCAATAGCAGCGCAGCATCGTAAATGTGTCGCTGGGCACAGAAGGCGGGCGGACATTTTGTTGGTTGGATTAAGAGCCATTTTTAATAATGGTGATTTCAAAAATGTATTTAAAGAGGTCAATGTCACTTGTTCGTTGAAAATAAATAAATTATATATATATATATATATATATATATATATATATATATATATATATATATATATATATATATATATATATTTATATTTAGCTTTAGCTTTAGAAGGCACATTTGCCTCTACCAACATGGCGAAGCCTATCTAGTGACTCCAGCCAGTCACAGCGGGCGGGGGTGTAACCACGAGACCTGACGTTTTGAATAACGTGTTGTAACTTGTCAATGGCTGTCGGCGGTTACAGAGCGGAGTGCGGCTTTACATGGGAGATGACCTTACTGCACCACACATTCCTATAAGTTTACTATTTGGGCAGAGTACTGCAATCAAGACTTTAGGTAACGTCTGACTTCATCGCATCTCTTACAGAAGCAGACTAACATCAACCTAATATTGTCTTACATTGGAAACTACAGTAAATATACATTGACCATTTAAAATAATTATTTTATACTTTGATACATTTTATTTTAGTTGAATTGTAAAATTTTAAACGTTTAATTTTTCTAAACTTGTCTATATTTGATTAATTTATGTAACCTGAATCCAAGAAATATTTAATTGATCATTTCCAACTTTCTACAGAATTTCCTCCCAGAATTTAGGCAGAGTGGAGGCAGTTAGGATAACAAAGTTTGGTTGGTACCCAAATATATTTTTTCTCCCTGGACCTCTCACCATCTATGTGCGCCCATGTTACAGAAAGTCTCTCTCCAAAAACTTTAATACATCCAATGATAATTTCCTGCATTGACAATTTCAATCCCCCCCCTGTGATAGAAGAGTAAGTTATGGGAGCTAATAATAAAAGCTACATACCTGAGCCAAGGATAATCGATAATGTGGTCAGAGATATGTTTCTTCCAGTGTTATAGCTGGTAAGTATTGTGATGTCATTCATTCTAGAATGGAAGGTCATAAAGGGCCGGAACAATGAACACTTATCTACCTCAAGGATGCTCGATGGATAAGCCATATTAGTTTGAATAAGTTAGCATTATAGGAAGTTCAGTTATTTTTATGATACCTATGGATAGGGCTCTAAATATGATGTTTATATTAGTCAACAGTTGTTCTATGTCCAGGTATATATTTTTGAATAGGCAATAAAAGTCAAACAATTTATCATAGGATATATGCAATGTTCTCCCAGCTCCTATTTCCCGGGTGCTCCATCCAGCTGTTTTTGCTTGTCGCCCAGCTCTTGCAGACCAACAGCGTCCTATTATAATGGAATAAACCATTGGTTGCCTGTACAAATAAAATATAAAAACACGTCTTCTAACATACAAAACCATTAACTTACTGTAAATCATATATATTGAAATAGTAAAGGAAAATTAAATAAAACAATAGTCCATAAAAAATGTCGTAAGTAGATGTTCTCTCCTCATTAAATACATGAAGTCTTCCAAGCAGAAATTCCAAATGTATTTTATGTAAAATGTAAACAGAAAAATAGTTTTCAGCAGTTTCTTTTGTGGACCAAAAATCAGCTGCAGAGCAAGATGAGCTGGAGAAGAGTCCTAGGATGATGAGAGGACTACTGCAGTGTACCTATCATCATCACAAAATAAACTGCTGAAATGTATATATATTCAATATATATGATTTACAGTTTGTGTATATAGATTGTGTAGTGCCTTGTTGATGTAAGTCCTGTCTGTGTATATTGATGTCTGTTAGTGGGGTATAGTGATTTCCCTGATTTACATTGTAGGCAGCCACAAGATTTAGGAGCGCTCCTACTCGTATGTAATTCCTTTTTGTCATTAAAAAAACTGCACCAACACACATCTGTTCCCTTGTCTCAAAATGTCTACCTACTCGGCCCCTCCTCTCTGTCCAAGATTTGCTGCTCTCATCCACACTCATTACCTGCTCCCATTCCGGATTACAATACTTTTTTCAGGGTGCACCAACTCTGTGAAATTCCCTCCCTTACACAACAAGACTTTTCCATTGACTCCAAACATTCATGCTCTCCATGAAAACTCCTCTCATCTCTACCAAATTCCTGAGTCACCTTTTTAACCTCCTGAGTCTCTTCTATCCCATGCACTACATAGTTCACATAAGCTTACATTTATTATCCTTCTATATTTACAAACCCTCTGACCCCAAACTGGATCACATAGCTACACTAAGCACTTTTTTCCAACGCTATCTGGCTGATTCAATCATAAGTGCACTTAACCTCATCTATAAAACTCCTATTTCTGTATAGATTGTAAGCTTGCGAGCAGGGCTCTCTTACTGCTTTGTCTGTCTTTTAATACCCGGTTTTGTTGTCCCGAATTGTAAAGCGCTATAGAGGATGCTGGCACTAGCCTCTCTATATTAGTGATAATAATTATAAAGGTAATTGCCTCCCAGGCTTCTGCAGACATTGAGAGCAGGGTTGCTTTTTCTGCTTTCCTTACCAGATAAGCTTGTATGTACTTACGTAATTTTGCTGTATGTGTTATACAGGGCGCTGCGGCAGCCTTGTGGTGCCTTATAAATAAAAGATGACTATAATAATAATATGAAGATGTGCTGCTATAAAATAGGTGTCTTACTTGTCATAACCCCGCCAAGCCACATGCTTTGTAGCCAGCCCTTGAGTGAAGCATAACTAGATAATAAACTACATTGTTACTGAATTAATCAAAGAGGAAGTATATATTCCCATCCTTTGATGGATCCCATTTAGCTATCACCAGTTGATCTTACAGTGATATAATCTAGGAAGTGCTTATAAATGTACTTACTCAGATTTTATTTAAACCGCAGAGAAACTGAATATGTGTCTGTTCCTTTTAGAAATGAAAGATCAATCCTCTCCCACTGAGCTCTGCCCATTCTGCGGGAAGGCTTTTAAGAGGCTGAAATCCCATTTACCCTACTGTAAGATGGCTGACACCAGGAACAAGTCACCGGCTATGGACCACACAAATAAAAATACAACAGCAGTTTCCAAAGTGGCTGTGAAAAATGTGAATGCAATGTTGCCTGGTGAAGTAGCAATACAGGATTCAAAACTCAAAGGGAAAAGTAAGACTGATGTTACTGAGCACGTGGGGAGACCTAAAAAGCAACTTCAGAAAGACAATGCAACATCATCATCTCAGATAACCCAACCAAAGATGACAAAACCGGCATTACGGAGTAGAGTGCCCTGTGTGACACAACAGAAAGCTATAGAGAGCACAAAAGGACAGTGTTCAAAAAAAGATGTAGACAATATTAATTTGGGAAAACCAAATGACAATGTTAAATCAGTCCTTACAGAAGACAGCACTGAAAAAAATGTTTGTATAGATTATTTAAAAAAAGATCTAACAGCTCAGACATTATCTGGAACCAATGAGGTGGCTACATTATTAAGGGAGCAAAGCCAGGCGCCTGTACCAGTGATGGCACCATCTGCAAAGGTCTTGTTAGACATTTCAGCAAGATCCGATACTGAGAGGAAAGTGCCAGCTATTGCAGGAACAGTCAGTATGAACAATACCTGGCAGAACCTTAATGCGAGGTGTCGACAAGTTTTAAATGAGTCTTTTGGAGGAACTGAAAAGGAGTGTGCTAGATTACCTGACCAGTTTTCCGAAAAGACAGGACATAACACACAAGGAGGTGTGGCTAATAATAGCATTGTATTATGGGATCAATTTCAAAGTTCCCTCACTGATAAACCCTTCCATGAACAAGGGAGCCTAGTCTTGCAGCAGTGTTCAGAGACAAGTTCTCCTTGTACTGAATCCTCCCTGGTTTCCATTTATGGTCTGTCTAGCACCTTGGTCCAGGAAAGCTTTGACACACAATTATTACCTAGTATCTCTCCCACATTACACTCAGAGAATATGCATAAAACTGCAATGTGTAACATACCAGAAGTGGATTCTATTGGGAAGTACATGGAGAGCAACCTGGACTTGCTGTCCCCACAAAAGATTGTACCTGTTGTGGATGTGGAACCAGAAAATAGCACATTAGGACTGCAGTGGATCCCTCATCTGTATTCTAATTACGTCAGACAATGTATTGCTCCTGGGAGACAAGATCAGTGGAGTCTGGACCAGAGATGGAGCGAAATAAAAGAGCCAACAGAATTAAAGCCTGGTAAATTGCACCAATGAACATGGATTTAGAATAAGCTTGTCAGTCCTACCAGCCCTCCATACTTTGCGTGCTTGTGTATTCAACTGTAAACATAGCTGCCATGTCTCTCTAAGCCTGTTCAACTTACCCTGTCAGTTCTCTTCCCCATGACTAAGTAGACTTAACATATTCCTTATCTTTGTCCCAGAGCTTTGCAAGCCTGCGTGCTGCAAGTCTGTTACAGACAGCCAGTTAGCGTCCAGGCACCTGATGGATGTCAGACTTGGGAAGCTTCCTACCTGGTTGGCTGACCAAAGATTTTCAATGAAGAGGTTTCCAGAATTAGTTCAAAATGGTGAGAGAGATCACATAGGGCCTAAACAAACAAATGTGATATAACCTATAGCAACCAATTAGAAGTTTTAAAATAAAAGCAATTATCTGATTAGTTGTTATGGCATACATTACATTTGTGAAGTTTGGACTACATTATTAAATAAACCTGAAAATGTATTAACTGCTCATCCTAAACTTCTGTCAGACATGTTACATCTTTGCTCTTACTTACAGCTTGGGGACGATACTACAACAAGTATATCAATGTGAGGAAAGGTGGGGTTGGAGGCCTTGCTATGCTTCTTGCCGGGTACTGTGTCCTGAGCTATTCATGGAATTTCCATCATATAAGTAAGATTGGGCCTTATTTTGATTTCTAAATTACTCAATATAAGAATATCAGCATTCTCAGGGGAAAATATTTGTGAAAACTGGAGAAAGTGGATGCCAATATCTAGTTGGTTGCTTTTTTTGCCTTGCATCTGTTTTCTTAAACGTTGCCTTGTAGCTTTTCCTGGAGCATCTATGCAGAGCGTCATGTCTAAATGTATATAACACGGCATATTCTGACATTGTTATCCATTATAAACAGTTTATGATATGTCAATAGGCCACCAATACCAGTTCATAGATCATAGATCAAGTTATAGCACAGTTTTTCTGCATGGCCAAATCACTGATTGGTTAACATGCACTGATTCAGACCCCTGCAAATAGTAAAAAAATCTTATATATAAAAATCTGCACCGATTGGGATGAAACCAAGGGTCCTGGTTAGACCTCCCTAATGTACGCTGGGCAGAACATTGACACAGGGAGCCTGTTCTGGCCCTTCCACTGGATGGATTTGGATGACATTTAATACAAAAATAACACTGGGCAGCCACCTCATGGGTGTGTTGAAGAAGCTGCTAAGCTGTCTAATTATTTTTTAAAGGTTGACAGTTACATCCAACTCATTGATAACTTAATGACTTGAAGATTTAAACCCAGGCAACACCGGGAACTTCAGCTAGTAAAGAAAAATAAATAAATCACATTTTGTTTAATTGAGTTAGTTGGCCCTGTAAGTGTCAAAATATTATTCATACCCACGTAGAGTATTTGTGCAATACATTCCCGATTTCATGTTGGCATAAGCGGGTTTTCCTAATAGATTTTAGTGTGTGACAGGGACAGAATTTGGGAGGTATGCTTTACTAGACAATTAAAAAAATTATGTTCTACCTTTCTATGCTAGTATGGAGAGCACATGGATCCATATGTTTAGATTGATACAAGTTTATAAAGTGAAAACAATGTTCTGTATAAACCTTATTAAAATAGAGAGCACTTTATGTCCAGTATAACCATTACCACATTTTCTATAGTCCACTATGTCTTTAGTTACCACTCTTTATTTTATATTCCCAAATCCAGTTAATTCAGTCTTTCATGACTGCATTTGCAATTATGCACAATGGTACTCCACCAGCCAAATATTATAAATCTTGTAAATAGGATTTTTGAAGGGAGGTGGCCACAATCAGTTTGTTATAGTACTTTGAAGTGTCTAGTCTACTCCATGTAGCTCTTGTATGTGTTCAATGGAGATGCTCAAACATTTTGTCCAAATTTCATCGCTTACATGGCCATGAACATGTTCACATCTACTAGGGTTAATTGTGTTAGCAGTCAATTAATCTACTAGTATGTTTTTGGAATATAGGTGGAAACCCAACACAAACAAGGGGAAAACATACAAACTCTACACAGATAAGGCCCTGGTTGGGAATCGATTTCATGACCCCAGCACTGTGAGGCAGAAGTGCTAACCACCAAGCTTTATACTTTATCAACCTCATATGTATTTGTTCTTTGTTTATATATATACAAGTTAACCCGTGCATGATACTCATGCATTCTAGTCAAATCAAGCTACTTAAGGTCTTAAAAAGGTTCTTGTCATGCATTTGGGCCTAGCCCAGGCCTCCTCAGGGGAAGAGCGTTACTTCCCGATGCAAGCGCCCTTTTTAATGTGTGTTCATGAGGTAAAATTACCTCACGAAAATGAGTTTGAGCCCTCAACTCGTAAATTTAGCCTTTACTACCCCTCCCACGGGGGGAAGGGGGGATGATGGAAGTTAACTGACTAAACTATTCTAATTTTTTGGTCAAATAATGTCAGTATACCAAATTTCAGGTCAATTGGATGAGCCCTTTCTGAGAAAATAGTTTTTTCCACACACTAACACACGCCGCTAGGCTTTTACTTTTATATATTAGATAATGCTAAGAATTTAGTAGGTCAGTGTATAACTCCGCCCAGCAGGTGGCGCTGCAGCTTGTTTTGTCTTTTTCCATACAGACTAACATACTCCGCTAGGCTTTTATATTATATATATATATATATATATATATATATTGTGTGATATGTAACTGACTGTCCAGTGCTGCAGAATTTTCAGACGCCTTGCAAATAAACAATGATAATGGGATATGGTGCTTTTTTTATTTAATTATTTTTTACATCTGATTAGTATGCAGGCTCTTCTGTCCAAGCCTAGCACCTGTTAGAAAGATTTATTTTAAACGAAGAAGTCCTTTCAGATAATATTTTAGAAATGCAATATTTTCATTTATCCAGGCTTTTGAGTCACAAGCCCTTATTGGTTTTAAAAGTTATTATTGGTTTATTGTGATGCTCTATCTCGGATATTGGCTCTATAGAATATTTAGTTGCAGGCTAAATGTCTTTGAGAACAGTGATTCAAGTACCTAACATTAGCAAGCAGGGAACATCATGATTAAAAGCAAAAAAAAAAAGGAAATTAAAAGAAAAATGTTCAGCTGACTACAAACTGTTACATTGTAGATGACCACTTGCTTGATAAAGCATTATTACAATATTCTGTAACAGGCTGTATCTGTGGAACAGTTACATATGAGAAATTCAGTACTAATTGATGCAGTCAGAATTTTGCAGACAAAAACTGCAGCATGCATTTTTTTCTGCATTTGGCTTGGGACTGAGCATTTTATCTTTCTTTATGTCTTGTTCATCTCTGGGTCCCCAGTTTTATCATCTGTAGCCAATTGGATCATCAAATACTCAATACTCACTGTACTTTAAGTTTTGTTAGTGCATTGGAAGAGGTGACTGCATTGACTGAATGCAACAGGACAATGTCCTGATGCGGGGAAAGGAATGAAGGGGAACCAAATTGCACAGTAGTAGTGTCGCAAGACTCCTGTCAGCCTGATGGGGGGTCAACTTGATTATGTAGCTATAGATATTAATATTTACATATTTCTTTTTCAGAACAAGATCGTTGGAGAAAATACCATTGAGAACTTTCCAACTAACCCACCTTAGCTGGCCCAAAACATTTCTCATTACACTCACCAGCCCCCCAGAATCCATTGCAACAGTTGTGCTAAAACTGTTAATGATCATAAAAGTTCCTTTTTGAACGTTGGCACTGAATCCGTTATTTTGTCAGATCTTTTAACTTTTATTTTAGGTTCTAGTTTACAAAACATGGTAAAGTCATATGAAGAAGAATATGTATGTGAGTTAAATATGTATTTAATAAAAACCTTCAGACTGAACTTTGATTACATGTATTGCACCATCATACTCTTTACACTGTGTTGTAATAACAATCCTACAGCAAAAATTCGTATAGAGAGACATCAAGCACAATGAAAAGGTATTTATTGGTAAAGAAATATTTAAACAAAAATTAGGTTGACTATTACACAACTCTCAAATTTATAAAAGGACACACTTGAAAAATGTAAACCTGGACCGAAACACTGCGGACTAAGATGCTTTTTTTTACTTATGGAAAGTCCTATGTCTTCACTTATCTTACAGATATAGATAAGACAAGAACACAATCACAACTGCAAATAAGCATGTTAAATAGATATTTATATTTGAAATAAATGCAATAAGTCTTAATCAAATCCATAAATTTATTGGTGCAGCTTCCCTTGTAGCATCTAGAAACCTAGTATACAATTGTAAAAGCAGGGAGTACAACAGTGAATTATGTAAATCACCATACAGACTATCTGGATAAATTTGTTTACCTGAATAGGAATCCATAGTTTCCTTCAACGTGATTGAGATGCAAGATATTTCATGGAGAAATATAATTATATGTCCATCGCTAATAAAAAGAAGAAGCCGGTGGCAGAATAGTGAAGTGTATATAAAACCTATAATTTACATCAAAATACACAGTACTGCGTACAGTTAAATATTTTATCTGGGTGGGCCCAAAGACACTTAGCATTAATTATTATAACGCCCCTCTTTCATCTTGAAGGGAAGTATAGCATGTCACAAATGTTCTGCCTTCAAAGACAGATCAGGAAGCCGCACCCAACGCGTTTGTATTTATAATACTTTGTTAGGGTAGTTTTTCCATTTTAAGTCCTGTGTGTACATTTCTCTTCCAAATATAAATGTTATTGTATTTTAATCAGTATCATCATAAATCACATTGTTGCTTATTTAATTACTTCATGCTCAGAGAAATGTGCAGATGATTGAGAGCTAGCATCTCATTGGCTGCTATGGATTATAGCAAGTGTTCAACTTGAAGAAGTTACATCATGTGCAGTATTTAAAAAAAAAAATAACTGCATAATAGAGAAACAGATTGTTCATATCAATTAAAGCAGCAATCCCATGATTTGTTTTTTTTGTTTTTTAACAAATCACTGCAGTAGGCTAGAAGAAGAACAACAACAACATTTACCATTTCCCTTTGTTTTTTTTCTTCAGGCTGCGATCAGTGATTTATGAGGCTGGACTACCCTGGTAACCCTCACATGGCACATGATATAGTGAGACTGAAACATCCCTCTGTCTGCACAGAAACCTCCTCCTTCTCTCTGGCATCACATGATGAGCTGTGAGCCTGTGTGTAGCAGACTGACTGTCCGTCAGCCATTTTTGTTTGCCAACCAGAAAGCTTTTGAAAAAGAGATAATGATTTGTAGAGGAGGATAGTGAAGAAAAGTGACAGATGCATGCTTAAAAAGGAACTTAACTTGCTACTTAAAAGGAAAGAAAAAGCTAATTCGGGATTGTTGCTTTAAATAGTATCTATTACAATAACATGCATTCAGCAGTGATGGCATAACTGACTATGCCGAGCCAAGACAAAATATTGTATAACTCTGGGTACACACTACGTGACCATTAATGCATTGTGTGCCTCCTATCACTTTGTGTGTGTGGGGGGGGGGGGGGGGGGGGAGTTGTAATAGAGTGCAAGGAGAAGACCTCTCCAAACCCTAATTGAAGTGCATGTTTTGCACACACAGCTTTCATCACTGCAGTACACACTATTTTGAACATTCGATTAACCCCAATCACTAGCATAGCTGTTAGCACACCATTAACCCTTTAATTAAAATATGCATATGTTTACGGGTCAACAACAAAAATAATTAAACAACAGTGAAGTGCAAACAAGCAGGGAATCACTTCATAGCGGAGCATAAAGTAAAATGTGATTAGCAGGTGCAATGGAAGTCAAGATCTATGAGGATGTGGTCCTTCATACAAGGTTATGAAGACGGTGTAGAGGACACTGCAGGATCAGCAAGGACAAACGGTTTTCAAAACAGACATTTCAGTAGGTCAACTCAAAGCATTACGGATCTTAAAATAAGAGTTTCTCCATAAAGTGCTTGTTTTGGGCAGATTGGAGGCTTAATTTGTACTGATTTATAAATCAGGATTTTTAACCCCACTGTAAGACAGGTAGTCACAAGCTGTGGATAGTTTGATTGAAGAGAGGAATAGGACATGCCTCCAGACTTCTTGTAGCCACACCCCTCTGTGCCCTTTGTACTAACCCTGCTTTAAACCAGCATAACTTTCAGAGTGGCACCTCTCTTGAATCCATTTTCAAACCTATATTCCAAACAAATGCCCAACATTATTTTCAATTAATTTAAATAGACCTGAAATGAATAGGACAAGTTGGAATAGGATTTATGATAAAAAGAGCATTATGGGGTTTCACTAGATTTAAGTCCTCTGGCCTACTTACTTTGGATCAGGGCAGCTGACAGTGTGCTGAGACAAGATAGAAAACAATCCAGGGATGGATTAAAGTGTTGCTTTAATTTGATCGTCACAGGAACACAACACACAGGATCACATGATGCAGGTGTATCAGTAAACTAACAATGAATTCCAGAAGACCACACAAATGGAGAAGCAATCCTTATACCAGTGGTTCCCAAACTTTTTCAGTTCGCAGCACCCTTAGAGTCTCCATAATTTTTTCAAGACACCCCTCCAAAACAATTACTGAGCTGTCCCATTTTATAAGTAGTTGGGTCAAAATAACGTAATAAGTATTTAGGTCAGGACAGAAATACTTTGTAAGTTGTTTGCAAAAATAGTACACATAAATCCAAGGGAAAAGAATATTTTTATGTATTTTTTCAATTATATTTTTGTCAAAGAATAATTTACATCTGATATTAAAAGGAATAAGATCAAACAAAATAAAACAGCATGTACAAAAATCATTCAGTCCCTTCATCCTCACACAGTGTGCCCTCCTTCACCCCTTTAAACTTTCACCATGTGCCCCTTTAATCTGTGGAACTCTGTGCCCCCTTTGCCCCAAGGAGAGTCAGTTATTTTTGTTTTGCTCTGCCTCTTTCCACCTCAGTTTATTTTCTTACCTTTTACTTGCCTTTCTTTCTTCTGTTCTGTCTTCTTCTGTTCTGTCTCCTTCCGTTGTTGCTCCTCGCTGCACTGTTCACTGACGTGACGTCACGCCCGACATGCAGTGCAACAGAGCAGAGAGGGTTTTTTTTCTTCTTTCCTCCGGCCGGCGACCAAGCGGGGGGAGGGTGGCAGGCAGAGGGGAGCGCATGGCGCATCCCAATCACCACAGGCTCGCGACACCCCTGTGACCACTGGGGAGCCGCGGCACACAGTTTGGGAACCGCCGCCTTATACCATTCATACCACTTATTATAACATACCTCTATATTCAATTCATACTATTGCAACTCCAATTAAAATCATCCCTCATTATGACAATAAAATTACAAGCACAACCCCTTACAGTAGCTGGCACTGACCTTCAAAGTCCCAGTTTGTCACAAGGGCAACTCATTTTCACTCTTCTGTGTTAGTAACCCAGCATAAGGTTCTCTACTAATTATAGCTACAGATACCATTTCTTGTGAGAAAGGCTTTTAATCCATTTTTATTAATTGTATTGAAATTGGCATGACCAGTGCATGTTGAAAGGTATTTCACTGCTTAACTGCCCTTACAGTAAAGAATATGTGACTGTAAAACCTCTTCTGTTCACAACTGATGACCATTTCTCCTTTTTAGGTCTTTGGTACAAATTAAGTATTGACCTAGAATCTACTATATAAATGCCTAGTGGCGTGTGTAGGGGGAAAAAAAAAACCAAGCTGCAGCGCCACCTGCTGGGCAGAATTATACACTGACCTATATATTTCTTGAAGGAGAAGTGACAGTTGGGAGTGGTTGGTGGTTGCCGGGGGTGACAGTGGGGGGTTTTTAACACCTTAAGTAGCTTGATGAAGGATGTGGCGATGAAGATGAAGGATGAGGTGATGGAGAAAAATGATGAGGTGGTGACATGTGGACAAAAACCACGTTAAAAAAGGGCGCTTGCGTCGGGAAGTAACGCTCTTCCCCTGAGGAGGCCTGGGCTAGGCCCAAATGCATGACAAGAACCTTTTTAACACCTTAAGTAGCTTGATTTGACTAGAATGCATGAGTATCATGCTTGGGTTAACTGGTAGCTTTATATATGTAGTGCTCCTTTATGCCAAGTACTATTAAGTCGAATACACCTATGGTTAAGATTATTGTTCCAGGAGATTGGATCATACAGTAGCTGCTAGTTTGGATGGTTCAGATGCAGGATTTCAAGAGGAGTGTTTCCACAGAATGCTACCCTGGGGGTGTGGCTATCATTTGAGGCAGTGCTGCTCTCCAACTCTTCCCATCCCCTTCAAATGCATGGGCAATTGTAGCCAACTGTCCTGATTCTGGTAGGACAGTCATAATTTTGTGTGACTGTCCTGCTTTGTCCCAACTGCAAGGATAGTTGAGAGGCATGTCCTGCTTCACATTGTATTGCGTTTTAAAGGCAAGCTGCTGGCATCTAACTATAGTGTATGCTGCTTAACAAGTAGAACAGTGTGAAGCATGACATGCATCCCAACCATCTTTGCAGTCAGTATAAAGTCCTGACTTAGCCGAACAGTCACAAAACATCGTGACTGCCCCACCTGAATTAGGACAGTTAGCAGACTGTGCTGATCTCTCCTACCGTTTCTTGAGCTCCAGTGCTACATGTCTGTATGGCCTTTTGTCAAATTTTAAGATGAACACAGATAAAACAGAGGCTCTCGTCCTCAATATTCCCCCTGATATTCAGCAACATTTATAATCTACTTTCAAATTTTATTGGCAACCTCAGAAAATTAAGTATTTAGGTAACCACCTATCTAAACAATATGACAATTATTTACAGCCAATTTCTCCCCCGATCGCTATTCTAAAGAAGGACCTGGAACTCTAATTTTATTTCCTGGGTCACTACTGTGAAAATGAACTTGCTCCCCAGTCTGCTCTACTTGTTCCAGGCATTGCCAGTCCAAGTGCCTTCCACCACTCAAATATATCCAATCAAATATCTCATGTTTTAGATGGTCTGGGAGGCAACGCTTCTTCGACACTCTTAAGAACAGGGGACCCACAAAAATACTTTTATCTACACAGCTCACCCAAGCCATCCTTGCACATGGGGTTGCAGGTTGATGTCATGTGCAATAAGTCCCCCTCAACATCACCCTACACCCTATTCTGGCTAGAGGCCAAAGAACTACTCCCTTTGCTTCATCTGCCCCACATGATTCGGTTGAACCCAGATCAATGGTCTCATTTGTGAAGTGGTTGCCAAGTCCTTTATATGTACTCTGATTAAAGAAAATTCCTATAAGACTTACCCCAACATGTTGAGGGCGAACCTGTCATTCCCGACGCACTTATAATCCCAAATGTTGTAAAAAGTGATGTCCAACAATTGCAATGAATGAAAAACCCGGAACCAGTAAATGACGTCACTGTCAAATGCGACGCTATTATTCCTGCTGTTAAGGGAGTAATGGAATGAGGCAGCTCCAGTACAATGGTTTTTTTTTTTAAAGTTTTATTTTTGAAATAGTCAAACAACAAAGTACAACCAACATTGAGAGCATGAAAATATAGGCATAATAATCATACAATAATTATGACCAGTGTAGTCACAAGATCACTCTATGCAGAGGTGACATTTATATGGAATGAAAAAGTCGACCAAGGATTTTATATAAAAGAACAGAAAGAGAAGAGAAAAATAAAAAAAGAGAGAAGAGTGGCTAATGGTCCATGGTAGCGATAAGGGTAAATGGGAGGATGAGGCAGGAATAGGGAGAGTGCAGAATCAGGTGAGGTCACAAGTAAGGAGAGCGGGCTTGGAAAAAAGCCATGGGCCCACACCTTGGTGAAGGCTCTCGAAGAATTGCGAATAACGCTGGTCATATATTCCATGCGTTGGGTCTGCCATACTCATTTAATGGGTGGGGGGGCCTGTTGTCGCCAGTCTGCAGTGATTTGGCAGGTAGCTGCAGATATTATATGCCGAACTAACTTGTTCTGATGGCGGGTCGTCGAGGGTGCTCCCAAGGTTAGAAGAAAACATTTGGGCTCCAGAGAGATATCAATCTGAAGGATTGAATCAATTGCTTAACCTCAGTCCAAAAGCGAGTAAGCTTTGGGCACCCCCACCAGATATAGTGGAAGGTGCCCTCCTGGGAGCAACCCCACCGATCAGAAGAGTCATGGAGGATCTTATGAAGACGTGAGGACACATAGTACCACCAGTACATCACCTTGTAAGAATTTTCTTTTCATACAAATCGAACTGGAGGCTGCGTGTTCATAAATTTCAGACCATTCTACGTCTAGTAAAGTTTCACCAAGGTCTCTTTCCCAAGAAAGTTCATTGGATTCCCTAAGGCCTAAAGTGGACAGGGCAAGTTCGTAATCTATTGTAGAAATTAGACATTTTGTAGAGGTTCACCATAGGCAAAGGTTCTCAAAGGTGGTGAGAGGGCGGGGGGAAAGGCGTGCTTTGACACTATTATGTTAGTGGCATATCTGTAAATATTGATAGAAATATTTTGAGGGGATGTGGAGGTGAGCGTGACTATCAGAAAATTGAGTGAATGTCAGAGTAAGGGTGAGGTCATTGAGATATCTGACACTCTGCGAGAACAATGCTTGAAAACATTTTTTTAGAAGTCTAGGAGAAAAGTCAGGGGAGTTAAATAACGGCAACATTGGGGTGGGGTGAGGAGAGAGGCCAAATTTTTGGGAGTAGAAGTACCAGATTGACAGGGAATGTGAGATGACTGGGTGAAGGGAGCGTTTTGGTCACCAAGCCCTTGGGAGTCAGAGGAGAGAAGAGAGTGAAAGCATTCCCAGACTCTCAGCCTTAATACGAGTCCAAACTCTGGCATCATTGAAACTACACCATAGGACACACTGAGTGAGGCGGAGATGTAATAGCGACGGAAATCGGGGATACCCAAACCTCCCCGTGTAGACCTCCGAAGAACCTGGACGCGGACTCGAGGACGCTTTTCTGACCACATGAAGTGAGAGACTTGAAACTGTAGACATAATGGGGAACACGTATAGGCAGGGTCTGGAAGAGGTAAAGGAGCTTTGGGAGGACATTCATCTTAACAGCATTTATACGGCCAGTCCAAGAAATAAATAAGTATGACCACGTGGCAAGGTCTCGCTTTATCTGGGCAAGAATGTGTGGAATGAGTGGGACGCAACATGCGTCTAAGACATGCAGGAGTGGGAGTGTGCCGCAGCTTGGTAGGCTTTAGGTATTGCGAGTGGCATGCAACCCCAGTTGCGTCCCACTCATAATACCCTATCGAGCTGCGAGCAGTTCCTGCAGCTAGCTAACTACTTGTGCCACCTAATTCCTGCCGCACATTTTTAGCCCTTTTTGGACATGTGTTGCGTCTGCGTTTTTACTGGGTCACACCCCGTGTCTATATTATACAAGTTCACGCCTTCACAATTCCACCCTTTCCCTCGTACTAACCCACAAGTTGTCGCAAGTGTAAATTGCGTCCGAGATGCAGGCGGATATGGTGCTTGCTGCACATGCGCGATAGTGGTTTTGTGTGGATGCGCCTAAAACGGACTTTGCGTCCAACTCTAAATGAGGCCCATAATGTGTAACATTGATGTCCAGAGAGAGTAAAGGGACATTGAAGTGGAGTATAATTGAACGGATAGTGGGAAATCAGGAGAGACTGCTGTTACATAGGACAAGAGTGGGTGTGACCATCTCCAAGGCATTAGACATGGATTTTATTACAACTGACAAGTATGTGCAGAAGTCGTTCAATAAAGAATGGATTTTATCAATAGATATGGCCAGACATCCACGATTATACTAAATATACAATGTTTCACTGTGTTTTCACAGCTAAACCACTTACTGTAAAAAGAAAAAAAAAGCTGATGAAGAAATAGTCGTTCTTCAATTAACAATTGATGGCCCCTTTGTCCACTGTATGATCATTAGTTTAAAAAAATAGACAAATATTTGTATTGACTTTCAATATATTTATACACAAGCAGTGGCACCTGGCATTGCGCAGGTCCGATTTGTAATATGTTTTTTATAGATTAGCAAATTATTTGAAAATAGACCAAAAATCCAATTTAGAAAATAAGATTTGTTGCTTTATCACGTTGTTGTTATGTTGTTGTGAGGTTTCCTTCCAGCAGTCCAACAATTGTTTACAAAAAAAATTATGTTTTCAATATGTGAAGGTAGGACAGGATTTGGCTTCAGTGTCACTAGTAGTTACAAACACCTGATCACTAATAAGCTGCAATGTTACAAATATCTTCCATCTGAACTTTGATTGGTTGGGTTCAGGAGCGTCACCTGTAACAATATAGCATATTAGCGCTCAGATGCTGACACCCAACAGAATAAAACGCAATAAGCAGTGTAGGTGGGCACAGCCAGGCTAAAAAAAATGTTTGGATAAAAGTGTGTTTTTATTAACAAGCCAATTCTTTAATTTTAGACATTAATTATGGCTCAAATATATATTACACACACACACACACACATATACATATACACACACACACATTAGCGTTGTTGAATGCTATCTGATGTTTTGAGATTTTTTACAGGTACACATCAAACAATACATGTTTATATTTTCTGCAACTAGACAAATATTTATTTGAAGTTATAAAGATACAAACATACAGTTTTTCATAGAGAGGGAAGGTCCACTATAAAATATAGTGATCAGCTACTCACAGCATAGGCAGCCATATTGTCACCCAAACAGCCTTCAGCCAATTCATTTATTAGGAACAAATGACATTTATTCAGGCCCAAAAATGCGTAAGCAGCATGTACTTCTTTCTACTTTTTTTCCTTTTAATAGCATTTACTTTCCCCATTAAAATAAAAGTATTATTTTATTCAATGCACAGATCTAAAAGTGACTTTGTCTTTGAGAAAATCAAACTCCAACTTATCTCTGCAACTGTCACCATTTAGAGCACTGTGGCATTTAAAGTGCAGTCTTAACCCAAGTTTGTCCCAAAATGATGTGGAAACTCTTACAGAAATAGGCGAGGATGTCTGTGTGCTCACTGCCATCCTACTTCTTAGCATCCTTTTCACCTTCTCATCAGGACACCATAACGACTCTTGCTGCACTTATTGGCATAGTGGCCTCTGTCTCCACACTATATTCCCAAAAGAGAATTGATTACTCCATGTGATTGAAGTATTCCTATAGGTTTGGAAGAGTTTTCAAGACCTCTCAATAAGCATTGCATCATGTAGATCAGCGTTTCCCAAATCTGGTCCTCGGGGACCCCTAACAGCACATGATTTCCATATCTTTTTGCTGGAGGTGTAGTAGTTACTGACTGACACTTTGTAAAAGAACCACAGATGGTACTAATTATTTCATTTGAGAAAACTTGAAAAACATGCTCTGTAAGGGGTCCCTGAGGACCGGATTTGGGAAACACTGTTGTAGACGATAAAATCCTAAAACAAATATATTGGGTAGTAGAGAATATAGTCTAGGCCCCCGCCAGTTAAGGAGGTAAAAAGTAGGAGGAGCAAATGCAAGTTTAATCTTTATAATAAAAAGAAAAGTAAGATAATGTCAGCTCTTAGTGCTAGTGGGTAGGACTCAAACAATGAAATCAACCATCACTGAATAATTGATGAGTGCAATTGTCTTGTGAGCGGAGCCTAATGGCGCAATCGTGGCGTTAAGCACCACCCCTCTATGTAATGCAGTGAATTTTGGCATTTCAAATAAAAGGGCAGGGCCAAAATTATGTAGTTCATCGACGCCCGTCCTCACATCCCCACCTCTTCCCCGGGGCTCCCAGAGGCCGACTTGAAATGGTTGGCAAGTATGCTTCAATACATCTCCAATCACAGCTCCCCACACATACCAGCAGAGTAAGGAGGGAGAGAATGTAGTCCAAAAAGCACTACACCAACTCCTCCCCTCCTCCGATTGGCTGTTCTGCATGAACTCCTTGCAGTGTGCAGAGGTGGTCACATGACCAGGAAGCCAACTGTTCCCATTCATTCTTATTCTTTGCTTACAGAGAATAAAGTATCAGGTGCAGCAGACTGGGAACTACAGATGAAGCAGGGGCGTATCTAGAATTATTTTTTTTTATGAGGGGACAATTTATATTCCACACCCTTTTTACCTTTATCACTGGATTGCCTGTGGCTGCATACTATGTTATGGAGGCAGAGTATGCTGCCCGGCTTCTCTGATTGTGTTTGAAAGACTATCAGAGCGGACGGGAAAGATTCTGCCCAGCACTGATGTAAATTTGTAGCAGTCTGTTCTAGCCCCAACCGATTCAAAAATGGCAACACATGGATATACATGAGATGAATAAAGAGAGTAGGTGCTTTAATCCTAGTCAAACCTGCTTAAACTGTGCTTATCTATCTTATTGAAGTAGATTTATATGCAGACTACATGTAATTACCTTGAAACATGTGACTTGTTCCAGGGGTCGCAGACTCCCACAGGAATTCTCGTGCATGTTTCTGAAACGTTCATGCATCATGCTAATTACAGTCAAATGTGAGAGCTGTGGGACCTCCACGAATAGGGCCTGGTGCTTTGCAATCGGTTCTGGGTCACAGGGGAAGGAGGATACTGTCATTCTATGGGGAGCAGCAGCATTCTGTAAAAAGGGGGTGCAAGGCCTTAAATTCAGTAGGTTCAAGGGAGTAAAAGGAAAAGTTACAGGGGCAAACCTGGACATGACGGATGGTGTGTAGCATAATGCATATCTTATAGGGAATATTGCAGAACTTACTACAAATTACAAAGATATAAATCCCCAAGGAATTCCGTAACATGAGGCTGCAGGAAATGTTTAGTCCTTAGAATTAGGGAGTATATTATTTATTACAATACAAACGATGTGCGAGTAAAGAACGGTTGATGGGGAAAGGGAGGCCCAGTGCTGCAAAGGTGCCCCTCTTTGACGTTTCTATTTTTTTAGTTCTATGCCAAAAAAAAAAAGAAGGTTGGTTATCTATCAGAGGAAAATTTGTCTCTGGAAGGAGGGGGGGGGGGGGCAGTCTGCAAAGAGAAGAGTTATCCATGTGTAAAGGAGGTAAGATTTCTTTGCAATCTGGTGAGCAGTATACGATTCAGATCTGCATCACATATCATCATCATCATCTTTATTTATATAGCGCCAGCAAATTCCGTAGCGCTTTACAATTGAATAATGACCTCTACCATCATCACAAAGATAACTATATGCCAAAATGGAGAATAGGAGTGTTTATCCTCCAATTTGAGCTCACTCCCCTCAACTGTCAGCCATACATTAAATAGGGATTCCCTTTTTGATATTGCTCAGATATACTCCTCACTGCCAGCAATATGTTACACACAAACCTCAATTCTCTGCAAAACATGGCTGGAAATGTTCAGTGCAAGTTCTCTGTACAATATGTGCCTGGCAGACACCCACCCTAAATTACTAGCTATAAACTTCATGGAGCTAATAATCTCCTTTGATTAATATGGGTCTGTATTTTATAGCATATTGAATTACAGAAATTCTAATTTTTTGTTTTAAAAACTATTTACAACCAAACCCAATCACAAAAAAACTAAACACCATTTTCCTGAATAGTGCAGCCCCATTAAAGACACTGAAGGAATAGTCTAGCACTCCCTGCTGGTCAGAAAATATACTACAGAAACAGGAGAGGAGAGGGGAGAGAGAGAGAGATAGATATGAACAAAACCAGACACCTGCGGAAATCCACACTCCTGATAAAAGGTCTTGTGGGAAAGGGGTGGGAGAGAGATGTTTATGTTTAATTAAATATATGACCAACCTTCATACTGTCTGGACTGCAAAGGACCAAATCTGTTTTAGGGCTGCAAGACATGAAGTTACTTGTTATAGTCACATTTATTAGTATTACTTGTGACCCTCAGACCTACACCTAGGAAACTAGACAGCATCCGTACACTGTAAAGGTATTTAGATGCCTATCCAGATACTTTCATTATTAATAAATCCCACAGTTCCTAATTGGGGTAACCAATCTCGTGCTGCTCCTTGTCTGTAAAGTTGTGAACTTACTGTACATATTTACATGTAGGACCTTCCGGACAGAAGCCAACAAGGTAGTTTGCACATATCACTCTGCGTGTGTGTCTGTGTTTACATACTGGACCTGCCAGAGAAGTAACAAAAAATAAAATCACAAAGAGAGATTCAAAAAATTATTATAATACAGTGTGGTAACATACAAATGAAAGTTCACATCTCACCTATGGAGACAGCCATTTTGTGGCACACTTTTACAAGACAGAGCACCAAGTTGATATGACTACTAGATACAAGTTATCATTTAAATGTGTAAAGCCGAGATGCGAACTTGGGGCATAAAAAATTATATATAACGCATGTATATAATATATATTATATATATTTTTTTATATTAAACCACAGATTGTCTGGCACTCACTATAACACAACTTGTAATGACCCATGTGCTCTTCCTCAAAGGGTTTATTCTTAAATAAAACATTTCATTAGTGAAACTTCTTCATCAAGATCACATAGAACAAGAGATTTAGTGATTGGAGTTGGATGATGTTTTGTTAATATACTTGTAAATCAGTTCATCAGGACACTGAAGCATGGGTGGGCACTGCTGAGCTCTTTATTCAGCCATTTGCAGACTCCGGGTACATTGCACACTGCCCACACCCACTTCCCAGCATTCCCCATGGTCTTAGGGACCATCACTAAAGATTCAAGCTTAAACATATAAGGGAGTGTCTACAAACATTAAGCATATCTAATGCAATAACATCACATCTTCTTTTCTTTAAAGATAAGCCCTGTATCCTTCAGTATAACAATTCAACAATATAACATTAAGAACATCATCTAACACGTTTCAATGAGTCTCTCAGGTCTGCGTATTTCTCTTATGGGTCTTTCACACAAAGTCTGTGTTTCGTCAACTATGTTGGACCTTTCTTCCATCATGGTTTGTTCACCATTATCAAGTCCATCATACATGTCAGATGAAGGGTATTCTTCAGTCGTGTTGCCATCACTATGGTTGGGTTGAGATCTTAAATCGACCCGATTTCTTCTTACTTCTGTTCCACGATCTGTACGTACAATATAAGATCTTGGTGCTACTTGTGCTTGCACAATACCTTTCTGCATCCAAATGCCTTTCTCATGATCTCGGAGACGGACTTGGTCACCTGATCTTAGATCAGATAAGCTTTTTGCTCGCCTATCATGGTACAGTTTCTGTTTCTCCTGTTGACGTACCTTACTCAGTCTCACCAATGCTGAGTTATGCGTATTAAGCAGTTCATCACTTATCGGAAGATTTGCTCTAATCCTCCTTCCCATCAGCATTTGTGCAGGAGAGAGTCCATTCTGTAGAGGTGTACTGCGGTAGATTAAAAGACTTTTGTAGAAATCTTCTTTGCCGTCTTGTGCTTTTTTCATTAGACTCTTTACAGTTTTTACTGAACTTTCCACCAACCCATTTGACTGTGGATAGTGGGGACTCGATGTTGTATGGACAAATTCCCACTCTTCAGCAAATTGTCTAAATTCAGCGCTGGAAAACTGAGGTCCATTGTCAGTGAACACTTCCATAGGAACACCATGCCTTGCAAAGATTGACTTCATGCAACTGATTACGGCTTTACTAGTAGTTGTAGGTAGAGTCTGCACCTCAGGGTAATTAGAATAATAATCAGTCACGACAATGTGCGTTTTTCCAATACAATCAAACAAATCTGCGCCTACCTTCTGGTATGGTCTCTCTGGCACTGCATGAGGACTCAGCGGCTCGACTTGTTGCTTTGGTCTGTACATAAGACACAGTTCACATGTAGCTGTTGTCTGTGCTATGTCCTGGTTCATTCTTGGCCAATACATCACTTCACGCGCCCTCCGTTTACATTTCTCTTCTCCTAAGTGGCCTTCATGTATCTTGCACAGCATAATTTTTCTTAGTCGTGCAGGTATAATAATTCTATTGCCTTTGTAAATAATACCATTGACAACCGTAAGGTCAGTGCGGTACATCCAATAATCATGAATAGACAGTGGGCACGCATTTTTTTCTGCTGGCCATCCTTTCAGAATGATGTCTTGTAACACTTTCATTGTGATGTCTGTCTCTGTTTCTTTTCTTATCTGTTCTTGTCTTGCAAGAGACACAGGTAGAGAAGCTACAATCAAATTAACATATACGTCTATCTCTTTATCCATCAGACTTTCGGAACCTTCACTTTTGTCCACAGCAAGGGAAAGTGTGTCAGCAATGTACATGTATTTACCAGGACAGTACAGCAATTGGACATCATATTTCTGTAGTCTTATAAGCATTCGTTGAATTCTCATGGGACAGTCATGTAACGATTTAGCCATGATAGCTACCAATGGCTTGTGGTCAGTTTCCACTGTAAACGCTTGACCATACACAAATTGATGAAATCGCTCACATGCATATGTGATTGCTAGAAGTTCTTTTTCTATCTGAGCATATCTTGTTTCAGCACTTGTCAATGCTCTTGATGCATAGATTACCGGTTGCCATGTATCCTCATGTTCTTGTAACAACACTGAGCCTAGGCCAAATTGCGAGGCATCTGCTGAAGTTCTTATTCTTTTTGTAGGATCAAAAGAATCTTAGTACCGGTTGCTCTGTGATGGTCCGTTTCAAGTTTTGCCAACTTTCTTCTTGTTCATGTGACCACATCCACTCATTATTTTTGTCGAACAACCATCTTAGAGGTGCAGTTTGTTCGGAGAGTTGAGAAATAAACTTTCCTAAGTAAGTAATCATTCCTAGGAATCTTCTCACGTCGTCTTTGTTGTTAGGACGTTCCATGTTTATTATGGCTGATATTTTCCTCGGCTTCACATTCCCCATGGTCTTAGGGACCATCACTAAAGATTCAAGCTTAAACATATAAGGGAGTGTCTACAAACATTAAGCATATCTAATGCAATAACATCACAGACGAGTAGATTCGACCTATTCTAAAATTCAGTGATTTGCGAATTGTACAGATTTGCCCAAAATTCCCTGAATAATTTACAAAATCAGTGTTCTGACCCCTGACCACTCTTTGCCTTCCGTGCGTACTCAGGACTATTTAGGAAGTGCAAAACGCCCAATTTGCATCGCAAAAAAAGCAAACTTTGAACTTTGGTCTTGTTAAGTGAGCACAGGTTTATAGAACAAGATAGCAATGTTTGCACAGGATGAAGGGAAGAGTTGGGTAATGCAGCAACATTCTTTACAAAGCTAGTGTCCCTACTTTTGCAGAGTAATGACAAAAATAAGATTTAATTTTCTGAAACAAGATTGTTGAAAGGGGAAACACGACCTGGGAGGGAGTATTTTTTAGGAGTGTTGCTTGTAAGCAGAGTGACGCACAGCCATTTTCACTGCTTTGGGGCTTGTTCAGGAGCCAATTATTCAAGGTTTTGCAGGGGGAGGGGGCAGAGCAAAGTTGAACTGAAATTCATTTTAAAATATAAGAATAGTCCCTAAAGTAAAATAAAGAAAAAAAAAAAAATGTAAGGTTTTTTTTATCTTGATGTCTTCCCATGGTAAAGGGTAAAGTCTACAGACAAGTAGTCATCCTTAGGCAGGCACTTGAAGATAAGTGAGTAAGAGACAAGGATGCCAACAGGCGCAGGCACAGCAGCCCTCTCCACCTTCACCCCCAGTAGCACTCATTCACGCCTCCGTTCTGTTATATAGATCTGATTTTAATGAAGTAAAAATGAGTGCATTAGTGGATACCTGTCGGCTTGCTAATGGTGAGGCCAGGAAATATAGCTTCTACTCTGCCCCACATAGAGTTAATTCTTGAATACCTTTTTTTCCGATTCCCAGTTTTCTTCTAGCATAACGCCGAGATGGTTCCATTTTCAAGGACTGATCATGCAGATACCCTAACTTACCTTAATTGTTTCCAGTTGGGAGAGAATAGGATGGACGGTGCAACCACATGGCCCACACCCCTTAGGTAGAAAAGAAGTCTAGAGATGTATAAACATGGCTAAACAATTGTACACGTGTGAAAAGTAATTTCAATCAAATAGCAAGTGGTGCATTGAAGTGATCTACACTTGGGAGCCAAACTTTGCCAAAGGTGTTGCAGAGTTATGAAGAATGCTGGTGATGTATTCTGTGATAGATGTTTCTTGTCCTAATCATGGTTGAGGCGAGGCCAGGAGGACTAGGGTCCTTCCAAGAAGCAGCCAGTTGCAACATTAAAAATGTAACAAATTAGCTTATACAAGTGTTTACAGATGGCAGATATGGGTATTGGTAAGAGGGTTTTTGGGAATTGATCAAACTGTAATAGAGTGGCCTTAAATGATGAGAGTTAGGGGCAACTTCACTATATGGGTTGGAATGAGTTTACATTCAATTTCTCCAACAGACCATCAGAGATTAGAAGAGGAGGAGGGGTGAGGTGAGGTGGTCAAACATCCTATTAGGGTACCAAGTAGCATCTGAAGCTCAATTTTTAAGCATTTTTAATATATTCCTATTCATACAGGGAGAATACATCATACGTACATACATTACAATGTTTATTAGAAGCTGGATGTGTAGATATGTGTGGTTCAAAGCTTGTATTATAATCATAGCTGCACTTGTTAGGCACAGCATGAGAAGTACATTAAAATCACATGCTTATATCACATCTGTTGTATTACATAATTAAAGTTAATTTCACTTTAATTGTGAATAACTTAATAAACTCACTCTGGCCTCAGCAGCTTATGTGCACATCTGATAGCATCTGGTTGAGTCCACAAAACATGTCACATGACTAATTTTGAACATGATTAGTATTTACAAATGCTGGTATGAATATCTTAGATTTTAACTCATCAGTTGATTTATCATTGAGTTCAGGTTATGTTAAGCCATTTTACTCCCAATAGAACAACAACAATGGGGTTTGACAGGTAGCAGGTTCGATAACATGATGGGTTAAACGCTCACAAAATATTTCACCATAGCCAAGTAAATTGTGAGTTAACCGTAACTTTGTTTGTGCCAGTTATGAGATTTGCCCTATGCAAAAAACGCCTATCTCCTATAGATATGTACCTCTTCCAAATATAATACCCGTTTCTATATTGGTTGCCTGTTTTTCACCAAATCCAATATAAAACACTTCTAAAAACATACAAGGCCATCAACAAAACTGCAGCAACATACATCTCCTCACTTGTCTCAAAATATCCCCCAACGCGACACCTCCGTTCTGCACAAGATCTGCGTCTTTCTTCCACTCTCATCACTTCCTTCTATTCTCAGTTACAGGACTTTTTTTCGAGATGCACCCTCCTTATGGAATTCCCTCAATCACACAATAAGACTTTCCTCTAGCCTTCAAGCATTCTCTGAAAACCCACCTCTTCAGACAAGCTTATAATATCCCTCTACCACCCTCTTAATCTCTCTAGATTACCCCATTACCACCCTCTACACAGCTAACAAAAGACAACAACCCTCTGAGCAACATAGTTGTGTGACTGATCACACAGCCCACTAAATACTTTCTAAACTTTGCATTCTAGCTGGACAAATATTCAATATGATGTAGTACTTACTGCTTGTTCCCAAAACAAGATTCTGACCCAAACTCTCTCTCAAATTACCGTCCCATCTCTCAGCTGCCGTGCCCCTCCAAGCTTCTAGAGAGACTTGCCTACACTCGCCTCACACGCTTCCTTTCCGCAAACAACCTGTTGGATCCTCTTCAGTCTGGCTTTCGTTCTCAACACTCCACAGAGACTGCATTGACTAAGGTTGTCAATGATCTGATCACTGCTAAAATGAAATGCCATTACTCTCTCCTAATTCTCCTGGATCTCTCGGCTGCATTCGACACCGTTGACCACTCTCTTCTCATACAAACGCTGCAATCCCTAGGGCTTCAAGACACTGCTGTTCCATCCTGGTTCTCATCCTACCTTTTTAATCGCTCTTTCACTGTTAATTTCTCTGGGGCCACCTCTGCTCCGCCTCCTTTATCAGTTGGAGTACCGCAAGGCTCAGTGCTAGGTCCTCTGCTGTTCTCCATCTATACTGCTTCCCTTGGAAATCTAATAAGTTCCTTTGGATTTCAGTATCATCTCTATGCGGATGATACCCAAATATATCTATCCTCTCGAAATCTGTGTTGTCCCGTGTAACTGACTGTCTTTCTGCCATATCATCCTGGATGTCCTCTCGCCAACTCAAACCTATCCTTTCTAAAACAGAGTTAATAATATTCCCACCCACCAACAAGAGCATATCTGACATTTCTATCTCTGTTGATAACATGACCATAAATCCCACCCCATAAGCTCGCTGCTTAGGCGTAATCCTTGACTCACACCTATCCTTTGTTCCCCACATTGACTCTATATCTAAATCATGTTACATACATCTAGAAAACATTTCCAGAATTCGCACATCTCACACAAGACACTGCAAAAACCTTAATTCATGCACTTTTCTCCTGCATTGACTATTGCAATTCCCTGCTTACTGGCCTTCCCAAAAACAGACTCAAACCCCTACAATCTATTTTGCACAATGCGGCAAGATTGATTTTCCTTGCAAAATGTTATTCCTCTGTTGAATCACTCTATGTCTCTACACTGGTTGCCTGTTTTCTACCGAATCCAATATAAAATACTCTTACTAACCTACAAGGCCATCAACAAAGCTGCACCAACATACATCTCCTCTCTTGTCACAAAATATCTCCCAACTCGGCAACTCCGTTCTGCACAAGATCTGCGTCTCTCATCCACCCTCATTACATCCTCCCATTCCCGATTACAGTACTTTTTCCGGGCTGCACCCACTCTATGGAATTCTCTTCCTCGCACAATAAGACTCTCCTCTAGTCTACAAACTTTCAAGAGTTCTCTGAAAACCCACCTCTTCAGACAAGCTTATAATATTCCTCAACCACCCTCTTAACCTCACTACATTACCATATTACCACCTGTTATACAACTACCCCTTGACCAACATTGTTGTGTGACAGCATCATTTAGCTTATGAGTCACATTTACCTTTTCAGACTGGCTGGGCCGACTGCAAATGTAGACTTAACCTCATGTGTCAAACTCCCATTGTCCAATAGATTGTAAGCTGGCGAGCAGGGCCTTCTCACCTCTTTGTCTGTTTTACCCAGTTTGTTTATTAGTTTACTATGTTTGTCCCCAATTGTAAAGTGCTACGGAATATGTTGGCGCTATATAAATAAGTGATGATGATGATGATGATGATGATGATGAGAGAGGTTGCCAAGGTGTGGGTTCATTTCTCCACATCTGATGGTCCTGTCCAGTCATTCAGAGATTCTAAACAGAGGTTTGGAGTCTTCTTACTTTAACTGCCACTAACCTCCCTTTCCATCCAAAGCACATATTCCTACCAGTTTAATTTCCTGACATCCCAAAACATTGTAATAAGCTTGCCAGACACATACAGCAGCCACCTGCTTGATAGTTAGTTTTTGGCAGAACCAGAATCCGCCCACCCTTGCCAACCTTAGGAAAAGGTTCTAGTACCTTTTTGAGATGGAACATATGACCAGCATCCCGAAGAACTCTCCTGTTTCCTCTCTCAAGACATGGTTCTCATGCACCCAATTTAATAATGAATCCTTTCTCTACTTCTAGCTTCCACTGTTATCTGGCTGATGTATTCTTCAAATGATTTTATTTAAACTTTTTGCTTGAGAGGTCACTAACCCTCCCCCTATCCCACTCTTTTTCTTTTCTTTACTTAAAATCTAAAGCATTACTGTTTAATTGCTTAATTGAGATATGCCTAAAGTTCATTTGTAATTATCCTTTTCTCAACTGTTGTATATCGTGCTTAAGCTTCCGTTTTAATGTTTCATGCTCCTAATAAAACATTTGCAAAAAAAAAAAAAAAGATTTGCGTGACCCTTTTAAAAAGCCAAGTGGAGCGGAGTTTTGAAAATACAGGAACATAACCATTGGTTTGTGGGGGATGGGGGGGGTGTAAGGGGGCTTAAGATTTTAAATAAAGGACAAGTTAATTTTTACTTACTGCATATTAGCCTGGTGTGGAAGGCTAGAGGGCACCATGTGCGTATTAGCATAGGGTGGCCTGAACCCTATCTTTACACCTATAGTTTGTGGTGCTGACTCCAAGGAGCTCATTCACTTTCGGAACTGAGCTTGACAGGCAACCAAGGTCACTTACTGTATGCACCAAGTGCACTTTGTAAACTGCCTGCGGTATTTGACACAGCAGCATTGCCTAGTTAACCATATCTGACTCACCAATCTAACGGAGGCCAATAGATTTGGGTATTTTTCCCTCCATTGTGCAAATTGCAAGTCCCCCTCCCCCCACACACTTATTTCATTCAGTACTATAGTAACTCCAAAAATCAGTTTCTTTCCTTATTATCTATACAGGTGTTCAAATACCCCAGGCCATGGTTTCCCAAACCCAGTCCTCAGGGCTCCCTAACAGTGCAGGTTTTCCATATCTCCTTGCTGGAGCACAGGTGTATTCATTACTGACTAACACATTGTAACAGGTCCACAGGTGGTACTAATTATGTCACATGTGATCCAGGAAACCTGCACTGTTAGGGAGCCGTGTGGACTGGGTTTGGGAAACCCATTGGAAGCCCCAGGCAATACATTTCCATATCTTGCTATTGCAACCAGTATATGGTTTTAAAACCCACTAAAGGATGCAAAAAATAAGTGTCTGCATATTAGCACCATTTACTTAGACTGCCGTCTTTTCTGTAATTGTTACGTGCATTATTAACTCTATGGGTATATAAACACACAGTCAGCCCATTGTGATATCAACCAGTGTATTTGTTAAAAACATACCTATTGCTGGAAAACACATTTTTCTGTATCCATCACTAGCCTGTCCACCCCCTCTTACTAAAGCCCCCTTTCTTTGTAAAGTCCCAGTATGCAATTTATTTGTATAGACTGCCAGTGCAGTGGTGCTGGATGGGGGCTTTTTATATGAGCGTCATTCTAGCTGAAAAAAAGCTCTAGCATTAATAGAGCTGAAATGCTTCCGTGCTGACACACTGTATGCGTTTCTTCACGGCATTGTGTCAGCACTATTAATGCTGGTGCTTTTCCAGCCGGACTCACTGCTGCCCGCTGGGCCACACAATTGTAGAATTAGTCAGAATCAAGGAAAACAGAATTGCTGAGTACATAGTAATGTGCAGTCAGAGGCAACAGTTTCCAGGGCCTCGTCTATGAATCCAAGGGTGGAAATTAGGGATGGTTGTCGAATGTGCGTTACATTTCCAAAATCCTCACAACCAATCTCACAACATTTGTTCTAGAACAATTGTAGCAATCAGGTCACCTATGTGAATGAGCAAACATCTGTACATGTCAGGATTAAGACTCACCCACTTAACAATCTTTATGTAGCTTCTTTCAAAATCCGTCTGAGAAATAAACAATATAAAGATTGCAAAATCCAGCAGTAAAAGCCTATATTGGGGTGTTTAAGGGCGACACGCTATCCGTTCCTTCTGACGCCACATTGCTGATGACAGGCAGCTCAGGAGTCTGCTTACAGGACACCTTTCCCCCAGGATATTGTGATGATGTTTCCTTATTATGGAAACAATTATGCACAATACATATAACTAATTAACCCCTTAAGTACCCGTGTGGAGACACTCTTGTTCCACATTTCAGCTTTTCATTTCCCATAGTACACATTTATCTATATAGAAGAGTTTTAGGATCCGATCTGGCAAGGACACTGATAAATTACATTTTGTTGTTAATCAGTTTATGTTCTACATTGTTTGACTGAACTACTTGAAAGAAGAAAAAAAAATGCCTAATTGAAAAGATGGTTTTCAATTTATTGTGCTTAACTTTTCTGCTGTCTTCTGATAGAAAATGAAGCATATTGTGATGTTTCTAACCTATCTTATTGGGAGGTGAAGATTTCAGCTTACTTGTGCCACCGCAATACTTGTTAAGACCCCTTCAAAACTTATCTCCGGTAAAACTTATCGTTGGTGGTTATTTTTCAGCCGGAACATAAGGAAAAATATTTGCAAATCATTCTAACGTCACATCTCAAATTAAATCTGACATTAAGGGGGGTATTCAATTGACGGCAGGATCGCCGAAAATCCCGCGCTCAAAGAATATTACCGTTAATACGGTAATCCTGCGCGTAAATACGGTAATTTACTCGCTGGATTACAGCTCGCAGCTCAGGGAGCTGCGAGCTGAAATCCAGCGAGTAATTTCCGTATTAACGGTAATATTCTTTGAGCACGGGACTTGAATACCCCCCTAACTGTACCTATGTCCGCATAGAAAATCACTTTTTGTTTGGACTGCAGCCGTATTAACATCATAAATTCTATAGCACAAACAAATTCCATAGCACTTTACAATTGGGGACAAACACAGTAATAAACAATATTAAAACAGACAAAGAGGTAGGATTACATTGGGGTGTGAAGTTTGTATGTTCTCCCCGTGTTTGCGTGGGTTTCCTCCGGGTGCTCCGGTTTCCTACCACACTCCAAAAACAAACTAGTAGGTTAATTGGCTGCTATCAAAATTGACCCAAGTCTCTCTCCCTCTCTCTCTCTGTCTGTGTATATTAGGAAATTTAGACTGTAAGCTCCAATGGGGCAGGGACTGATGTGAATGAGTTCTCTGTACAGCGCTGCGGAATCAGTGGCGCTATATAAATAAATGATGATGATATTTGTAGAAATTGTGCTGTAGTGTTTCTGTTAAAAAAAACAATAATTTACATTTTTGTTTCGATGCCAATGTTATGAAAAGGGCAAGTTTAGTATAACTATGTTTAAGTTTGAAGAGCACAAATGAGCACCTTGTCAGAAAGCTAAGGTGCCAGTTTCAATTATTGTGTTTATTACACATTATATCAATGAGAAAATCTGAGGTACCAGAGTAATATTGATTTAGTGCAATCTAAAATTAATTACAATTTGCATAATAGTAGATATTGATGTGCTTTCCAAGCCTAAAGTGATTTTCTCTAAAGTGACCCCAGTGTGTAAAGCATAACAAGCTTCCTTACAAAGCAATTTAAATTTACAGTTCAATTCTGTTTGCATTGTCATTTACAGACAAAAGGAGTTTCAGGGTCCTCATCTAAACGGAGAGATATTATTTTGAGATAAATATTACCATGTTTGCAGAAACCTCTGTCGTACCATGGACAATCCTTAATCTTAGATGCTGGGTCGATGTGCAAGAAAGGACAATCCTTGTTGCTGCATTCCCCTAAGAGGGACAATTAAGCATAAGGTCAGTGGTAAACACATTTTGTAAACTTGTTTCAATATGCATGTCTACCACTAGAGGGAAGCAGAGGACCACCACTGACATGTTATATTAATCGCTGATGTTTCGAATCTCTTTTGTAGGGCTCAGACTGAAATAACAGATGATGTTTGGGGAGAGGTTATTCACATCTGTGTTATAATGGATATTTAAATATTGCCACGTTTCTCACATGATCAAGAACATGTTGGAATGTTTTTTTATTTGTTAACTTATATAAGCTTTATGACACCAATTTCTTGGAAACACCACATGTAAAACAAATAAAATGTATGCAAAGTATGCAATAGAAACTTAGCAGGTCCAGTGCCATGATCAAAGTCTAATCTGGTCCTACACATGAGAGCAGCCAGATGTCTTCTGGCCACTGGTTGCAGTCATCTGCTTGAGACCAGTTACCTGATCTGGAGCTGGAAGCCAAAGTCTGGGACTCCATTTCCAATGCACATATGTGAGCCAGCGAGCCAGTTCACGGATGCACAGATTAGCACAAGACTGACCTGGGAAGCTGTAAAACTGCTCAGCTGCCCTGGTGACATTTTTTGTATTTTTTTTTTTATATATATAATTTATCAGATAAAACCATACTTGCCAACTTTTCCTCATTGGCTTCAAGGAGATCCAGGGGGAGGTGGAAGTGCGGGGAGATGGTTGCCTATAGCAACCAATCAGATTCTAGATATTTATTTAGTACCTTCTGCAAAATAACAGCTATAATCTGATTGGTTGCTATAGGCAACATCTCCACTTTTTTAAACCCGCAGTTTAGTAAATCTAGCCCCCAGAGTGAGAAGCCAATTCTTTCACTATTTTCTGTCTAACCCTCGGAAAATAGTCTAATATGAGATAGATAGCTGATGTATCCCAATTGTGACGGCAAGTACTGCAAAACATATTTGTAGGACACTTCGACACTGTTTACATTGGTTTTGAAGGACTGGGGCATGAAGGGCCCACCGGGGGACTGCAACACTAGGGGCCCACCAGAGGGGGTGTGGTCAGTCATCATAGAGGCAGGACCAGACACTAGAGGGGGAGTGGTCAATCCACGAAGGACAGCTAGCACCTTAGTGTAGTATATAAAAAATGCAGTGTGTGTATAAAGAATACACTGTTGACCTGCCCCTTAGATTGGGCAGAACAGTCACCAAAAATCAGGATTGTCCCACTAGATCAGGCTTGGCTAACCTGTGGTACTCCAGATGTTGTGAAACTACAAGCCCCAGCATGCTTTGCCAATATATGGCAGCTTATTGCTGTAAGGGTATGCTGGGACTTGTAGTTTCACAACATCTGGAGTACCACAGGTTAGCCAAGCCTGCACTAGACTCAGAACATTTGACAGACTGTCCTACATGTTGTTGTCACTTTTACCACCTGTGGCTGCTGGTTTCTTCAGTTGCGGCTTGTCTGGATCCTGGAATGTTGAGGGCTCTATTTGGAAAAAATAATGGGTACATTTAGAAACGCCAGCCATCCCTGCCATTAAATCAACAGCACCCACATTTAATAATTAGGCCTCTCTCCAGCCTCATCATTAAAGTAATAGTGCTCACATGTGATAAATAAACCTATTACCCTCCCTCCAAACAGCCACAGCAATAAATAGCATTTAAGTTTAAAACATCCATTTCCCACGACCATTCAAAGCATTAAATAATATTCACATTTAATAGATAGCCCTCCTCCCCACACTCTGCCACACAGTAGTGCCCCAATGGTATGCCACACAGTAGTGCCCCAATGGTATGCCACACAGCAGTGCCCCAATATTATGCCACACAGTAGTGCCCCAATATGCCACACAGTAATGCCCCAATATTATGCCACACAGTAGTGCCCCAATATGCCACACAGTAATGCCCCAATATTATGCCACACAGTAATGCCCCAATATTATGCCACACAGTAGTGCCCCAATATTATGCCACACAGTAGTGCCCCAATATTATGCCACGCAGTAGTGCCCCAATATTATGCCACGCAGTAGTGCCCCAATGGTATGCCACGCAGTAGTGCCCCAATGGTATGCCCCGCAGTAGTGCCCCAATGGTATGCCCCGCAGTAGTGCCCCAATGGTATGCCCCGCAGTAGTGCCCCAATATTATACCACACAGTAATGCCCCAATATTATACCACACTGTAATGCCCCAATATTATGCCACACTGTAATGCCCCAATATTATGCCACACAGTAGTGCCCCAATGGTATGCCACACAATAATGCCCCAATATTATGCCACACAGTAGTGCCCCAATCGTATGCCACGCAAGTGTCCCCAATTCACACACACATTATATATGGGACTTCTCTGCCGTTTTGTGTTTAAAAAACAAACAAACAGGCTGTCTGGCAATGAGTGTCTTACCTGCGAGATACTCCGGCATGCTGCTCCTCTGGGCGGCCGCAACAGGCAAACAACTCCTCCTCCCATGCTGAAGTGTAAAATACACTACCGCGCAAGTGCAGAGAGTCCAGACACAGCTCTCTGCACCTGCGCGGTAGTGTGTTTGTTACACTGCCGCCGCAGACGTCCAGGACCATCAATTAGGTGCTCCCTGCAAGCTCCGCCCCAACGTCGGAGGGGGCGGGGCTTAATCGCGCCCGGGCCTACCGGTATATAGCCCGGCTGGCTGGCAGGCCAGTCCGAGGCTGAATGTAAATGTGCCAATGTTTACGAATATGTGGTTATTACATATGTGTCCCCTGCCCCCTGCCCTACAGAAACGTTATAGTCCTGTGGGAGAAGCCAGTAATGAAGTCAACAAAACAGGAGAGAAATGGTCATCCAAGCAGAAAATTACATTCCAGGGGGTGAATTTATGAAACTGCGTATTTTGTAAGTCAAGGAAAATCGGCGACTTTGCAGGGGAAATTTCAAGCAGCAATGGCTTTAAAGGCACAACTTGCCTTTAAAAGCCTTTAAATTCCCCCTGCAAAGTTGCTGATATTAGTCAACTTGCCCAATTTCATAAATTTACCCCCAGATCCAATTCACAAGGGTACCCAGTCACAAACAATTTACATGAAGCCATGGGGTGCCTACACAAGTCATTACTTTAAATACATTTCACAAGGTGTTACACTGATTTGACCAACTACCGGATACATTCAAAGGGGAAAATGCACAGAGGAAATAACCAACATAAAATAAGGGAACTTGGAAATGTAATCTTGCCAAGCAAAGTAAAACAAATTTGGTTCTTAGTTACTCCACCACTCATTTGGTCATATATCATCTACTTAGCATAGCATACACAGCGTTTGCAGTCAACAATAAAATGAATGTGCAGTAGTTGAAACAGATGTCAAAATTTTAGCGCCTCAACCCATATAAAGTGGAGTCACCTTGAACTAGTGTATGTGTTTGAATTAATAACCTAGTTTAGGGATGTTGCAGCATTTTGAGATTTCACAGTTTTAGCATATATGCCTCTTCTTTGTCTGTTCAGGTGCTCCCTCATTGAACATGTGAAACATTTACATTCCATACACTGGTTTTTCTTTAACCCAGGTACCAGAAACCAGGCATCGTTGCTCACCAAATTTGGAATAGAAGTAGCACTCAGGCATGCGGCCCATGTCATATTCATGGAGGAATTCGCAGTGATCACCCTTCTTGCACAAGCCCCTCAGCCAATGTTTGCAGACCACAGTCTTCTCCCCGGATAGGTGGCGGAATGGACACATTGGACCTGTGATGAAAAGGAGTTTTTACAGCACAAACAATAATATACAATGTATGTAGAAAAGGATAGGAGTCACATATAGAGCTGTCTAGGTGATATATGCCAGCATATGTAGAATTTCTGTCAGGATGGTGTAATGATCTAACAAGGCTGGGAGTTTGCAATATTAAATTGTCTGACTGCAACTCAATACTTGCATACCTCCCAATGGTCCCGATTTTGAAGGGACATTCTGATTTGCGTGCCACAGGGGTGCGGGGCTTAACAGGAAAGTGGGTGGCATTTTAAAATTGCTAATTTGTGGGCGGAGATTGGTCTGAACAGGGGCGTGGCTTATTTTTCGGGACTCTAAATGTTGGGAGGTATGGATATGGGATGGGTCAAGTTCTTATCGCAACTACAGCTATCATAGCACAGGCCTAGAATCAACCGCTACTGACGACATTGCCTAAGATTATAGCAAAAGTGAACTTTAGCTTTAAGATGGAGACCCTAGGTCATTGTTTCTCAACTCCAGTCCTCAGGACCCCTAACAGTGCATGTTTTCCATATCTCCTCGCATAAGCACAGGTGTATTCATTACTGACTGACACATTCTAACAGATCTACAGATGGTATAATTATTTCCCTTGTCACCTGGAAAGCAAGCACTGTTAGGGGTCCTGAGGACTGGAGTTGAGAAATACTGCCCTAGGTGTTCCATACTAGAGCTCTGCCACATCTCCACTGGTGAAATGACACAGGTGGCATTATTATGCAACTGAGGGAGAGGGTGTTCCACCATGAACCCCTCACCAGATAGTCACTGCTGATCCCTCTGTCCCTTAAGTGTTTCTCATTTTAGAGGTCTAGAGAGTTTAGGACCAAAGACGCAACGTTCTGGGTATCTTATTCCAAAAGCAGCCGTAATTTAGGTTTTTCATTTAAATACGAATAGCCAACTACCTGTATTAGTTTATTTCAGACAAGTTATTACGTATTCTACCTGTGTTTAATGATATATTGTTGTGTCCCATACCTACTGTGTATCCCACCACCTATACAATGTTCCCCCCCCCCCCTTTTTTTCCTGTATCCCACAGCATATATTTTACAAAACCTAATAAACATCTTTTTCAGTTAAAAAAAAAAAAAAAAAAAAGTCTGCACAAATGAAATATTCTCAATAAATAAAGAGGACTTTGTATTTGCCAAAAAAAAAAAAAAGTAGTGTCCATAGGCGTAACCGACTTATTGCTTTTGCCCCCACTTCCCCACAAATTTTTAGCCATAGTTGTACCCCTGGTAGCATTATGTTGTAGCACACTATGGTTCTATAGGACATATTTTAATGTGGAGTACACAGATCAGATAACCTTTCTGCAAAATATTCTGTGGGTTATGTTAAGTATTTTTAACTAAAAAAAAATGTGTTTTTTGAAAAATTTGCTGAATCACTTCTAATTAGAAGTCCATTTTTGTTGTGCATTTTTTTAAAACCAATGTTTCACTGCTCTAATTTATAACACAGTGTGATGTGAATACCTGCACCAACAGAGCAGCAGTAGTGATCCTATAAAACACGTTAAGGGAAGATGTTTTTTAGCATTAGAGTCGCAGCGTTCACTTTTAACGCTGAGCATAGTGATCAAGGGCCCCAGAAACCTGTACGATTTGGGGTACCACCATCAGTCCTCCTGTAAACAATTGTGCAGAAAATAAAACCAACACAGACAACCAATATGGGATACCTGTAAAACGGACAATAAGAGACTACCGTTTCTGCTTTTCACATTGATTTTCCAATTGCAATCCCCTGGGTTGAATTAACCCAGCATAAGTTTAAAAAGCAGAAAGAGTATTATCCAAAATGAGTCCGGTTGGCTGATGTGATATGGTGGAAAGATGGATAGTCAATTAACTAGTTTAGGATCCTTCTACTCATATAAAATAGCACCCATTCAGTTTTTAATCTGTCTGCTGGCTAAGTATGCACTATGACGTGTCAGCTTACCTTTCCTGCATAGTCCTTTAATGAAGAAGTCACATACAGCTGCTCCTGACTCTACATAAGGGGACAGTACGCAGAAGAGAAAGTGATTGTTATGCACAGAACCCTACTGTTTACACACACACACCGAGGGATCCTCTTACATACAGACTAAGCGCTGCAATACCCACAGGACACGTTAGTCCCTTTGTCATACCAACTGGTGGAACCAATAGGCTACAATTTCCACTTTGCCCCTTAAGTACAAAGATGCCCAGCAATAACAATATTTATAATTCTATATTCTAAATCAAAAACAATTTTTCAGCATAATATATATTTAAAGAGGGTCTCTCATCACCTCTCCTGTTTTGGTAAATACTTGCAAGTCAAAGTCTTTAGCAGGAAAAACCAAACCTCATACTGCCTCGGTTTGTGCAGTAGAGGGACAGAAACAATGCTTGATCCATACACTAACTGCATACCAAACAGCGCTTCTACCCGGTCTGCAGTGCCCATGTGGAGCAGAGGAGGGACAGTGGTTGCGATTAGCATGCTAGTCAGGTTGATTTGCATGTTATTCACCTGAGCCTCTCCAATGTGAGCAAGGAAAGTTTTCCTATAAGCTTTGAATGGCCTGTACTTAACAAAAGAGGGTCAGTGTTGACAAGTTCTCTTACAAGAAAGTATATTCCTAGTGGAGGGACTACAAAACCTGATGTACAGGAAATACTTTGACCCTTACAATTTTAATTTTTTACAAAAATACTAATTTTTCAGTATGTGCAAAAAAAAACCAAACAAATGATGTTAGTGATTGTGTTACTTATATTGGACAACTTGTAACACCTGATTTTTTTATTTTTTTTATTTGTATTTTATTGAAAGAATAAAGACATGTATATAGCATCTGGACCAAATACAAACGCAATATTAACTAAAAGCATCATAGTCCGTCAACTTACAATAGATGACGCTTAATATAAAGACAAGTGAGATATAACAAATGAGAGAGAAGAGTGGAAGAGTGAATAAAGAGGAAGGGGGAGGAGGAAAAGAGAAAAAGTGTGTGAGAAGGGGTGAGGGGAGAAGGAGACTCCTTGTTTCATGGGGGAACTTTAGTTAGGATAAGGATGTCAGATCAAAGTATTCAGCTTCTGCACGCCCATTTATCTACCCAGACACTCTTCTAGCCACATGGGGCCATCACAGTCAATAAGAGCACAGTAGAATGGAGACTCCTTAAATTCAAGCCAGCGGAGCCATATTGCCGTATACTCAGTTACTTATTTTTGACCAGATAGGGCAATGTCATCCATGAGCCTGTAAAGATCAATCCATCAGAACCATTCTTGCCAGGGCCATCTTAACAACATTACGGGCCCCTGGGCAAAGCAGTGCATCGGGGCCCCTATATATATTATATTTTATATATAAAGGGGCCCGATGCACTGCTTTTGTTAAATGTACTTGCTCAGTGACCCTTGAAGTTTTTCTTTTGCAGGATTTTTTTTGCAGGATTATTACTTATGTTTAAGAACCTTGCCTATGGGGCCCCCTTGCCCGTGGGGCCCCTGCCCATGGAAAAGATGGCCCTGATTCTTGCATGCTAGGAGCAGCAGGAGACCATCAATGTACTGGGATAACCACTATGACTGCACTGCTCAAGTGTCAGAGTAGGGATTTTTTATATTGAGATATAGCAATGTCTAGGATGTTAAACAGCCAGAAGTCAGGACCGTCTGGAACTGAACAGCCCATGATTTCCTCCGCAACTATTCCCACCCTGCGCCAATATTGCGCTATTATAGGGCACGACCACTAAATGTGGACAGGGGATCCTGTCCCTGACCCATATCTCCAGCACAATCCCGAGACTCCAGCATCTTACTCAATTGAGAGGGACACATGTGCCAATGAGAAAAAACCTTGTAATACATTTCCAACATCGAAAGGCTTGTAGAGCTTGCCATAGTGAATTGTAACACTTTGGCCCAGAGCTGATCGGAGTTATGCTCCCAAGTTCTCTATTCCATGCACCAGCATAGCCCGGTAAAGCAGGGTAGAGGTTAATAATAAGCAATTGGTATATGTATGAAATAGTGTGTTTTGGTTCTGTGGAGACGCAGCACAGATCCTCAAGGTTTCTACTCGATCCCTCCATTACATCTTTCATCTGCAGGTGATGTCTGGCCTGCAAGTACAGTCAGAACTTTGATACGGGCAGACCCAGTCTTTCCTGCAAGAGGGAGAAGGCATGCACACAGCCACTGACCTCCAGCTGACGACTCCTGATCACCCCAGTTGCATACTACATCGTGAAAGCCCCCGGTGTCACTCCGGGGGGAAAGTCTGGGTTAGCAGTCAAGGGTGTGAGGGGGGACAATGGAGATTAAATAAATATCAGAGTGCGCTTTCTGGCCCAGCATTGAAGTGTGGGATCAATAGTGGGATGGGAGAAGTGTTGGAGTTTGGGAGCCAGGGAAGGACAGTTGCGGAGGCACCCATTACCCGTCCCTCAATATGAACCCACTGCTTGGATGGTGACGCTCTAGTCCATTCCATAACCCTTTTAAGAAGAACAGCCTGGTAGTATTTAACAAAGAGGGGTAGCTGAAGGCCCCCTTGAGTCTTCCGTCTATATAAAGTGTCATGGTGAAATATGGGAGGCCCACTTGCCCATACAAATTCACAAGCTAATTTTTGAAGATCCACAAAATATCTATGGGGGGATGTGTATTGGGAGAGTTTTGAGAAGATATAGAACTTTCGGTAGGATGCTCATTTTGATTATATACATCTTCCCAAGCCAAGGGAAGTCACGGGATTGCAAGCACCCAAACTCTGCACGAAACTTGGGAATTAGAGGAACAAAGTTGATTTTATATGGGTCAGAGAGGTCCCTAGACAGTAGTACCCCTAGATACTTAATCTGAAAAGGGTGCCAAGTGAAGGGGAAGGAGGACCAGAGACCCTCAAGAACATGTGATGGGATATAAAGATTCAGAGCCATAGATTTGGTATAATTGATTATAAAATTTGATAGTGTCCCGAACTTCTCAAACTCGAGCATTAAATTAGGTGATGAGAACGTGACATTGGTGACCGTTGCCAGCAAATCATTGGCACACAGGGTTTAACTTGTGGTCCGACCCTCATCCCCGTCACATCGGGATTATTCTTAATGGATGGAGCCAGAGCTTCCATGCATAGAACAAATATCAATGGGGAAAGCGGGCAACCCTGATGCATTAATTTTAATGCGGGCTGTAAGATTCCTGTAAAGGGAGAGTATTCTATTAAAACAGACCAGATCCAGTCCCATGTGCTCCAGTACCCCTTCAAGAAATCACCAGTCCACCCTGTCAAAAGACTTTTCCGCATCAGTTGACACACCTGACCTTTTTAGTCAATTATAGGCTACATATTGCCTGGCTGCAATGCAGTTACTTACATGAATGCTGCATGCATATATGTATGTGTACTAATTGAATTGCAACCACGCAGCAGGTGCATATCATGGGTCTGGATTTGTATGGCCAGACAGGTAAACCTAAACAAGGGTAATCTGTAATTTTGCATTCTCAATTAAATCACAGCTTGTTCCCCTACTTGTCTTAACGATAGATGCATACAGGCCCTGGGTCTACTGATTCTTTCAGAGGCTCCATTCAGAACACAGAGTGGGCAAATTCTGACTCACTTTTAGAAATATTCTTCCAAGCTATTTACCTGACATTTTAATGTTATTGGTCCTTGTAACCCCTAGTAAGTATAGTAAGTTATGGATTGAAGAGACCATTAATAATGCATAAGATAGAACAACTGAGTGTTACTGTCCATTCTAATACATTCTTTATGTACATCCTGCTATTAATTGGTTACACTGGTCTCCATTTTAACCCATTTGGTGCTACTATATTGACTAAATAAGTAGATTGAATGCTATAGATCATACTTACTGTCCATGCCTTGGAAGGGAAGCATTAGGGACCCTCTCTGACCTTCAACATCCTTTTCAAGGTCAAAGCTGAACTTTTGCAGCCCAGCAATTAGCTCCTGCATCACTACAAATAACAGACCAGCCTCTTAATGCAAACACGAAGGCTCTCCTTCTAAAAATTAAATTGCAAAGATGGGAAGATTAACCAAAATATTATTTTGAACTAAATAAGCATGCAATTCTACCTATCCATCAATTATACAAGGAGTCATCATTGTATTGTCCTGTATGTTCCTGTCCATTGGTCTCACTTATAACAAAACATGCACAATTTTAACAGATATACATATCAGTATGTATTTAATAAATACTTGAGGGGAAACAAATCTAATAGCCATAGGTTGTTAAAATGTCTTCCTTGCAAACTACTCCACAGACTGAGCCAGGATATTCAATTAGCATAATAAAATTATAAACTCAGTAGTCACATTGAACCCATAAATACATACATACTTCTCCTCATCAGCCTTCTTAAAGACAACTCTCTTGTCCAGAGAGAATACTGATAATACCCAGTTCAGATCATTTCAAACCGCTTTCCTCTGGACTATAGGGTTTCTGTTAAAACCCAGCTGAGTTAATTATTGGTAACCACTGACTACCACACCACACCCTGTGTTGAAGTAGAAGTGTTCTGTAGAAACTTGCTCAAACATTAATGCAATGGTTTGGGTTGAAGGGGTTTCTTTTGAATACATAGATGCTGGAAAACAATGTCAGTTGGTGATATTTTCATTTCATCTAAATGTGGCTTGACATGTTGTCTACTATACACTACTGGTTTCTATATATGAAAGCACTGAGATAAAGTCGACTTGTCAGTTCACTAAAAAAGACACACAACACATACACAATTCCAGACTTATGCCCTAACAGTGTGGCGTTTGTATGTTCTCCCTGTGTTTGCGTGGGTTTCCTCTAGGTGCTCCGATTTCCTCCCACACTCTATAAACATAATAGTAGGTTAGTTGGCTCCTGCCACAAATAGTCCTAGTTTTGTGTCTGTGTTAGGGAATTTAGACTGTAAGCTCCAATGGGGCAGGGACTGATGTGAAGGAGAAATATTCTCTGTACAGCGCTGTGGAGCTGGTGGCACTATATAAATAAATGATGATGATTCCTTAGTGATGTCATTAAGTCCTGCTGAATTGATAAGCTGATTATTGGTTCAGCACACAAAATGGCTGCTTCCACTGTGTGGAGGTGCCTGGTCTGCTCTGTTATTTAAAACAGTTAACTTTTAGCTGCATTTCCTGGTATGTAGATTCACATGATTTAACAAATGACTTCTCCACTTGATATCATGTTATTATATATGCAGAAATAGGTTTACCTTGTTGCTGCTATAATAGGTCACCAAATCAGATAAATCATCATCATCATTTATTTATATAGCACCACTAATTCCACAGCCCTCACTCAGTCCCTGTCCAATGGAGCTTACAATCTAAATTCCCTAACACACACACACACAAAGACTAGGGTCAATTTGATAGCAGCCAATGAACCTAACAGTATGTTTTTGGAGTGTGGGAGGAAACCCATGCAAACACGGGGAGAACATACAAACTCCACACAGATAAGGCCATGGTCAGGAATTGAACTCATGACCCCAGTGCTGTAAGGCAGAAGTGTTAACCACTGAGCCACCGTGCTGCCCAATATAAAATCTGACACATACGAAATGCACTTACAGCCAGGGGGCGGTAAAGTAGCCTCCACCTAACCCATTGCCCTGCACAATTTGGATCAATTGTTCCACCCCATTCTCTCACTACCTACTCCAACTAATCTATGGCAGAGAGTGAAGGGGGCAACAGCAGCATGGAGGGTGCAGTGTGATCATAAGGGGGCACAGCGTGGTGATGATGAAGAGGCACAATAATGTTTGTGCAATGGCACAGGGAGCTTTTGGCAATGTAGTGTTTGAGGTAGGTGGTGGCTAATTAATTGGTGCTATTTTGCTTGTGGGGTGATGGTGGGGCAATGTAATAGTGGGGACTATTAATTTAAGATGGGATGGTTTGGGGGCTATTGAATGTGGGAGTGAGTTTGGGGAGAATGAGGTCTCTTTATTAATTGTGACAATGAATTATTTAATGGCAGTGATGGTTGCGGGAAATAGGTATATTTATGAAATGTAAATACTAATTTATTGGGGGGGCTGTTTGTAGGGAGGGAAATAGGTTTATTTATTAAATGGGAATACTATTATTTTAATGTTGGAGCTGGAGAAGGCCTAATTATTAATCGTGGGGGGTATTGATTTAACGCAGAGGCTGTTTGGAATTATCTAAATGTACCCATTTTTTTTCCAAATAGGGCCCCCAACATTCCAAGATCCAGACAAGCCGCAACTAAAAAAACCTGCAGCCACAGATGGTGAGTGTGAGAAGAACAGGTAGGAGAGAGCAGGAGAGTGTGTGAAATGTTGTGATTCTAGCGGGACATTGCCAATTTTTGGTGAGGGCTCTGCCCAATGTAAGGTGGAGGCCAAGAGTGTGAACTCTTTCTGTACACTCTGCATTCTTTCTGTACTACACTGTGGTGCTAGATGTCCTGAAAGTCAGGAGTGCTTGGACATATGTCACGCTCCAACAAATTCAGGGCCTAGTGATTTTGACCTTCTAACCACGCCCCCAATTGTATGACCACACCCACTATTAATTTTGTAGTGGCGGCACAACATTTTTTTTAGCATCCTCGACTATAAGGGGAGCCCCATGAAGTTGTTGTACCGGGCCCTAATTGCCTCTTGGCAGCCCTGTTTATAAGGCAATACTTATTGAAGATTGCACTATAATTTAATTCAGTATACATAACTGTATGGGTATTGTAGTGCTTTAAGGTTCACCAAGACAGCATGATATGCTTAGATGCACCCACTCAGCAGCAAAATGTCCATAGAATTATATGGAATCAGACATTTGTCATTATCCAAGCTGCATGGCACTCATGAAAGTTAATTCATATTGGATTGGTTACTGTGTACATTTCTGATATTTTCACCATGTCTCTTTATGTAGCTGGAGTTTTATAGAGATCCTTAATCCCTACACTAACCTGAGATACCATGTACAGACTTACAGTTGAGCATCAATGATCATCTCTGTGCAGCGAGTGAAGTGTAGATCTAACACAGATTAAAAAATAAGTCTGTGTCAGGACCATTATAGAGCTATCTACATCTTAATTCAGATCACAGGCTGTGGTAGTCTCTCACCCTCCTTCTACATCACATGACCCAGAAGGAGGACAAAGGCTTAGTGTATACTGACATAGAGGGGACTCCAAGCACAGGCATGTGACAGGAGCCGTGCTCACAGTTTGTGAAGATGCTTTGTACTAAGCAAACTAGAATGAATTTCAATCTTTACTTATAAAAGTATCTCAAGCTGAAATAATGCACTGGCAACTTTTCAACTTGTCTTACAAATAATTGCTGCTAGCTCCTTCAGTTCAGTACTGCATCTCTCTTTTAACTAGTGTAATGTCAATGGACAGTGTGAGAGGTGTTTATTGTTCATCATAGCTCCAATTTTTTGGTAAGGAGTCTGCCCTTAAAATATTCTAATCTTATAATATGTTAACAGTGAATGAAGAAATATACATGTATTTGGGAGAGTGTATAATAATGAGTTATTAAAGTATACAAGGCAAATCCTTGCCACATGGCCACAGGTGTCATGCCCAGATCAAATACAAATAGGTCCAGAACCTAATTATCCAATAGGCTGACTAGATTGCTACCAAGTGCTTTAGGCTTTTAGGGGGCTCAACATTGTTTGGGGTGTAAAATTGTGACAGAAAGAGGTATAAACTAAAATTAATTTTAAAATATTAGAGACTAGTTGTTCTCCAAAGTAAAAAGAAAACACAAAAAAATTAGCAAGGTTTTAATCTTAACATATTACCATGGTAAAGGCTGAAGTCAACGAGTCATTCTTGGGTGGGTGCTTGAGAATAAGCGAGTAGGAGTGACAAGGATGGCGACAGGCACAGACGTGGCAGCCCCTCCCCCTTTAAATCTTCATCATCAGTAGCGCTCATTCATCCCTCCATTCTATTCAGTGCTGATTTGAATAAAAACGCAATGAGTGACAAAGGAGTCTATGACCCTTTTAAAAAGCCATGTGGAACTGAGTTTCGAAAACCCACTGTGAAGGAGCGCCTACATCGCCGCTGAAGACGCAGTTGCGGTGGGCGGAGCTTGAGCCACACATAATGGTCACTAGCATTCCACTGCTGTTTACAGGCACCGAACTTATGCGCAGAGTAAGATATGAACTGGCTGAGAAATTGTCTCTCATATGTGGCTCCACAGTAAGTTAGGTTCAAATAAAGGAAAAACATGTGCTCAAAAGACAGGAAGTTACAGCTAAGAAAAACAGAGCAGTGAGTCATCATTACAGGCAGTGTCCAGTTGTGTGGGTGTGGTAAAGGTCACAACCCCCACCTGAAGCAATGCATTCTGGGTAAAGGTTTATAAGCCACTGAAGCAGGCAAAACAGTACTCTTTTGACCACACCACATATACACCTGAAAGTTGGGACATCTCTTCCACCTGGAGCCTACAGACTCACTCCACATTAAGCTTATACCTTATCTTGCTGTAACTTTTATCTTCTTATATCTGTCTGTATATGTTCTTATTATACTCTATTTCTATTAACTTTCCTTGCTTGCATGTATTTCTATTAACTTTCCTCTGAATCTTTATCTGTTTATTTACCTTATATGTATTCTGCCTGCAACTTATAATATACTTTGCTTGCACATATATGTAAAGTTTATATCTATTTCTATTAACTTTCTGAATCTTTAAGTAACCTTTTCACACATGCTTTACAAAGGCTAGCTTCTTCCCCATCTCAGGAATGCTTACTATCTATACTACAATGGACTCTCCCCCCCCCCCCCATCTCTTTCTCTCTCTCTATGCTTGGCATGTATTATTCTTTAGGTCTGACCACATGTTACAAACACATGTACTATGCAACTTTCCTATATCACTCTCTCATTTATCTTATATCTTTCTCTAATTTAATCTTTATTTATCCACCACTTAAACACATTTCTCTTTCTCAATTATTTAAAACACATACTCTTCCTATTTAAACACATACAAACATGAGCTTGCTTAAAACACATTCTTTCTCTTGTTATAGCTAAACACACACTACACAAAAGAGCAATACTGACCATACACTCGTATACATTTTTGTCTATAGCATATACACTAGTGTGTGTGTATATATATATATATATATATATATATATACATATATTACACATACAACAGAATACGATATTATATACTTACTTCTGAAGTTTTAACATCATGCCTGTTGACTCTATAATGTATTATCTGTATTGTATGTATGCATATATTTATTGTATGTTTAATTATCTTTGTAAAGTAAAAGACTTGTATCTTTATGCCTGTTTTGTATGTTTAGATAATTGGAATGAATAGGACGAATGGATGTTTTTATTGATAATGCAGTAAAGTGAGGTAAATTATAGATTGTTATTTATTTAGCGATTAACACATAATGGTGGGCTATCTGACATGGAGGTCAATGGATGTGTAATACTTAGGCGGTATATATAGAGCCTTGTCAAACACAGGGATCGCATAAGTCGCTCTTACGGATTTCTAGTTGGGATGCTCAAGCATAACAACTGGGATACCTTGTTTATGGTTGGCATGGTACAAGGTGAAAGCTCAAAAGGTTGTGTGAAATAATGCCTCTAAAGTACATCTGAGATGTCACGGGAGCGTATTATTCAACGTGACTAAAATAGCGAAAAACATGCAAATTGCATTATATCCCAATAATTAAGGCGATTAGTTATTAATAAGATCAAAGGCATTGTATCATTATTATGGTGGAACACATGATCCTACAACACCCATGAATATAAACATTGGTGAGGTTGGGTGAATGAAGATGGATTTTAGATTAAGGATGAGTTCATTTTTACCTACCACGTATTAGCCTCGTGTGGAAGACAAAGGGGGCACTACGTGCATAGAAACCTAGGGTGGCCTGGACCATTAATCAGGCCGTGAATAGGTCCTACTGGTCAACAAATGGATTAACTTTCCACCGGAAGTAAAACCTTTGAGAATTAAATTGATTTGATCCCTTCTGAACAAAAAAGAAATCCCTCTTCACTACTGGAGCTCGGTGCTCACATGATCCTCTACGTCCAATTGTACATGGTGATATCAAACACATGGATGCATATAGCAGATCAGCTCGTGTCGATGTCTGTATGGTGTATGTGCACACATATCTCATATTGTGCAGGTTCAGTGCACTCCTTTACATCCTTTCAACCTAAAGTCTGTAGAAAGAAAGAAATGCCTGATAATTCCTCTCTGCAGAAATAATTGCATATCCCCTCACCTTCAAGTTAAGTAGATCTGTTCAAGGAGATCAAAATCCCGAAGATGTGAAAAGAAGGAATCTCAAGGTCTGCAATTGGCAGCACATAGGCCTTCAACTCAACACTCCATCGGGTAAGCATCTGCCTGTACAACAAAATGTTGCCATTTTAAATAACAGGTCATCTGGTATATAATTTCAAACGTTTGTAATATGATGGGCCTGGAAAAGAAAAATCAGTTGAATGCACTTAGGCACCAAAGGGAGCAGCAAAACGAAAGTCATTGAAACAAACTTCCTAGTTACAGGATTCTGTCCTAGTCACCCATTCTAAAAGTGAATTAAATGCTTAAAAAATGACGGGAACTTGTACATATAATTAGGAGCAACTGTGGTAATATTTTGCCTCAAACTTACAGCTCGGCAGACAAATGGAGGTGAGGTGTAAAGCTCAATACTGAAACCTCTCACCAAGAACTGGGTATTGTCAAAGGAGATGTAAATTACCCAACATAAATCAGTTTCAGGACACTGTTTGCTGATTGCACCTCCACCTATTATAGATAACAGTTTTTTGGGAACCACACATAGAGGCTAGACTTGGAATAGGAGCAGCAGGGGAGACTAGAGGAGGGGGGTGGATACAAAAGGGCTGAACCGTGGTGATTACTTGGGGGCAAAAGGGGCTCTGGCCTTATCAGAGCAGGAGAGAGTGACTGCATTGACCAATAACTTCCTATTGGTCTGTGCGGTTAACACCCCAAGGGTAGAATTATTACATATAAGACATCTCTCCTCAAAAAAACTCAGAGGTGACAAAGGGTTTTAGAGCGAGGAGGGGAGTAGTGATGATGGGGCCGATAGATCATTATGTTTCGGTACAGAAGTCATGTTACACCATTGTTCTTAGAGAATGGCATACACGTTTGCGATGTAGGAGAATGGAAGCCCTGGCTAGGTGTGATTGTGTCCAGAACAAGTAGGTGTACTTTGGAAGGGAAAACAATATACCTTCCACACAAAGCAACATTTGCTAATATGCACGGTCATACCTACTGTTAAAACAACTCCCCCTCAGGCAGTCACAGAACCAGAACAAAAACATGAGAATAAATATTGACTTTATGCCAGGGACCCCAAAGTAAAACTCAGTTCTCCCAATCTGTGGGTGTCCCTGGTATAGGTTCCCATTCCATGACAGGTGTTGAAGATACCAACAATGTCATCATCATCATCATCATTTATTTATATAGCGCCAGCAAATTCCGTAGCGCTTTAAAATTGGAAACAAATATTAATAAAACAATACTGGGTAATACATACAGACAGAGAGGTAAGAGAACCCTGCCCGCAAGCTTACAATCTATAGGACAATGGGAGTTTGAAACACAAGGGCATGTGCTACATCATATTGCACAATGGACCAGCTAGAAGAGCAAAGGTAAAAGTATTGAGTGGGCTGTGTGTGTGGCAATGTTGGTCAGAGGGTTGTTGTCTTGCGTTAGCTGTGTAGAGGGTGGTAATAGGGGAGATTAAGATGGTGATTGAGGAATATCATAAGCTTGTCTGAAGAGGTGGGTTTTCAGAGAACGCTTGAAGGTTTGGAGACTAGAGTAAAGTCTTACTGTGCGAGGGAGGGAATTCTACAAAGTGGGTGCAGCCTGAAAAAAGTCCTGTAACCGAGCATGGGAGGATGTGATGAGAGTGGAAGAGAGACGCAGATCTTGTGCAGAACGGAGGTTTCAAGTAGTGAGATCTTTTGAGACAAGTGAGGAAATGTATGTCGGTGCAATTTTGTTGACGGCCTTGTATGTTAGTAGAAGAATTTTGTATTGGATTGGTTGAAATACAGGCAACCAATGTAGAGACAGACAGAGTGGCTCAGCAGAGGAAGAACGGTTTGCAAGGAAAATCAATCTAGCCACTCCGTGCATAATAGATTGTAGGGGTTCAAGTCTGACTTTGGGAAGACCAGTAAGGAGGGAATTGCAATAGTTGATGCGGGAAATGATGAGTGCATGTCAAACATGTTAGCGTATTATCAGCCATTTTAAGTATCAAAAAGTTCCTTGTAGTATCCTTCATTACATTTTATATATGAAGTGAGATGCACATAAAAATACTGCTGCCTACTTGGTAACTTGGTTATGAGAGATATTTTCAGCTCCGATACATTTTTGGATGCACAGCTGTGAATATTACTACTAACTCTTTTGTATTATGCAACTCTGCTCGCAGCGGGCCGGTATACGGTGGTATGCCATACCGCAGCTTCTCCCACTACTGTGATTGATTCGTCTGTTCTGTGTGCGCTCAGTGTATCCTCCACCCTCTTGCACCTCCTTCTGTTAACTGCTGTAATCCCACCTCCCCCTGGACAAGTGCTGTGATCTATTTCATGGTATCATCTGAATCTTTCTGACACCAGCTCAGATCTTACCACCCCCATGGTGAAAAATAAGAGTGAGGATTACCAGTGACAGAGAAGCCGCTTAATTCCTGAGAGACACAGCCGTGCAACCTCGGTTGTAGCTTCGGATGTTTTTATCATTCAGCCACCTAAGCAGCCCGTGCAGCAGGTATTTTCTACCATTTTAATGTTAAACTTAACAATCTGACATTTCACAGCTGCTGACTGACCTGAGCTGAAGATAGCAAAATAGAAATTCAATGTTCATCACTCTCAGAAAATAAACTAGTAAATTGCATCTGTGAACAGTTTCCAAGTGTCAACTTGGTTATAATTGAGGTAGTGCTGTGTGGTTGGTACTGTTGGCACTTGTGCATTGCAGGTACTCAGGATGTCCTTTTGGTTTCCTTGTACCTCCTGCAACTGCTAGCTCACTTCTGTTGCTTACCAATTATAAGAAAATTACCCACAAGTTGCTGATGTCCAGGCTTTGCTAAAATAAATTTCACAATATCACAACACTTTACTGTGGCTGATGGTGTTCCCTTATTACCAGCCTCCCCCACCTCACTTCCAAGCTTTCCCCTCCTCCAAAACCCCCACCTAGCCTCCTCCCTATTGTCCTCTCCTTCCCATGCTACCATACCTCCCATCTCACCCTTCTTCTCTATTTACTCTGTCTAGTTCCCTTCTCCCATTTATCCTACCTTATCTCCCCTTTCGACCATTGCCCATTATTCCTACCCCTATCCCTCCATCACCTCTTCCTACCCTACTACAACTTAGACCATTTAACCTCCACCTCCTTTGCTACCCATCAAGTGCACCAAGCCTAATGTTACATCTGCTCCTTTTGTGCCTCATAACCCCCCTCCCTCTAGAATGTAAGCTCTCGAGGTCAAGGCCGTTTAATGTCAAACTATCAAATTCCATTAACATTTTCCACACCACCACTTCTAAATTTCCACTTCAACCACTGATGCAACTTGTATTTTAGGTTTAAGTTGTACTTAGTAATATGAATTCAAAGGGGATTTGTAGCTTCTAGAAGACAGGTTGCTAAGAACAAATTAAGTGTGATTTACTGTTTTCTCTATCAGTAACCTTGACAGTGTTACTGTACTGTCCAAGCATTTGGTGAGGGTTATTTGCTGAAAAATGTAAATCTCCAATAAAGTACAGAAACCAAATCAGCAATTAGACTTTTTCTGTCTAATGCAAGCTAACTCTAATGTACATGCTCTGGTTTTAGTGCAGATGTGCGCCTTTTAGCAATGTTAGTAAATAAATCACTGCAATTAAAAACAGTGCATGCAATAATACACTTACATATAGGAATCATCTCATTTAAGGAACTCATGGGTGTGTACTGCTAAAGGGGGGCATCGCCATTTTAGCATATATTACACTGCTCAACACTCATTTGTGATCTTGGGGTAACATTTTGATGCCAATTTAGAATTTGACATTGGGTTTGCTAAATTGGCTCTAATTTTTTTAGATAATCGGTACCCCATTAAAAAATATAATAATGCAAAAAATGTAATGGGTAAGGCACAGTCTACTTACAAATCGCACTGATATTGTCTCAAATCATACAACCGTAAACATATGAAATACATAATGGTATTTTAGTCTGTATAATAACAGATAAACATAGAAAACTGATTCGGATAATTACAATCAATGCATAGTAAAACACTTTCTCTTACGTGGGTTATCTTCAGAGGACATCCTTGTGACCACCACCTAATACAGAGAGCATCCTTGTTATCGACACCCAGTAGAAAGAGCATCCTTGTGACAGCCATCCAATACAGACAGCATTCTTGTGACCGCCTCCCAACACAGAGCAAAATGTGAATTTTATTGATACACACTGTACAGTTAATGTGTGAAAATGTGATTATCAGCTGATATTCAGAGTATAGCTTTGTTCACAGCTGGATTATATGAACTCATATTGTTTTTACATGCATAATTTATTTCTACAGTATGGGGTTTGTTCACACAGGTGTATTTTGGTCATTTTCATACATCCTAGCACTTCAAATGGCCAAAGAGGATTTCTTCAAACATGGGTTCAAAAATCTAAGCAGATTTCAAAATACAAATCACCAGGAAGCACAGTTTACTCTCAGTGGCACCCATGTATAAACTCCATGGAAAAGGTGGGGAATAAGAAAAAGAACCACAGATCCTTATGCCAATACACACGAGCCATTCACAAATGTATTTTAGCAAAACAGATAAACTAAAATGGCCAAAACTGACATGTGTTCATGTTTGCTGTCTGTTTTACTTCCAAATGTGTGAACATCATATACGTTTATTAGTATAAGGGCAGTGATATCCTTTTAGGCTCCGTGTGCGTTCTGAAAAAAGGGGGAATCCCCAACCGCACACTGAGTGTCCAACATTCCTGGAAATTTATTTTAATTTGAATCTGTCCACATAGTATATTTGCGAGTACATTTTCTGGAAGGTGCACCCATATATATTTAGTTGTTCATACACAAGAAAAGGAGAAACAGGAATATATTTTTGTGGGTCTCTGGAATGTGTAATACTATAAAATAAAATAATTCTTTATTATGAACTTATTTAAAATGATGTACCCTCCCTGATTACAGGGACACCAGTGAAAATTTAAAATTACAAACAAATCTGCTTTTGTAAAACAACTGTGAAAATTGTGTATAATAAAATTGCATTATTAACTGCAATGCCTGTATTGTCTGTATTAATCTTATATATTCTTAATCAAGATTCCAATAGTCATATCTTAGCTTCAAGGTTCCACAAGTTATTATAATAACTTGGCAGACCCCTGTTTTTCCTACCAGTCTTGCACACTGCACTGAGATTTGTGGATCCGGATTCCCTGTGGCACAGAAGACAGTCTTCTAGGTGTCATAGTAACAACCTCCGCAGCCCCAGTAAAGCTACACGCTGCCTCGCGATTTGCTGTAGGGCCCTTCACAGCCGGGACATCCCCCTGCATGTCGGGCTGACATGGCACAGACTGCAATTAAAACACCAGCCATCACAAGCCCACCCCCTGCTGGTTGTAACTAAAAAAAAAAATAGTAAAAAACATAACAGAAAAAAAATTAATGAAACATAAATACATTGGGAGGCCTCCGGATGCACCGGCCTACCTGGAAACTATGACCAATCCGCCCCTGATGTAACCTCTCCCCTTGTTCCTCACTAAAATCACCTCACCTCGCCTTATCCGGAAATCTGTGTATGAGAAAGTGTACCTTTATGCTCATATTTGTGCCCAAATTTTTACAATTTATGACCATGTTTTGCACCATAATTGCCTGCTTTGTAGTTACCCAAAAAGTTCTAACAATTGAGACATAACTGCATTGGGCAGAAGCTTCAACACCATTCATAAATTTTGTGAAATTGAAATCCTTAATACGTTTTTGATTTTGAGGGCTATCAAAGATTCCAGCTTTTAGTTTTTCCATACTTAGTCCAGGGAATGATCTACAAATGTATTTCAAACAGTCGCCATCTTTGTCCATGGTCTTAACAATTAGTTTCATTAGTCCCAGCTTGATATGGTGTGGTGGAAGAAAGATTTTTTTTTCCCTGGCAACCAATGGCTCAATAATGATGTCCGCTGCACCTACAGTCACGTTCTCTCTTGAAGGCCATGTCACTTTTTTCTAATGATCATGCTTCACCCTACTATCCCTCAAGCAGATTAAACAAGGGTACTTTGTATATCCACTCTGCTGCCCAAGTATGAAGCTTATCATCTTCAGATCAACACAAATAGACAACTGGTGCTCATGATAGCAGAGCTTCTGCAAGACCTTTTTAATATTTTCACATTCCTCTTTAAGTGTTTAGGTTACCATTGTTCAATAAAACACATTTCAAGCTTCTACAGAGCTGTCTATAAATCACTTATATATGGAAGGGGGAAATTCTAGAATGATCACGGAGTAAGCACTATGAACAGTTACGTGTCTCACCTTCTAGAATATTCTGGTAGATTCCCATATGCACACGTTATGGCTGAGTTCTCTATTAATTGAGGGTATGCATTATCCCAAGAGCTAGAGTCAATTTGAAAAAATACTTTAATATTTAAATTTAGCAACCACAAAATATCCTAAATTCGTTCATATAGCCTTAGCAACTAAAAAACGTTTTTCTTTTGTTGGGCTCTTATAAAGCAGGGGTTCCTAAACATTTTTGGCTAGGAAATCAGCTTTGCATCCCATTGCTGCTAAATATAATGAAAAGAAAGTTGAACAAAATAATATATAAATATGATAATTAATCTACTAATTAGAAAAGGGGGATTTTTTTTAATTTTCTTATGTCCGCTTTCATGGAGAGAGAGCAAAGTTTTGAGGAAATCCAGCATATCTCAAACGCATCACCTCCCCTCTCCTCCAAAGTCCATTAAAGTGCCCCTTGGAATGCACGCTCTGTTTGTAACAAACTTACCTCCATACACGACCCCTTCCTCTCAAACAACCTCAACCTTATGGCAATAACAGAAACATGGCTCACACAATCACACTGCCTCACCTGCAGCCCTTTCACATGGTGACCTACATTACATACCACCAGACCTGGAGGCAGATAGGGAGGTGGGGTTGGACAACTCTCAGCACAGTGAGAGAATGTCCCATCACTCACGTTCACATCTTTTGAAGTACATACTGTTAGGATTTTTAACCCATTTTCTATGCGTATCGTTGTGATCTATTGCCCCCTGCACCACACCAACAATTTCTTGAACATTTCTCTGCATGGCTCCTTCACTTCTTATCTTCTGACATCCTCACCATCATCATGGGCGATTTCAACATCCCTGTTGCTGATCCATGTTCCAATGCTGCTGCAAAACTGCTCTCTCTAACCTTCTCACTTGACCACTCCCAGTGGATTGAATCCGCTACTCATCAGGATGGCCACTGTCTTGATTTTGTTTTCTCAAGACTATGCTCAGTTTCTGATTTCCTTAACACTTCTTTACCCCTCTCGAATCATCACCTTATAAGTTACTCGCTCACTCCCAGTTCTTTTACCTCCCTGCTGTCAAACTCTTCCAAGCCTCCTCATACCCGCAGGAATATTAATTCTATTGATTTTCAACAGTTTTCCACCTCTCTCCAACACATTCTCTGCCCAATTTCTACATTCTCCTCCCCTGATATGTCAGTTCCTCATTTTCACCATATCCTAGCAACCGCCCTTGATCAAGTGGCTCCAGCCACTCTTCATACTCCACCAAGGGACCACCAAGGAACTGCAACGCTAGGGGCCCACCAGAGGAGGGTGGCCAGCCATCATAAAGGCGAGACCAGACACTAGACGGGGAGGGGTCAGCCCACGAAGGACAGCTAGCACCATAGTGTAGTATATAAAGAATGCAGAGTGTATATAATCAGTACACAGTCTTGACCTGCCCCTTAGATTGATCAGAACCAAAAATCGTGATTGTCCCACTAGAATAAGAACATTTGACAGACTCTCCTGCTCTCTCCTACCTGTTCTTGTCACTTTCACCACCTGTGGCTGCTGGTTTCTTTAGTTTCGGCTTGTCTGGATCCTGGAATGTTGGGGGCCCTATTTGGAAAAAAAAATGGGTACATTTAGAAAATTCCAACCTACCCCGACATTAAATCAATAGGATCCACGATTAATACTTAGGCCTTCCTCCAGCCCTAACATTAAAGTAATATTATTCCCATTTAATAAATAAACCTATTTCACTCTCTCCAAACAGCCCCAGCAATAAATTACTAGCATTTACATATAAAAAATATACCTATTTACCGCAACCATCACTGCCATTAAATAATTCATATTCACATTTAATAAATAGACCTCATGCTCATCCAACTCATTCAATTAATAGCCCCCAAACCACCCCATCTTAAATTAATAGTTCCAACTATTACATTGCCCCACCATCACCCCACAAGCAAAATAGCACCCATTAATTAGCCACCACCGACCTCACACACTACATTGCCAAAAGCTCCCTGTGCCATCACACACACATTATTGTGCCCCTTCATCATCACCATGCTGTGCCCCCTTATGATCACACTGCGCCCTCCATGCTGATTTTGCTCCACCCTTCTCCTGGCCCCCCTTTATCACACTGTGCCATGCTGCTTCTGTTCCCCTTTATCACACTGTGCCATGCTGCTTTTGCCCCTTCACTCTGCAATGCTGCCTTTGCCTCCTTCGCACTCTGCCATGTTTACTTTTCCCCCTTCACACTCTGCCATGCTGTCTTTGCCCCTCTTCACAGTTTGCCATGCTGCCTTTGCATACACTTGCTTCCGTTCCTTCACTTACCTTTTCTATCAGCTTCTTTATTCTTTCTTCTCTTCTTGTATTCTGTCTTCTTGCCGACTCCTTTCTGAACGTCGGGCGTGATGACGTCACGCCCGACATCCAGTGCGAACAGAGCAGAGAGGAGAGAAAAGGTATGCCGGCGCTGCGATCACGTATTTTTTTAAATAATTTTTTTATTTTAAAGTTACCCGCTCCTCCCACCAACAAAGAGGGGAGCCATCAGGGCCGGGGCCTACCGGGGGATACCCCGGCGGGCCAGTCCGACCCTATACTCCGCATAGACTTCGTTGTGAACCGTGGCACACTAAATAACACGAAAAAAATGTCATAAAGCTGAACGTCAATGGCATAAATCTTGTACCTCTAATGATTTCAGCGCTTATACTGCTATCTACCACTCCCAATGAAGTGCTCTGAACACTGATAAACAAGCATACTTCCAATCTCTCATCTATGCTCAGGCTTCTGACCCAGTGTCAGAAAGCCACACCCCCTTTGGTAGGGGGCGGGGTCAGGTGCGTGCACCGGGAGTCTCTCTCAGTCCATCTCTCACACATTCCTTCCCTACATCCAGGCACCCCATCTGCCTCACTTTCCTTCCCTGTGTCTGTGCACCTCATCGCCAGACTTTCCTTTCCTGTGTCTGTGCAGCTCATCGCCACACTTTCCTTCCCTGCATCCAGGCACCCCATCTGCCACACTGTCCTTCCCTGCGTCTGGGCTCCCCATCTGCCACACTTTCCTTCTCTGCCTCTTGGCAACCCATCTACCACTTTCACCTCCCTGCTGCTGCACTGTTCACCACTGTCAGTCATCCGATGCTGCCACTGGCTTGGTCAAAATATTTATCCTCACTTCTGACTGACATCTCCGGCTGCTGTATCTCACACGCCACCATTCTCCCCTATCTGACTGGCCTCCTGGCACCGCTTTCATAGAAATGAAGAAGAGAGAAGAGAGAGAAGAGAGAAAAGAGAGAGAGAGTGTGAGAAAGAGAGTGAGAGAGTGTGTGTGTGTGTGTAATATATGTATATGTATGTATATATATATATATATATATATATATATATATATATGTATGTGTGTGTGTGTGTTTTTAATTTTTAGTATTATATTCCCCCCTAACGTGGCTCGTCTCTGGCGGTTGGCCATGCTCCTTCAGCGGTGCACTGTCGTGAAGCATTGGCCCACACGTTTTTTCATGGGCCCCTACCATTGCATTCCCCTGATGGGCCCTTCATATCCAGTCGACACTGTTCTACCCCAAACACCTTTTTAGCACATTTATATCTCTTCTTAATCCTCCCACCCCAAACCCTCTGACTACCATCAGTGCACAGGATCTTGCTTCCTATTTCAAGGACAAGATTGATAAGATCAGAATTGAAATGGTATCGTCTCCCTCGACCAGCAATCAGCTCAATTCCTTCCCTCCATCCTCTGACACTCTCTTCATTTGATCCCACAAATGAAGAGGAAGTTTCTACTCTCTTCTTATCTTCCTACTCTACCTCCTGATCCTATACCCTCACAGATTGGTATGTCCTTGTCTTGTGTGCTCATTTCACCTCTAACTAAAATCTGTAATCTATCTCTCTACTTGTATCTTTCCATCACTCTTCAAGCATGCAGTGATTACTCCTACTGTAAAAAAAAAAAAAAAATTCTGACCCAAACTCTCAAATTACTGCCCCATCTCTCAGCTCCCATGCTCCTCCAAACTTCTCAAGAGAATTGCCTACACTTGTCTCACACGTTTCCTTTCTGCAAACAATCTATTGGATCGTCTCTTAAATCAGGCTCTCGCTCTCAACACTCAGCAGAGACTGCGCTGACCAAGGTTGTCAATGATCTGGTAACAGCTAAAACTAAAGGTGATTACTCAATTCTAATTCTCCTGGATCTCTCTGCTGCATTTGACACTGTTGACCGCTCTCTCCTCATACAGACGCTACAATCCCTAGGTCTTCAAAACACTGTCCTCTCCTGGTTCTCATCCTATCTATCTCATCGTTCTTTTAGTGTTAATTTCTCTGGAACAACCTCCACTCTGCTTCCTTTATCAGCTGGAATTCCACAAGCCTCAGTCCTAGGTTCTCTACTATTCTCTATCTACACTTCTCTTGGAAAACTAATAAGCTCCTTTGGATTTCAGTACCATCTCTATGCGGATGACACACACATTTATCTATCCTCTCCTGATCTCTCACCATCTGTGTTGTCTCGCGTTACTGGCTGTCTTTCTGCCATTTCATCTTGAATGTCCTCTCGCCAACTCAAAATCAATCTTTCAAAAATAGAATTAATAATATTCCCACCCAACAGTAGAAGCTTACTGCCTGACATTTCTATATCTGTTGATAATATGACCATAAATCCCACCCTGCAAGCTCGCTGCCTAGATATAATCCTTGACTCGCAACTATCAGTTCCCTACATCAACTCTATATTACATCATGCTGAATAAATCTAAAAAACATTTCCAGAATACGTACATATCTCACACAAGACACTGCAAAAACTTTAATTCATGCACTCCTCATCTCCCACATCGACTGTTGTAATTCCCTACTTACTGGTCTTCCCAAAATCAGACTCCAGCCCCTGCAATCTATTTTGAACACAGCAGCTAGATTGATTTTCCTTGCAAATCATTTTTCGTCTGCTGAGTCACTCTATCAGTCTCTACATTGGTTGCCTGTTTTTCAACTAATCCAATTTAAAATTCTTCTACTAACATACAAGGCCATCAATAACACTGCACCTACATACATTTCCTCACCTGTCTCAAAATATCTCCCAACTCGACAGCTCCATCCTGCACAAGATCTGCGTCTCTCTTCCACTCTCATCAATTCCTCCCATTCTCAGATACAGGACTTTTTTCGGGCTGCACCTTTATGGAATTCACTCCCTCAAACCACAAGACTTTCCTCGTCTTCAAACCTTCAAGTGTTCTCTGAAAACCCACCTCTTCAGACAAGCTTATATTCCTCTACCAGCATCTAATCTCCCTAGGTTACCCTATTACCACCCTCTACACAGATAACACAAGGCAACAACCCTTTGAACAACATAGTTGTGTTACTGAGCATACAGCCCACTAAATACTTTGTAACCTTTGCATTCTAGCTGGACCAATATGCAATATGATGTAGCACTTACCCTTGTGTTTCAAACCATTGTCCCATAGATTGTAAGCTTGCGAGCAGGGCCCTCTTACCTCTCTGTATGTATGTACTACCCAGTATTGTTTAATTACTGTTTGTTCCCAATTGTAAAGTGCTATGGAAACTGCTGGCGCTATATAAATAAATGTTGATGACAATGATGATGATGAGGAGGAGGAGGTGGTATCAGAACAGACCCTAGTGGGGTAATCTGGTACTTGTTTTTCATTCTTCGATACCCATTTTATTTGCTGCGGAAGTTCTAGTCCTGATAGCACTGAGTGACTGTTGATCTGTCCCAAGATTGGGGTCTGTACACAAGCCAGCAGATGATTAAAGAGAAACTGTCAGTTGCACTATGAACATGCTTAAAGAGGATGATTAAAGTTTATAAGGAAAATTTTCTTTCCTATGCCCAGGAGGGAGATAGCCATATATTGTCACGAGGCAGAAGAAAGCTGACTAGAAGAGAGAGAATAGATCAGTATGTTGTTAAGGTCTTTTGATACTTATAAAAAAAGGGGATAAGCCAATCATCTAGTCCTACGTGATTGGGCGTCATAAAGTGCCTAGGACAGCCCTTTGAGGTCGTAGATAATTGGTTTGTAAGAAAAGGATCATGGTGACACTATAAAAGCAATAGGCATCTGGGTTTCAGATCCAAAACCATAGGTTAAACATCTGTTAAAGAAGTACATAACCAATAAGAAGTGATGCAAATAAACCGACAGGAAATTTGCCAATTACAATGCTGATCTAATATCAAGAAGAATGAAGAACCATTCAAATAAAACAACAGAATCAGGTGACACTTTATACATTAATGATTGTGGTTATAATGTTCACAATGTTATAAATCTATTTACAAACTGCAAATACCTTAATAAAACTTAACAAAAATAAAAAGATAAATTAAAAAATAAAATTCAACAAACAGAGGGAAGTAATTTTATCTTTGCAGGACGGTGGCTCACGAGTAATATCCGGGTAGGTAGAAAAGGCATATGATTTGGGTGCAAAGAATCTTAGGGGCACAATTCCTAAGAGGCAAACAGGAAAGACTAATAACATGGAGACCACACTCTCTGCTTCATCTTGAGTAAATATGTACCTTATGCCATTGATAAATCATGTATTAATAGCACACGCTGGTTAACAGCAGTCTACAAACCACATCATCATCAACATTTTTTTATATAGCGCCAGCAAATTCTGTAGCGCTTTACAATTGGACCAAATGATTTGACTTGGACAGCAAAAGAACTTGAGAAGGAAGATAGCTCAGCAATGTAAAGGTTAGCAATCATTCCCAGGAAATGTGGCAATCTTGTGTTAAAATCTAGCTTAAAAAACATGCCTTATCAAGTGAGGTAAACTTTTATAAATTGTGTATGTTCTTGAGGTATACTGTATATTGCACTATTGTTGAATATTCACTAATTTACCATCAATAACAATAAATGCTTGTTAAACTTAAATGCTGCCATTCCTTGAAATTTGTCCACAGGTGTCCCTAAGGGCTGATTACATATCAGAGCTATACATGGCTATGGTCTGACCTCACACACAGAGTTCCTGGCCATAAGAGGCAACTTTTAAAAATAATTGGTCAATCTCGTTAGCCAGCTCGACGACTGCAAAATGGCATGCATAGACATCATCAGTTACAGCACAAATATTGTAGGTGTCCAAATACCCACAGAGCTGGTTCCTATGTTCCTGCTATTGTGCACTTTACCATGCAGTAGTATGTGAACGCAGGTCAATGACCACAATGCCTACTTTGCTGTCGGTGCATGCTACATGCAGTCAGTGCAGGCCGAGCAGGGTCAAACCGCGCAACATGTATAGTGCACCTTGGCCCTAATACCTGAACAAATCCGGCCCATGTTTTCTAGATATCTAAAAGAATCACTGTTGAAACGAAAGGTAGCGTTTGTGACTCTAGTCATGAATTAACACACCTGTGGTCCTAATAGTAAATCTTGAAAACATGCACTGTTGACTGTCACGTCTGAAAAATCGGCACCTTCATAAGCAGTTCCAAAATATATGATAAAATATTTTACAGATAGTATGTGATACTCATTCAGGTGAAGAAAGAACCCTTATATGTAATGAAACAATCCATCATAAAGTCCTTCACAGGACGAAAGGCGTTGGACTGAAACTTTCTTACTCACTTATTCATTCGTACAATCATGCTAATCATCATTGAAGCCACCAGCAGCAGTAGTTACTTAGCTATCAACGGAGATGCTCTGCGTCTCACATTACAGCAGCAAAATGTCACTACTGCTTGATTTCATCGGAGAATTTACCAAGGTATGAATTACAATCCCCCGGACTTCATCACCGAAAGGACCACCTAATTAACAGGCTACACCCCAAAATCCCCTTTGATGTACATTTCAACAAAATATCTAACATATATTAACTAACAACAACTGTCCGATATGAGTCTTAATTAAAAACTTTTTAGGAAAACAATATCCCGCAGCCGGCCGTTAGAGATGGCTGCACTTTAGATCAGCTCTGTGCCGTACCCTTCAAATCATCTTCTCACTAAAAAATAGTTACAAATGCATGAAGGCAGTGGGAAATTACCAGGTGGTGCGGAGATGTGTTATCATAGTAATGACAGCGTTGTTTTGAAGAATACCATCTCAGTTCAGTTTCTGGACCCAGTGAGATCACCTGTCTTTGTTGTCACCATCTCTGCTACCCATCTGGTGATCTCCAAGTCTTCCTTGGTGGCAACAACTACTGCCACAACTTCTTGAAGCATGGAGAACAAGTGTCCTGGCTGTTTACAGCAGCAAGCATGATGCCAAACACACTAAAGGGCACACAACTACACTGAGCTGGTAGATAACCACAAGACTGCCCATACAGCACAAAAGTGAAAATCTTCTCCAGAAGCAGTCATGGAAGGTGCTTCAGTTATGATAAATGGTGAAGTACAGTCATGGTTGCCAGCAGCTGTCTTAATATTTCTACAATGACCAGTTCTTCTTTTATGTCTCCAACTTCTAATGCCTTTCGTCATTCCAGCCATACCTTACTACTGGCAGTCGCCATTGGCTGCTTTAGGATTGGTTGCTGATAATGCTTCTTTCATCAACAGCTACAATTGTTATTCCACTATCTGATGTATCGAGTGTTCTTCATACCTGTTAGATTGTAAGCTCATCTGGTTAGGGTCCTCTTTATATTCTTTATCATTTCACTGTATGCTTTTTATTTGTATCATGATCAGCTCAATGTACAGCACTGCCAGTACTTTGTAAATAAAGGGTATCAATAGTATTGTGAACACACACTTAATTAAGGGTGCCTTAATTAAGTGTGTGTTTTCACAACAAACCTGGAGAATTAGAAAGCTATAAAACAGGTTGTTATATATGAGCTGAAAATCTTTTTTTAACATTCATTATGTTTTATTCTCATTGTCCAAACCAATAATGAAATCAGCATTTATTTTGTAGTTATCATTGTACACCGAAATCAATTTGAATGTTTTATAAATGTTTCTGTGATCAGTTATATAATTTTATGGCACCCTTAAATGGTCAAAGTCAAACATTGTGTTATTTTGCCTAGCACAGGAAAACTGTAAGATAAATTGTTTTATGTATGGTTATGTGTCAAATTAGGTGTTTATGACTATATAACCTTTACCTGATCTTGTTCATATTTTCAGATCTAGCACAAGCTGCAATAACATCATGCCATGCTAGTTGTGTCAAACCAGCCCTTCCAAAGTAATACATGATAATGTATTATGAGGGGGTAATGCCACACAAAGAAATAGTCATTATAAAAGACAATGGTACTATATGGAATGTTAAATAGTGGAAGCAAGCTTAACTTAAGGAATAATACATTAATCTCTTATCAATTACATTAAAACAGACAAAAAGGGTAAAATGAAATATAAAGAGGGTTAATGTGACTAAACCGTCTTCATCTGCTGATAGAATGCATAAAAAGCCACCAGGGAATCCTCTCAATGTAGATGCTGCCTAAGAGATCATTTGAGGTTAAGCAGCAGGGATATTAGTTAAACTGTATAGTACTGGACAAGAAGCAGGGATAAGTCAAGAGTCTTGCTCCATAAAGTGAAACAGGACCTGACTATTCTCTGTGTTTACATTGAGTATAAATCTAATTTCAATACATAAAATAATGAATTAATTCATGAGTACATTTAATTGTAAAAAATAATTTATTTTTTATAAAGAATTTTGCCAATGCATGGAAATTTGTAGTTAGTGAAACGTGCAATATTTAATTTAAGATCAATTTGTATTTCAGATAGATGACAGCAGAAAAACCAACAAAAATAAGCAATTGTTACAGAACTAAGATTAAATACACCGATGAATCGATGCTCAATTGTTAACCTACCTCAGCTCTGAAATAAACAGGGACACCTTCATTTTAAAGAGGGAAGTCTCTGCTTTAAAATGAGGTTGCCCCACTTTTTTTTTTCTATTTTAATAAATAAGAAAAATATATATTATTTTAACTTTGGACTATGACCCTTTACCATGTTGCTTAAAAAAAAAGGGGTCAACCCTTGCTTGGAAAAAGAGTAGCATCAACTGTGATCATAAAACAAAAAGATGTACAATATTTATGTAAATATAAAAAGGGTGGCTGTTTTAGTAACCAAGGTTTTGCACAACTCATTTGAGAAATACACAGGTGTATCCATATTTCTCTCTTTCAAAAAGGGGAGCACTCAAAGCAGGATTCCAAACATAATTGGCCCCTCATTTGATGCAGTAGGTTGTCTATTTTCCAAAACGGTACGTCTTCCCCACTTTTGTTTGCTTAGGTGCATCTATGACCTTTACAATGCACTCATTTCATATCTGATTAAATATAAGAAAAATCACTCAAAAAAAGTGGTAGTGGGGTAAGGCTTGCGTGGAATACGAATATTCAAAGTCAACCATAAAAATGTGGCACCTTTCTTATTGGGAGATTTGCATCCATTTAAAAAAGTTATGACAATCCTTTCTGTACAACTGTTTGCCCAACTTTCTCTAGTAAATAGATGAAAAACGTGTTATTTACCACTTTCTGGAAACTACCTACTTTTTGGTTTTACAGAAACCAATGATATTTTTCTGCAAAGTCTTCTGAAAACCAAGGTATGATTTGTATGGGTACTGCACAGAAAAATGATACTTAGGTTGGAACATGATGAGCTCAAAAGTGCCAAAACAGGCACAAGAGGTGGAAAAATGCCCAGAATCAAAGGTGTTAAACTGCACTCAAGTCCTTCATAATACATTCTGAAAACAATAAGTGGCTCTTAATCTAAATGATGAAACAGAACAAGCATAGGACAAGAAGTTAATTCTACTGATATTTTGGATGACCAATCAGGAAAGAGTTTCATCTTATACTGCAAAACAGCCATGTCTAGTCCAGTGCACAGTAAAATGGATAGTGTCATTTTTATTTTACTCCAAGCACCATAAATAATAACAAGGATACAAAAAATACCTTCTCATACACAAGAAGTTATTAGGGATATAAATTCCTCTAAAGATTAGTATTATTCCCACAGGAAAAAAAAATATCTCTGCTGATATTGGTGTACATTTTACTGGCAATGTAAAGGATAATAACTCTCAAAGAATCAAGAAATTATAAACACATGGAGTACCGTGGCCATTGATCATTACATTATTATTTAAGTTATAGAGTTTTGGCATTTTTTATGTAATGTATTTTGCCTTTAAATAGTCACTGAATGGCCATAACGTCATTGTAACGTGTAATAATGGTTAATTTTCCTGCTGCCAAAGCACATTATAGGAATATCTGATTGTCAGTGTACATGTGCATCACAAGTAATGAGGCCACTTAAAAGTCAGTGTGACTTTTGGTCATTGGAAATCTGTTGATTCGGCGAATGGCTGTTTCCCGGAATGCATTGTACAGGCACAGCTGACCAAGAGCTCCAGTTTTAACTCCATCATTTTAACACCTATAAGCATAGACCAAATGTTTGGGTAAATGAAAATAATGGGAATACACGCAGAAAAACAATTCCAGGGTAAATGAACTGACATGGTTTGTAGTGATACATATATGTCTCTAGATTCTTTTCCAGCCTGAAATTGCACCTCTGCATCTCCTCTATGTGGCGATGTTCCTCACAAGACTGCTAGACTGTAGTGTTTTGCAATAAAGCAAGGTTGACCTTTTTGAAACCTGAATAAGGGTCTCATAAGTTCTCTATTTTTATCTTTTTGCTGGAGTTTTTATTGCTATTTAATGTTCTTTTGTATAGCTTACAAACTCCGTCCACGGTTCCATGAAGAGCATTTACAGAGCTTCTAGATAAAAGGGTTATTGCCTGGATAGCCCCACTCTCCCAAGCTCAAATTAAATTGGGGATAAGCCAGTCCGCTCTATGCATGGATAGCTTCTCAGCTGAATAAGAAGACAATCTTTCTTTCCTACACCCTTATCTCATCCTCCTCTTCTTCTTCATCCATGAAGGAAAAGTCTCTTGCTCTCCTTGGTTTCTCCTCTAGTATTCCTGACGTACCCCTGGAAACTGAATGGCTGTCTTTGGTGGGCTTACTCTTATGGTTTCTTCTAGACATGGGAAGACTTTCATGATCAGGAACTTGTGTTGCAGGAATTACTGAAGAAGGACCCGTCTGCCTTGAAGATACAGAACTTTGGCTATAGCTTGCCCCATTCCCATCCAGCTCATCAAGACTGCGATCAAGATCCTGCTCCCACTGATCCTTGTCCATGACGCTCAATATATCTCCTAACATGGATGGGCCCAAGTCAACGTGAAATGACATGATAGACTCTGCATGTTTCATGCCATAGCTGCTCTTGGGGGCTATCTCTCGCAGCTCTGTAATTTCTCCAAAATCTACCTCTGCTAAAGTGGGTTCTTGAATGGGTACTGGGCTGCTAGCAGAAGCCCCATTTATGTGTTGTTGCTCTTCAGGCATCTTCTTGACGGGGCTGGAGGATAGACTTTTGGGCATCTTTTTTCTGGATGAACTCTTCTCTGCTTCCTTTTCAGTGAGCTGTGGCAATGAGACAGCATTCTTCACAAAGAGGGCAGAGTCCCTGAGTGACCCTAGCATGTCTCTGCGATCGGTTCGTGTCACTGAAAGAGAGCGTTTGCTGCTTCGGAAGTGTCGCGATAAAAGCCCTGGTTTGGAGGTAGATTCTTCTGGTTCTGGCGGCTCATCTCCTTTGCTCAGAAATGATGTGTCTCCAAAAGCATCTCCTGCCCGTCCTATGTGCATGGTATGACGGAAATCTCCCAGGGGTGCACTAATCATTTCCGCTGTGAGGTCTGCCCGTGAGCGCCTCTTGGATGCATTGGGATTTGTGACCAGCTGCTTCAGAATCGGCATCCTGGCTATTTAAGCAATCCAATAGGAATTCCTTGTAGAAGAATCCTTTGTTAGTCCCACAATTCACCAAGCTGACAATGGATATAATACTCTTATGCAGATAATGAGTTAGGTATGAAGCGAATTTCCTCAAAACTTCAAGGGAGTTTCCCGCAAATCAATAAGTTGTTCTTCTAAAGACAAGATCACTGTGAATCACGATCATCCATTAGATTCTGGAGAGATAAAACAGCAACAAAAAATGTCAGCTTTCTCTACACAGGACGATACATCATAATATACAAAATAACTACAAGAACAATTAACATTTGTGGACATTGAATATCATATATTACAGTGTTTGTCTATGATGAAATGGGCCCAGTTGTCGTACAGATACATAACTGGTTCTCTGGTGACAAAGCAGAGTATGAGAAGAAAAGGGGACAGACTGATGTTGGGGAAAAAACATATTAAAGCATGAAAAAATAGCAGAGGGAATTAGAGAAGAGGCAATTAAGCAGAGATTAAAAGACAGGAATTACTTTACAGTGGTAGAATAAATTTTGAAGTAGAACAGGGTACTTAAAGAGGCTACAGTGACTGGGAGAAAGGGTTTTGTGGTGGAATGACAGGTGTGTAACAATAACCATACCAGCCCATGCAGCTGCTATGGGGCCTGGAGAAATCCAGGGGTCTATTTATCAATAGGAAAAAAAAACATAGATGTATGCGCATTTTTCCCTATTTATGGATTTTTCCTATTTATCAAAGCCCCTTAATTGGCGAAGGTAGTAGCCTTTGCTGGGGGCCCCCAGTGAAACTTTCCCAGACAAAATATGGGTTTTGTTTCAAAATATTGCCTTTTTGTCATAGCAGCTGTCCATTAAGCCTATTTAAGGCACATTTGGGTGTGGCTCACAAGCCAGCCCTTGCTAGATGTAAACCCCTATACCTGGGAGGTGAGTGCATCTGATTTCAACTGCATTTTATTGGTGTTTAAAGCATATAGGTCAGTGTAGGACCTGCATATAATGAGGTACCCTTGACGCTGGGATGCAGGCTTAAATCTTTTGATCAAAATATGAACTAATAGCTCATGTTTTTATTTTGCTAGACACACACAGATATGCAGTATAAAGGATAAGCGCTGACAACTGTCTTTTTTGTTTTGTATACATATATGGGCATTTATATTGCCACGCAGCTGGTACCACATACAGTATGGGATATACCGAGCGTGGGCTTATTGCCAAGCAGCTGGTACCATATATAATGTGGGATATACCAAGCGCAGGCTTATTTTTCTCTGGTTTTGTTTCAAAATATGGGAAAGCCTATTTAACAGCCTAAGGACAGTGGTGATAGAAATACTGCCACTGACTGCCGAGAGCTCAGGATGGCATTAGCTGGTGGAGAGAATATACGCCTTAGTATTAATATTAAGCATTTTTTATCTTTATTTTAAATAAAATTATTCTTTTTCTATATTTGACCATAAAATTTGTTTAACTTTATTTATTCAATAATGACAGAAAATCTTTTTAACGGAGGACCCTCAATCTCTTAAGGCTAACAGTGGGTGGGTGCATTACACACCCCTATGTGGCCTAGGGAAATCTACATATTTTGCTGTATTATCCTGTACATAGCAAACAGCATAGGTGCTAAACTACTGTCAGATAAGCACTGCTTTACTCTGAACACTATAGACTACATTCACAGACCGATCAGTGTTCATGTGTAAGGAACATAGACCAACTTCTTGCCAAGTGCTGCACAACAGCATATAACTGCAGAGTTGCCTAGACCTATAAATATGGTTGCACAGAACACTTATATGCCGCTAGCCTATTCACAGAGTGTTGTTGGGTGGAAAGGTGAAAAGAAATGAGGCCCATTCATTCCTAGTTACGTCTCTGAGTGATGGAATATGGGTTGTAGTGGCAGGTGTGAGGGCAGGAACAATTGATGATGGGAAATTGACAGTGAGGCAAGGGTAATGGATAAGGATTATACTGTAGGTGTAAAATCACAGAAACTGTAGAAGTGCAGAAGAATATGGATTTGGGTGTTTGGGGAATATTACTACAAGGAAAATAATAGGTATTGCAATGCTATGGTGAAGGAATAAATGTTGTTGACAAAACCTTAATTTCTGCCCTTAAAATGATAGCTCAAAAGTAGATGACTGAGGCTGCACTCTCTCAGGATGAGATACTCTCTATTGCTTATCTATCCGTTCCATATAAGTACAATATAAATATATATATGAGGGCCTGTAATGGTTGGATGGCGACTCCTGATCAACAATTCAGGATAAATCCAGAGGTCCATAAAATATTGCCACTTCATAATTCTCTGATGTAGCTTTACCCTCTAAATCAAGTCTTAATTAGATTCAGACATATTGAAATACACACATATTATATTATTATATATTGTGTGTGTATATATACACACACATACATATACACATACATATACACATACATACATATATATATATATATATATATATATATATATATAGTGACCTGGGTAGGTGGACAAGTGTCATCCTCTGGGGTAGATGGTAGTGTGTAGCAGCCGAAATATCACACAAGTCCGGGGTTTTGAGTACACCTGGCCTCAGACAGTTTTTTTTAAGCAGGAAGATAAAAGATACTTCAAAATAAACACCTTGCCTGTTCGTTAATAACTAAATACAAGTCTCTTCTGACTAACAAACTAAAACAACATAAGAAGCTCCAACACCGTTTTCTAACAGCAAATATCAGAATTCCTCTCAGAGACTCTGCAGTCCCTTTCCCCAGGTAGTGAGATTGAATCCATTGCCTAGCAGCCTTTTAAACACAGATGACAGGTGCCAGCATTAATCAGTCTGACAGCAGAACAGAAGACGTAGACTGGGCTTTGTAAATGGAGCCCACCCTTTTCGCTCCATTTACAACCCAGGGACCCTTACCAGCTTCTCCGTAAAGCTGAACATCTCTATGAGAAGCATTTCCCAAATATAAACACGCTCTCTGGGATTTTAGGATTTTAAAACATGTAGTTTAGAAACCTGGGACTAATATACCTGTCTGCAAACACTATTCCAGTGTCTTTGTCACAATATATATATTATATATATATATATACACACACACACATACACACACATACATATACACGCGTACACACGTAGTTCCTCCCTGGACTCAAATAAAGGAAGTGTGGATTGCTGTGTCTGGAGTAAGTGTGGGTGGAGTATTTTGCGACTGGGGAGTGTTGTACCCGCAGAAAGGCCGTGTGGAGTGTTATGCTTTGAGAAAGGCTGTGTGGAGTGTTGTGCCTGGATAAAGGGAATGTGGAACATTGTCACTAGGGAAAGGAAGTATGGAGTGTTGTGCCTGGATAAAGGGAGTGTGGTGTGTTGTGCCTGGAGAAAGGGAGTGTGGAGTATTGTGATTGAAGAAAGGGAACGTGTAGTATTGTGACTGGAGACTGTTCTGTCTGCAGAAAGGATGGTGCAGTGTTGAGCCCGATGAAAGGAAGTGTGGAGTGTTGTATCTGGGGAAAGGGAGCATGGAGTGTTGTGCCTGGATAAAGGGTGGATGAAGTAATGTGACTGAGGAGTGTTATGCCTGCAGAAAGGGAGTGTGATGTGCCTGGAGAAATGGAGCGTGTAGTGTTGTGACTGGGGAAAGCGAGTGTGGAGTTTTGCATCTGGAGAAAGGGAATGTGGAGTATTGTGACTAAGGGGTGTTATGCCTGCAGAAAGGCAGTGTGGAGTGTTGTGTCTGGGTAAAGGGAGCATAGAGCGTTGTGACTGAGGAAAGGGAGTGTGGAGTGTTGTGCTTGGAGAAAGGGTGGATGAAGTATTGTTACTGGGGAGTGGTATGCCTGGAGAAAAGGAGTGTGGGGTGTTGTGTCTGGGGAAAGGGAGCATTCAGCACTGTGACTGGGAAAAAGGAGTGTGGAGTATCCTAACTGGACAATGGGAGTGCAGACTGTTGTGCCTTGAAAAAGGGAGCGTGAAGTGTTGTGTCTGGGGAACAGGAACGTGGAATATTGTGAGTAGATAAGGAGTTTGGATTGTATTCGGGAAAAGTGGGGATTGTTGTATTTAGGGAAGGTGGAATGTTGTGGCTGGTGAAAGGAAGCGTGGAATGTAACAGGGTGTAAGGGAGTGTGTAATGTTATGAACGAGGTGAAAAGTTATTGGGGACTGTTGTAATTCTGTAAATTGAAATGTTAAGACTGGTGAATGGAAGTGTGGAATGTGACTGGGGAAAGCAAGTGGGATTTTTGTCACTGGGGAAACTGGAATGTTATGACTGGGGAAAAGAGGTGGGGATTGTGGTACCTGGAAAATGAAAACTGGAATGTTGTGTGGAGATGGGTAATATTGTGACTGGGGACTAGGGTTGAGTATAATTATGTTTTAGGGAAAGGAAACGTATATCTATATGGAGAAGGAAGAAAGAAGTCGTAACGAACACATCGTCATCATCATCAATTTATATAGCGCCAACATATTCCATAGCACTTTACAATTGGGGACAAACACAGTAAACTAATAAACAAACTGGGTAAAACAGACAAAGAGGTGAGAAGGCCCTGCTCGCAAGCTTATAATCTATGGGACACACAAATATTATTACTTTTCTCCGTCCTATGCTAAACCATATTTTCTTACTGCAGAACATATATTTACAGGATGAGACTCTGTTCCTATAAACGCAGCTACAAGGAGAACTTTCTCTTTATAATAATTTATTAATAGACAGATTTGGGAATTAAAGATGACAGCTGTCAAAAGTTTTATCCTTGTAGTAAGAGAAGAGAGTAACGGAGGTAACCAGGCAGAAAACAATGGCAGTTTTGACGATAGACTTATCTGTGAGATATATGACAGGAGAATCAGGCTGCAGGAGCAGAGCTGTATCCTTTATATACCAGAGTAATAATATTCTGTATTTGTGTCTGTTTACTTTTGATTGTTTGTGTTGTAATTTGTGATGTTTGACTGTTGCACCTTCAATAAATATTTTATGGGGGTAAAAAAACGATAAGCAAGGGAGGGTTGGAAAATTTTAGCCCGGGGGGTAAGAATCAATTCAGAAGCCTATTAGGAACATTTTAAAAAGAAAAAAATGCAGGTGGCCCAGTGACCCAGCCCAAGGTAGCCCACTTGCCCAGGGGGCATATGCCCCCAAATCCAGCCTTCCCCTGACCATAAGTATGAAACACTCATTAAAGATCTAATGCTATAAAAGCTTTATGTATATACATGTACTTTGCATTGAGAAGGAGAGGCAGAATATAAATTTAGCAAAGGGAATACTGATTTATAGCATGACATCCTAGAAAAATAACAAATTCATATTAAAAACAAAACTCTATGTGGGATTGCAACTTTAAGAGTAATAAATGCTGTGTGCCAACTAGTATACTCGTACACAGTACACAGGACTGAAAACAAATAACTGGCAGACAACCAGCAGCCTTCACTTTACCAGTTTAGATTATTGATACCTCCCAGAGTCTGTAAGCTGCAGCAATGCTGTTTTTCCAGTTTGTGATGCACAAGGAAGGAAATAATGTATCATACTTTACTTTTAAAGAAGATCAGGACAAGTTAAGGTAAAACATTGCATTTTACTTTCATGATTCCCATAGGAACATGTCAATTTCTGGGCTGATCATGCCCTCTTTTCCAATGTGTGCCAGCACTTACTCTCCCGTGTTCCAAACCACACAGAAAATTATGTTAAGTCCTGGGAAGCCAAGTTGTTATACTATAGACTTACTGAACTTTACACACATTATGGCTCATTTACGAACACTGCATTTTGTTATTAAACCAATGCAACTAACCAGACACTTTCATTGTGTAAATCGATAAATAAAAAGAGCAAATCGGTTGCTAGGGTTTAATGCAAATTGTGCCCTTAAATGCAATGTTAGTAAATGAGACCTCTAGGGGTAAATGTATGAACCTCCGGATTCTTCAACTCCGACGAGTTCAGCGTCTTCAGCGCTTAAATTTAAAGCGGCGCTGCCTTGTAAAGGGAGACTTCCTTTACAAGGCAGCGCCGCTTTAAATTTAAGCGCTGAAGACGCTGAACTCGCCGGAGTTGAAGAATCCGGAGGTTCATACATTTACCCCCTACTAATGTAATATTCCCATTATTTTAAGCTCCTTGAAACCCTCCCTGTATTTCTATTTGGGTGATAAACAAAGCTGTGGGATCATATTCCCACTAATTCTGGTCATCTTGGTGCACCATCATCACCAAGTCTTAGGCAATGTACACAGAAGCTTTTTTAACTACCTACACTGCATCTTACCTTTGTTCCAGTAGATGGAAAAAATACAGACACACTGGGGATCATTGATTCCCATGCGCAAGGGTTTCTTAAATCAATGCAGGACTAGCGAGGACGCAAAAATTCTTCCGTTATGTACAGATACCCATGTTCTTGACAAGCACTTACCTTTATGGATCAATGATCTTTATCCTGGAATAAAAACAAGACCGTGTGTACTAGTCCTTACAGTGGACATTATCCTGCTGTCCCAACCACAGCTTTGTTCCGTAGTGGGAAAGTTAGGTGCTAAGCTGCGGTCAATGCAGAGTAATGTTGAATAGGTGCTGAGCGCCACTGGTGCACGGTGCATTGAAATGGCGTTTTGGAGGTGGCTGGGGATGGGCCCGCTCAAGTTAGTGTCGGACATGCCACCAGTAGGATGTGGCCATGCCCCTGTGACGAACGACCCAATTCAAAAGTTGGGGTATATGATGAAAGTGTTTAACTGGGAAGTGGTTGATAAATACAGATATTCCAGTGGACACTGGAACTTGATGATGTCCCTTACAATACAGAATACATAAGCAACCCACTGCATTCTGGGGGGAAATCTGATTAAACTGTAGTGCTGGGGAGAACATGTATCAGCATCCTTGGCCCAGTAGCACACGTGTAAAAAAGCCTGGGATGGGTTTAAATCTGCCTGGGTGGCTCAAGGCACTGACCTGGTTGTGAATCAGCTGCTGTGAAACCCTGACCCTGCATTATTCTAATACGAAAGGTAATGAATGCACATGGATTAACTCCTTCCTTGCCAGGTAGACAGTACAGTGTAAAGTCCATGCCCTCTTGAAAGTAATTACACCCACACTTGGACATTAACATATATTAAAGCCAGCAATAACTTAACTTAATTATTACTAAGGGTAATAAAATAGCTGAAATAACAGAACATTATATATGTAACACAATCACTGCGGCTTGTTTCTTTAAAAAGTGGAACAAGTCTGTAAAACATTACTGTGGGGCAGCGCAGAAGTTTAAGACTCTTTTCCAAAAATGAACATGACATAATGTGCCTTCTATTGCGTGAACACAGACGGTTAAATATGTACACATACAGATTTGTGATCAGCAAATATTCGCACTGTCTGTTGGGAGACGATGGGGGGTTCCCCTTGCTGGGTAAGGATTAGACGAATGAGTGCGCCCACTTTTGCACCCACATACAAAAAAGAAATTTGGTTCTGCAGGACAACATTATTTAAATGAGATAAAGGGGTAGAGTAGGCTCATTTAGGAGGGAATTCCTTGACCTGCAGAAGGATGCACAGGCTTTTTCTTCATGGAATAGATTTTTCTGAGGTGGCGGAAATAAAGTCTCATCTTATGCCTACATAAACGGGACGCATTTTGCACCTTCTGACAATTTGTCAAATGTAATAAAAACATTCAAACACACAAGGAGTGACACATAATAAAGAAATCAGACCTGAGTCATTAAGGAAAGTAAGGCAAAAAAAAAAGGAGTATATGTTCTTAGGGACAAACCATGTTACAATACAAGGAGTGCAAATTAGTTTATAATTTTGCACATAAGTTAAATACTGACTGTTTTTTCAGGTAGCTTTATTTTTACACTGAAATTTAAAGTTGATCTAGGACATGCCCTACCCCAACTATAAATCTGTCCCCACATTTTAAATGTACCTCCCCCTCCAATGCAATGGTTTTGCCCAGGTGCAAAGTTACTCCTTTTTTATGATTTGCTCTCCTTAATGACTCAAGCAGATTATGAATAATTTAAGATATAAATGGAGAAGAATTTTCAGAGGAAAACAGAGAACTTGAATGTAAGGTCTGGTCGTAAGGTTGGAAGTAGGTTGGTCGCTGAAGTGACTTTTAACCATGCATATGCTAAAACATTGTCTTCAAGATTCAAAACAAAAAATGTCCTTAGTGTCATAAAAAAGCATTTATATAGTTCAGAAATGCAAATGCTTTGATTGCTTGACCCAAATATTTTCTGATATCATGCAATGCAACAGAGGCTATGACTGTTAGACTACAAAAAATAATATATCCCAAACAAATATTTTATGACAAACTTGTGTGTCATGATACAGGGCTGGATGTGTCACAGAACTGTTGGGTACAGAAATGAAAGCTATACAATGGAGATTATGGGGCCTATTTTTGAACCCCTATGTGTGAACTATAGTTAAATTGTAAATGAAGCAAATCAGTTGTAATTTACTTTTTTTGGGGAAATATACTCATATTGAAATTCATGCTTTAATTCTAGAGTATTTTAATGTTGGTGTGTAACGAAATATGTAATTCTGTAGCACTGTAAAAGTGCTGTCAGGCAAGCCAAAACACCAAAATATACTATGTCTGGCATCACAGCAAAAGACACAATTAAAAAAATATTTAGTAGATGTTTGCTACAAATGGAAAAAATTACACCTTCCTATTTTTTATTTTCGGTACCACTGAATGACAAAATTCTATTTCATGGTTATAGGTCAGCTTCAATGGCCTTGTGCCTTTCTTCAGGCTTAATAAATAATTTTAAAACTAACTCTCTTCTCTTGGATGGTAACACTGATGTTCCAAATGAGTGAAGCAGTATGACTAACAAGGATAGCATTCTACTGACTCACAGCCACAGAAATAGACTCTTTCTTCAAAAGAGACTAAAAGGAAACATTAGACAGACACCGTTATTAGAACACGTCGCTAGATAAATCTGCACTCCAGTGTGAATAATCTAGTCAATTGTTGTTTTGACCTGCTGTAAAAATGCTACAATTTGACATTTCTGCAACAAAATATCAGTGAAGTCTGATAAAAGTCTAACAGTTATACATCAATTACCATCATTATAACTGCAAACACTGCTTTTGTTGCTTACTAAAGCAAAATATTTTTTGCAGCTTCACCTATCAAATTTCATAGCCAGAAAAGCCTTCTACACATGGGGCAATCAGGTTAGCCCAGTGGTTCCCAAACTTTTGCAGTTCGCGGCACCCTTAGAGTCTCCATAATTTTTTCAAGGCACCCCTCCAAAATAATTACTGAGCAGTCCTGTTTTAGAAGTAGTTGGGTCAAAAAATTGTAATAAGTATTTAGGTCAGGACAGAAATACTTATTTAGTTGTATGCAAAAATGCTCCCTCTGCATCCAGACACTCTGCCCCCTCTGCATCCAGACACACTGCCCTCTCTCACGCTGCCCCCTCTGCCCTCTCTCACGCTGCCCCCCTCCTCTGCCCTCTCACGCTGTCCCCCTCCTCTGCCCTCTCTCACGCTGTCCCCCTCCTGTGCCCTCTCTCACGCTGTCCCCCTCCTGTGCCCTCTCTCACGCTGTCCCCCTCCTCTGCCCTCTCTCACGCTGTCCCCCTCCTCTGCCCTCTCTCACGCGGTCCCCCTCCTCTGCTCTCTCTCACGCTGTCCCCCTCCTCTGTCATGCTGTCCCCCTCCTCTGCCCTCTGTCACCCTCCTCTGTCACGCTGGCCCCCTCCTCTGTCACGCTGCCCCCCTCCTCTGTCACGCTGTTCCCCTCCTCTGTCACGCTGTCCCCCTTCTCTGCCCTCTCTCACGCAGTTCCCCCTCCTCTGTCACGCTGTCCCCTTCCTCTGCTTTCTCTCACGCTCCGTCTCTCTCTCAGCCATAGAAAAAACAAAGAACACAAAAACTTACCAATCCGCGTGGCGCCGGGACCCAGCATCCTCCTCTCTCACGCAGTTTGTCACTGAAATTACAAGCTGTGTGAGAGAAGAGGATGCTGGGTCCCGGCGGCGCGCGGATTGGTAAGTTTTTGTGTTCTTTGGTTTTTTTATGGCTGCCCGCAGCACCCCAGTGACAGTGCCGCGGCACAAGTGGAAGCCGCGGTGCACACTTTGGGAACCGCCGGGTTAGCCCATTTGAATATTTTCAACTAAATTGTCCTAACATGGCTCAGGGCCTGTTTGGTCTTGGCCAACTAACCAAATAGACTGACCAGAATTTGATCAGTCTGGCTGTAATAGGCCACTCATTCTGCCAGATCACAAAATAACCAACTTCACAAAACAGGGACCCAAGCATTGCACTCGTTGCTAGACTGGATTTTCTAGCTAGCTGAACCAAAAGGTAATCAATCCTGATATGATTTTAATTAGACAAAAATATTACGTTTGGCTATGTGTAACTAGTTACACATTTATCACATGAGATATCCAAATGATCTTGTGTTCAGGTTCCAAAGTTAGAATGTACATTCACATGAGCCAGACAAACTGGAATAATGTTTTCACAGTGCTATGTTAACTTGAGTGCTATATAAATAAAATACAATAAAAATAAAAAAGAAAACTAAAAAAAACAGACACCTAATTTCTGCTTAGTATCAAGTCTAATGGCTTTGGTAGATGTAATTGGCTTGTGTGCTCTGCCTCTCTGCCCACTATATTTCAAATAAGAGTTAAGTTGCTTAATGCTGTGGAGATAGGGATCATCGATCCCTGAGAGAAAACATGTGGTCTATGTACATAGTCATAGTAAGCAGAAAAATTATATCATTTTCCTGCATGATTCATTTTTCTTCATTTCATGCCTGTCTACCCAAGGCCCAACAATTAAAAGTAGGAAGAATTGTGTAACATAAATTCCTTTCTCTGAGCAATAACCCCTATTACACATATTTTGGCAATGCATTCTGCTAATGACATCTTACAATATTTTACTACGCCATTCCAATTAATTCCATTAAATGTCACCTTCTTTATATTGCCAGTCTCAGTATAACATGAGCCCATGTTTTAAGCTTATAAAGAGGGAGCATTGTGCTACAATTTACAGCCCAAAGGCATTACTTTAATATGCACTGCTATGTTTTTGCAGTTGAAAAATTTTGACAAACGAGGCCTAACATAAAGACAGACTTTTTCATTTCTTTCACTGGAAGTAAAAAATAGATTAATGTAAAATGTGAACAAATTAAATAGGCTCAAATTAACCATTTTTATGCTCTGGAAAGGCCTGCTGCTTAAACCATACATAAGAAGCCTCTGTTCTCACTAAACTAGACCAATGTGCTGCTCGCCCTTCCATCAAGTGGTAGAGAGAAATAACATTACACGTCACACCCAAACTTTCTCTGGAACAGCATCAATATTTTGGATCCTGTGACTGCGCTATGTTAAAGGAGTCCTTTATACACCGCATCCATCTTGCAAACTGTAGACACCACTAACTACCTTCTCCTAATGAGGCCCTACATCACATCTCTATATTAGACAAGGACCTACTGTGTGACACAACTGCTAATAGATATGGACTTGTCAGGGCTTTGAAATAGGTGCAAAGGTATACAAAGCATAGCTCTGCTGCACTTCAGCATTTACTAAGCCTAGAATACACATTCTTATAGCACCAGACCAGAGTCTCTTGTGTGCATATAATTTATTTTGTAGCATACAATATCAATTCACAGCGAAATGCAAATGTTTATATGATCCATATTATGTTTTAATATCGTTTTACTGTTATAGTATATAAAATACTCAATAAAGGGCGCTAATAGGATCAATCCCGCTACAACTGATTACTCTAAGCTGAGGGTCAATTAACTACATTTGAATGTATTCTTTGATGTTTTATTGTATATTTACCTATATAGGTTTTTAATGTGATATAATATTTTAATAAATTGTATTGCTAATTTTCCAGCGCTTCCCTATTTGTATTATTTTGTTATAGTATATAATTATTTTTTATTATGTTTACTTTTGTACTAAAATTAAAAATATATTTCTGTAAAGATAAAGAGAGATTTATGGTCTTTACATAAATTGCTAGTGATAGGAGGGCAGGTTACCTCCTGTTAGATAATGTGAAAAACACTTTTACGTATGTTTTAGAAATAAGCAGTGTCAGAATGGCCAACCGGTGTACTGCCTGGTGGGCCCTACTTCCCTCGGGGGCGAGGCACTGTCTGTGCACTGGTTCCTATCCCCCCAAGAATAACCGCACCAGTGTTGTGACGTTGTTAGGTCACAACGCCGTGAGTGAAGAGGAGCCAAGAAGAACTGGTAGGAGCCACCAAAGAATAAATGAGGGCTTGGAGAGAATGAGAAATGGAAGCTAGGATGGAAAACCCACGGATTGTATCAGCAGCAATCTGCTTTCAGACCCTCTCCTAGGCACTTTACACAGAGACCTCATTGCATATAACCCACATTGCCAGCATATTTGCATACAGCAACTTGTACAGATCACCCCCCCCCCCACCTTGCCCAAAATAATTGCACACAACCTCCCCGTCACATTAGTTGATGGTCGGGCTATTTAATGTAATAGAAGGATTGTGGTAGTACCTATTAATTTCATGTGATATGATGGAACTATATTTTATTTAATGCTGGGGTTGTTTGGGGGCTTATAATTGTATGTGGGGCTAACCTTAGGAAGAAGGAGGGCTATTTATTAAATAGCTGTTGGGGGGATGGGTTTATTTACTGATTGTGAATAGTAATTTCTATCACTATTTCTATTACCAGACTGAGCTCATCCCACTTCTAGAACAGTTATTTAACACAGGTACCCAGCATGGGAGCTTCCCTTCTGAAATGCTGGAATCCCGTATTGTTACAATCCTTAAGCCGGGGAAGGACCCAACCCGTTGCCAGAATTATAGACCAATCGCCCTTCTTAATTCAGATATAAAATCTATGCTAAACTGATTGCTAGCAGACTCAATCCTCTTATCCCATCCTTGATCCATCCGGATCAGGTTGGTTTTGTCCTTGGGAGACAAGCCTCCGATAACACCCGTAGGACATTTAACATTATCGAACAAGCTAATAGGTCCCATCATGTAATCATGTTACTGGAGCAGAGAAGGCCTTTGACAGGCTACATTAGGGCTATATGGGTGGGGTCCTTTTCCAGTTTGGTTTAAGTGGGGAGATACCTAAATCCATACTAGCTTTGTATAGGGACCCTTCAGCTACAGTCTATAGTAACGGCTTTACTTCAGATAAATTTATGCTGTCAAATGGTACCCAACATGGATGCCCACTTTCTCCCCTCATTTTCCTTTTATTTATTGAGCCTTTGGCTGAGCATATTAGACAACTCCCAGGCATCACCTTAGCAACAACCACTCCTAAACTATGTCAGACGACATCCTGTTATATATTACTAGCCCGGAGACCTCACTACCAGCTTTACATGATTTGTTAAAGAAATTTGGAGCGGTTTCTTCTTACAAATTAAATACATCTAAAACAGATGCTCTCCTTATCAATATTTCATATAAGCTCTTGCTGCATCTCAGCGGCTTTTCCCATACTCTTGGAAAACCCTATCTATGCCTTATCTGGGGATCTTGATTACTCCACATTTAGACTCTTTGCTTGATATTAACTATACCCCTTTACTGAAACAATTGAATGCTCTTACAAAATTGTGGCAGTGTCCCCAGGTCTCCTGGCTAGGTAGAATTGCAGTGTTTAAAATGTCGCTCTTACCCAAAATGATGTATTTATTTTGGACATTACCTTTGGTCTTGCCCAAGTTTTATATTGATAGGTTACGTTATATATACTTACTTCTAAACCACCTAAACTAGCTCACTCGATTATGTCCCGATCAAAATAGATAGGAGGTTTCGCCCTACCAGATCTAATTAAATATCAGGAAGCGACCATTTTAGCCCAGCTACGGGACTGGTCACTCCCGAGTTCCCATAAACCCTGGGTTGACCTGGAAAGATATCTTAATACTACATTCCCATTGGCAGATCTTCTCTGGATCCCTAAACCCTGGAGACCCCTCAGGTTGACCTCCCCCGTCTCACGAGAGATGCTCTCGTAACTTGGGACACGTTTTTAAAGGTACCTAATGTGGTCACTCTTCCCACTACTAACCTCTCTCTCACCGCGCTAGCTAAGCTTATACCAAAATTATCGCTGTGGTATTCTAGGGGCATTACCAACATTAAAATCTCTCTAATATGTCCATACTGCCCTTTTCTCATTTGAGTGAGCAATTCCTGATCCCTAACCAAGAATTTTACAAGTACCTTCAAATACGGCATTGGTTAACCTCCCTTAGTGTCACCTCGCCCTACACCACCCTCCAGCCCTCTTCTTTGTCAGATTAACTTCTGGAATTAACAAGGCAGCCATTTCCTTTTGGTACACTCATCTTAATGTAAATAGTCAACCGGTGAAGACCGCCTCCCAGCTATTTTGGGAGAGATAACTTGGCCGGGTATTTGAACTATCTCAATGGGACACTATTTATGGGACACTATTTATCATAATGCCCATAAGATGTCGAAATGCTTGAATCACACAGAGATGATATACAAATGACTCCATAGACTATATATGTCTCCAGATAGGCTCCACAAGATTTGGCCGTCTCAGTCCAGGGCTTGTTGGCGTGAGTGTGGAGCGATAGGGGACATTTTTCATATCTTTTGGAGCTGTCCGGTGGTCCGCAGCCTTTGGGTAGAGGTTTTCAATTTACTAGTATCTAAGGTCACACAATCTCCAGTCCCAAATACTCTGGAAGTGGCCCTCTTACACTCCCCCCTCTCCCCCCCCCAAGCCCTACTAAGTGAACGTTATGTCATAGGTCACATTTTTACAGCTACTCGTGTGGTGATAGCTCAGAAGTGGAAATCCCCCACGCTTCCATTGATAGCCAAGATTATCTCAAAAGTTCAACTAAGTTGTGATATGGAGACTATTGGATTTCCATACTCTTCTTCTGCTTCCACTCCACACATTAAATGGTTAGCTTGGACCCAATTTGTTTGTAGAACCCAAACCATGCCAGATTCAGAGAGACCCCCACTCTCTCTATCACCTCCGGTCTAATTACTAGAGTGTATTGTCTTTAGTTTAGCTATAATGACTGTGCACACCTTGTGATGATGTGTTCTGTATTTACTCATTAAACATACTGCAATGTACTGCTCCCACTTTCTAATCCCTCCCCCTCTTCCCTCTCCCATCCCATATATCCCATTACTGTATTAGTTTTGTTTTTGTGTATGTCTACCCTATAACTACAAAAACCTTAATAAAAATTATTATTGAAAAATAATAATAACAATAATAATAATAATACTACCAAGGTTCATAAATACAGGCTTTACCCCTCAATCGGATCACAACTTGAAAAAAGCAGAAGTGTACCTCAGAATGAACCTTCAATATCTCTAAGGTGAGCAAAGGACAGGGGCAATCAAACAAAATCACAGAATGGGCTATAGATGTCAAACAAATAATAATAGTACAAGGTCTATGATAGTACAAGGTCAGTCATGTGCATTTTAGCTAAGTTAAATCCCAGGTGATTGGAGCAGGGCACCAGTGGAGGGCACACACTGGGGCAGAGTTTAGTGTTCACTATGGAACTCAAATATTATCACCTTAATAATCATTAATAACCAGTATAACCCCAACTTTTAATACACTGCATTGTACAATTAGTAAAGGGTTAACAGCCCATCCATACAAATAGAAACTGAAACCTAAGTAAAAAGGACCCATTGTTGGAAAAAGAACCAACTCAAGTTTATTTGCATTATTTTGTATTAATTATCTAAACTTTGCTTTCACACACATCCTGCTTATAACTGCCCCATTACAAATGATCACTAGCAGAGCAGTTTTCTTGTGATATGATAGCCCGCAGATTGCAAAGTCCACAGCACTTTTATTTACTGCAGTACTGCTTTGATATCATAGGAACTGTAAGACAGGACAGATCACCCCATCTACATTACTGTAAAAATATGTGTGGTCCTCTATTCTATTTTATTAGCCTATGCATTGCAGCTCCGCAACCAATGCATTTATATTATTTGGTGTGCATATCCTAAGATTCAAGAAAAACTTTTTTTTTTCCTAAATTAACACTGAGTCATTGGAGGGGATTGCATCACACATCCAGCACGTATATTAGAAAGTCCCCTGCCTTCCGACCAGAAGGGGAGGGAGCTGCAGACAAATACTGAACTACAGAGAACAGTTAATGTGTGTTATATGTTTATCTATAAATTATATATTCATTCCGAGAGTCAAGTTGATTATTCGATCTTGTCTTATTTTCTTTTTTAAAACTGAAAAAGGTTTATTGAGTTTTTGCAGAAATAGTAGGTACAAGGATACAGAAAAAAACAGGGAGAGGAAAGGACATATCAAAGGGGAAGGGAAGGAGGGGTACATAGTATATCACATCAGCTAAATCCCTTGCCTAGGTATTCAAAAGCCATACTTGCCAACTCTCCTGAAGTATACCTTGTATACAGGATACTAGAAAAGGGAATGTTCAAATGTCCCAAAGGATGGGAAGACACAAAATAAGCCTTCTGGAAAACCAGTGTTTACAACCCAGGGGGGATGGTAGTAACAACCTGTGAGTCAGCCTGAGAAGGGGCACCTTTTCCCCCAGGTGTATAGACATGCCAGCTATTCAACTCCATCAGTGGTGAGGCAGCCGCAGTAGAATACGGCACCCCCACGGTCTCCATATCGAAACTGTAGTGCACTGTGGAAATAATTTTATTCGATGGAGGAAGGGGGGTTAGTGGTTGCTTCCATGATTGGGCTATAGCTGCCCTAGTGGCTATATTGTCTTATATTTTCAATGGAACAGGTAGGGAGGGTAATTTAGGAACGGAATTTCCATAAGAACTTATTTTTAGGGACAGAGGTCCCTGTGATGGCTGCAACTTCCGCTATATACTTATGGGCTGTCATGGAATGCTGGGAGTTGTAGTTTCACAAAAACTGAAGACCCCCTAGGGAATAAAAGTAAAATTACTTTTGACAATATCCTTGGTTTTCCTAGCTGCCAACTATTCCATACTATTAGGAACAGTCTCGGACTTTAATGATTTGACCCTGGAAATGTATGTCCTTGAAAAAGTCCCTATCTTTAAATATTCACCAACTGTACAATTAAAATGTTGTTTTTCTGCACACTGAGTGCAGTTCTAGCTTGTGCCCTGTTGTGTAAGTTAATATTTATTGACGAGGAATACTCTAAATCCAAGAAAGTACATTATAATTAAATTCAGTAACCATATCCTGGGAATTGCTGTGCACCAGGGTCCAACAAGACAATACAGCACATGATGTTTCGATACATGTTTTTAGCCATAAAGTGTCCATGAAAATAATACTAAAATCTTGGCAATTATAGTTTTTAAACATAAGACGATGTGTGGAATTTTGTAGTATAGGTCTGTTAATAGGCAGTGATAGCAGGGGCCAATGTAGTGAAGATATACAGGAAAAAATAGATCACCACAGGCACTAAATATATATAAAAAGGATATATGCATTTAAAATGTTACTGGAGCTGCCAAAAAAGGGATATCTGATATCCCTTTAAGTCAGTGTTATGAAGATTGCTAGTTAGAAGTCACAAGCAATAGACTTACCCATTTTGTGGGCTGAAACATTATTCAGCCAATCAATTCACTAGGATGTCTAAATAATGTAATCAATAATATCTAAAATTTCTAGTTAATCAATAGGATGCATTATCATGAATACTAGTCCAGCGTACACAATGTCTGCCTCCACATTATGGCTACTCCACTAGTACCATGAAGTTTAAATTTTTAATTTCAAACTGATATTTCAAATAGGAAATAAATCTATACTGTGCGCCGCGGCTCCCAGGGATGCCGCGGCGCTATCACTGGGGTGCCGCGTGCCAAGCATTGAAAAAAAGAAAGAACACAGACACTTACCAATCCGCCGGGCGCCAGGACCCAGCAGCCTCCTCTCTCCCGCAGCAGCTGTCACTGAATATCAACGTCAGTGACAGCTGCTGCGGGAGAGAGGTGGATGCTGGGTCCCGGCGCCCGGCGGATTGGTAAGTGTCTGTGTTCTTTCTTTTTTTTCTATGGCTGACGCGCGGCAGAGGTGTGTAACAGCGGGGCACAACGGGGCAGAGGTGTGTAACAGCGGGGCACATCGGGACAGAGGTGTGTAACAGCGGGGCACAATGGGGCAGAGGTGTGTAACAGCGGGGCACAACGGGGCAGAGGTGTGTAACAGCGGGGCACAACGGGGCAGAGGTGTGTAACAGCGGGGCACAACGGGGCAGAGGTGTGTAACAGCGGGGCACAACGGGGCAGAGGTGTGTAACAGCGGGGCACAACGGGGCAGAGGTGTGTAACAGCGGGGCACATCGGGACAGAGGTGTGTAACAGCGGGGCACAATGGGGCAGAGGTGTGTAACAGCGGGGCACAACGGGGCAGAGGTGTGTAACAGCGGGGCACAACGGGGCAGAGGTGTGTAACAGCGGGGCACAACGGGGCAGAGGAGTGCGACAGCTGGGCAGAGGAGTGCGACAGCTGGGCAGAGGAGAGGGACACAGCATGAGAGGGGCAGTGGAGGGGGACACAGCGTAGGAGGGGACATCGTGAGAGAGGGCAGAGGAGGAGGGACATCGTGAGAGAGGGCAGAGGAGGGGGACAGCGTGACAGAGGGCAGAGGGGGCAGTGTGAGAGAGGGCAGTGTGTCTGGATGCAGAGGGGGCTGTGTGTCTGGATGCAGAGGGGACAGAGTGCCTGGATGCAGAGGGAGCATTTTTGCATACAACTAAATAAGTATTTCTGTCCTGACCGAAATATTTATTACAATTTTTTGACCCAACTACTTCTAAAACAGGACTGCTCAGTAATTATTTTGGAGGGGTGCCTTGAAAATATTTGGAGACTCTAAGGGTGCCGCGAACTGCAAAAGTTTGGGAACCACTGCTGTATGCCACAAACTGATACTAAGCACTGACAAGCTCTGCCTAGGTCCAGATAAATGTCCCTGTTAGGTTTGCCGGAGGTCACATGACATCACAGTGAGACCACGTGATATTTACATGATAGAAATTAAGACAGCTAAGAGTAATGGCTCCGTCAGTTCCAGTTTTAAAGAAAACAAAATGCACTTAGGCCTTCAGGGCATTGTGCTAGAAAGTTTACTGCTTGCTCATGAGTCCAGACTGACATAAGACATGTATGCACCCTTTCCAGGTCTGCATCATTGGTGATGCAAATCTAGCAGTCAATAGTACTGCAGATGACATGTCATTTAGGAGGTAGCTTGTGTGTCTATAAGAGTTTAATAAAAAGTGTCCTTACAGCATGAGCCACCACATATTTGGTTTTCTCTCATAACATCAGAAGGAGAAGATTACATCTAAGGTGACAGATGGCAGATTCCCAGCTGGGACCTGCTCATTAACTGCAGGCTATCATCATCATCATTTATTTATATAGCGCCACTGATTCCGCAGCGCTGTACAGAGAACTCATTCACATCTGTCCCTGCCCCATTGGAGCTTACAGTCTAAATTCCCTAATATAGACACTCACTCACACACATACAGACAGACAGACAGAGAGACAGACAGGTAGAGACTAGGGTCAATTTTGATAGCAACCAATTAACCTACTAGTATGTTTTTGGAGTGTGGGAGGAAACCGGAGCACCCGGAGGAAACCCACGCAAACACAGGGAGAACATACAAACTCCACACAGATAAGGCCATGGTCGGGAATTGAACTCATGACCCCAGCGCTGTGAGGCAGAAGTGCTATCACTTCGCCACTGTGCTGCTATAATGACATGTATTACCCACGTTTTATGAAAATCAGCAACCAAAAAAAAATATACCCCAAAAGTTAGTGAAATGCACAGTGTGACATGACTGTGCTCTCATATACTCAGTGTCACACTACCTCCACTTGCCTATGGCTCCTGGACAGACATGTAGTTTAAGCTCAATTGTATTAATCTCTCTCTATGTATATATACAGTATAATTCTTAAACATTAGGCATACAATATATACAAAATATGCACCCTTAACTATACATTATATACAGGTATTTGTTTATAGTTTATTTATATAATGCCTCCATATTACACAGTGCTATGCAAAGAATATTTTGTCATTCACTTTGTTTACAGTCTAAATTTCCTACCATACAAACTTTGTGATCGCTTATCCAGAAACCTAGAATTCACTGTGAGGAGCATTGCTAAACAATTTAATAAAAAAGAAAAAGGCAATGGTAAATTGGCTAATTTTAAAATGTAAGTTATTATATTTTAGGCATTGTGCTTCAAATTATGGGAAATCGCCATCTATGGAAAGCCCTGAGAATTCTGCAAATTTACTGCATACTGTTTATTAATTTAATGTAGTTGTGTGCTTTTATTTACAATCTAGTAAAGCATGACATGCACAAGGTACTATGTACCCTATACAGTTTATTCCTTTTTTGAAACAAGGCTGAACTGTAGTTCGGTATTCTGTGCATAGAAACAATGGAATCATTCCATCATTATGATAAGCCCAATTTGAAACTTAAAAGAGTATAAACCTCTGCTGTCTCTCCCTGCTGGCTGCACTGTACAGTGAATATCCTCTGTATATTTGCATAACAGTCACAACTCAAGGAGTCTGTCTATCAATTAAAAGACTATTGTGACAAGGACTGAGGAAGTTTAACCCCTCTAACTGCTTTATAGTTATACAGATACTGATGAGATGTATCAGGTAAATATAAACAAATAAGAACAGGAATTAGATAAGGAGTATACAGTACCCACTACAAAGACCCTCCATCAAATCATCCTACTGAATGGGTACAGAGACCACCCCTTTCCTCAAACAATGAAGTGCAGTCATTTGGATGGAGGCCTTTGTGTCCCTCTCAACAGATAGGGACTTCAGCGAAGAGAAGCAATAGGAACGGGATCCAGGCGGTGCCCTAGTACCCAACATCTCCCAGCTCAGTAACCACTGCATTGCTGAACTCACTGCCAAACTGGGTTCTGGGGTAAACCACAGAGCACTAATAAATGTCACAAGGCATTACAATATTCTATTCAACTGCAAGGGTTTCCATCAACACACATTAACTCCTGCAGCCTGCAATGCAGAAAGCCCAGTCATGTAAACGTTTACTGAGGACTGAAATCAAATGAGCTAAAAACGATTTAATGCATAGAAATGAAACATTCAACATAAACTATCTTAAACTTTACACTTACCTACAACGGCCTCATAATCCAAAATACAATCCACAAACCCACAGCCCAGATCCACGAGTGAACACAGTGGTGAACACAGAACACAGCAGTATACTCCAACTCCTTCTGCAGATTGCCTAATCTATGACTCTGCCAGCACAGTCACAGCCACATAAAGACCTGCAGTACTATGATAGCCACGCCCACTGATCTCCATATCCCGCCCACCCCTGCGACTCCTCCCACTCCCTTTGATTTAACTCTCTTTATAGTGGAGGTTATGCACAATCTGGTACCCTTAAAGACAAATGAAATTACCTGTAACAATAGATACCTAGGTTTCAGAATCACGCAACAAAAGAAGAACAGATCCCTTTCAGATTGGAAACTATAGAATTAGCTGCCAATTAGTAGCGAATACAAAACTTGCCCTGAAGGCGTTATATACATTATATATACATAGGCTGTGTAAGGATTGCGGATTTTAATTAAATTGGTTTAGTGTATGAACAATGTACATCTTTCAACGAGAAATGCAATCAACTGCCAACCAGTGATAAATTAAAACACTCGTATGGTTTACTGACACTAGATCCTATGAGTATATTTCTCTTGAGAACATAATCAAATCTCATCAAATCTCAGGATAATATATATATATATATATATATATATACACACACATACATACATATACACACACACATATACACATATAAGTTATAAATATTTCAGGTAACCTGTGTCAGTTATTAAATATATAAAATGTATGTACCTATTAAGGTGTCCTTATTATTATACATGCCTGAAACCACTGTTAAAATAACTTAGTTTAAACTGCACTGTGCACTTATGTCTAAATGATAATGATAGTGGCAGCATACTTGATCTCCTTTAACAAACAGTAAATTTTTACAATATGTGTCAGATATTGGAGTACAATTGTTGTATTCAACACAAAGGTATTTACTGTACATACTTTGCTTTTAGAATATGGCAAGTAGATTTATTTAACTACAATGTGGGATATTTTGCTTTTTAAGATAACTTACAATTATGTGAAAAATAAAGTACACCATCTTTGAAATATCATCATCATCTATTTATATAGCGCCACTAATTCAGCAGCGCTGTACAGAGAACTCACATCAGTCCCTGCCCCATTGGAGCCTACGGTCTAAATTCCCTAACGTATACACACGCACAGACAGACAGGGAGAGTATATGTATATATCAGAACATAATTAACAATCATCTAATTCTCACCAACAGGCCAATTTATCAAATGGACAAAAATCCTATCTCTGACAAACACGGTATTTTTGCCAGAGATAAGACTTCTCTCTACCTATCAAAGGGTTGCCGAATGAGGTAGCATCTGCCGGATAAAAGATTTGCCAGATCTTGTAAGCGAAAGGTTCCCATTGGAAAACCTATTTAACAAGGATCACGGTGACAGCAAGAGAACATTAATGGAAAAATGCTTTATTATGTCAATGTGCATTTTTTTCAGTCATTAATAGCTTTAAAATATATTTTTATATCTACATATATTTAATTAATATTTATTATTATTATTATTATTATTATTATTATTATTATTATTATTCACACCCATTGCATGGTGCAGCAAATTAGTGCATTGTAATGCAGGGCTCCCCTCCCACACCTGAGACCCGACCTATGCTAGGAGATCTCCCGGAGAGGTGGTTTAAAATGTTGAAAAGCATGAGTTGACTGTCAAAGACATGGCAACAGAAGACCCTGAAATGAAAGTACTCCACACAAGAACAAACATAGGGGCTCAGGAGCAGATAGAGGTGGATCATCCAAGCTCACCAGGACCCCTGATCTGTGGATTAGGCTAACCATCTGTGCCAATGCAAGATTAGAGTACTTTTAACACTAAATCACGTTTTTAAACCTCATGGATGCTTTGATATAATATAATAGTGCGCATTCCGTTTCAAAATTCACCCAATAATGTCCTGATACATTTTCAGTATGTTTTACATGTTCTAATTCTTTAGATTTTGTACACTGCATTCTTTGTCTATATCTATGGCATGTGGTTGGATTTCATGTTTCACCTCAAGCTCCTGGCTGGACCACATAAATAAACATGTCAACATGTAATCTATTTTTCTGGTGACTTTTGTTTTATGGTGGCTAGACTGGACTGATCTTTCTGTCCCATCTCGCAGTTTACCAAGGGTAGAGTGACAGCATTCTCAGATGTTTCTGCAGTGGAATGTTATTATAACACTGAACAATGTGCAGTATTTTACATTCATTACTCATATCTAGGATTTAGTAGTCATTTGAACACAGAAGATCGTAAATCTTTTTTAAGCATTTAAAAAATAATTGAGGTGTCTCTCTTGGATGTTTGCCAATTAAAACTCATAAACAAAGTTCATGGGTCATCCTAAGTTCTTCTTTAGTGACAAGAACAAGTTCTCTGTTTAACAAAGGCGCAGAGAACAGGCTCCTCTTATGGAGCAGTATAAACAATATGGCCACAACATTTTTTCTATCCTTGTTCCAGGGGAGGCGCAGTTGGCAGGAGAGCGGTGCAGTCGGTGACTAATCAAAAGGTGCTACTGCTGATTGGCCGCCGTCACTGCCCCTCTTGAAGTAACATGACTCTTGTTTCTTTTTCTGGAGGCCCCTTTACCTGCTTTGTGTGGGCACGTCAATGTCGAGTCCAGAAGGGGAGCAGTCATGCTGACGCCAGATTTAGCACCGGCCAATGGTAAAGACTGATTCTTGGATCAGTGGTAAGAGCAATTTACCTCCCACTGTTTTGGTTTAAAGATTAGTTGTTAGCTGACTGCTTTGCTCCACTAGAAAATAGGAATATACTAATAATTAATAATAAATTGAACCCTTTTTGTCAAAAGTTCATAAGTGTCTGTGTTGTTATTTCAGGTATATTTCATGGTAACACAAAGTTCAGTAATGTACATGAAAGAAGATACATTAACGCTATGCAGTTTATATATGAAACATTATTATGTCAACGAGCTGTAATTAAACACAACACCTAGCAGCCTGATCTCACAAGTATTCAATATAGATACTATTTAGTGACTTTTATTAAATACAGAGAGCATTCTAGTAACATCTATACAATACAAAGAGAATTCTAGTAATATCTATACAATACAGAGAGTATTCTAACGACCAATATACAAAATAGAGAGCGTTCTAGGGACCTCTATACAATACGGAGAGCATCATAATAAACAAAATACAATACTGAGAATATTATGGCGACTAGCATTCTAGTTATTTCTATACAATATACAGAGCATTCAGCTGACTCCTATACAATACAGACAACATCTTAGTGAACTCTATACACTACACATAGCATTTTAGTGACTTATATACATACAATACACAGTGCTGTCTAGTGACCCTTGATACAATACAGTGAATATCTTAATGGCAATATAAAATACAGGGAGCATTTTAGTGACCACTAGTCTAAGCACAGTGCATGCTTAAAGGAAACTTTTATATTTGAAATTATAGCAGTAAATTGAATATATTATATCTACCTTTGTCTTCCCCCTAATACTTATTTTCTTGAAAGGAGGACATGACAACATCCCTGTTCATTTTTAAGAGACCAACACTGAGAAAGTTAATTATTTATTTGATAAAGTATATTTTTGGGTGGTCTTTTCTGCTAATGCCATTCTGACATGCATTAACAGAACAGGTATTGTAACGCACTTGATATATAAGGTCCATTTGCTGAATCTACATAACTTCAATGGTAGGCATTAGTCACGAGCAGTTGCGTTGGCTTTTATATATATATTTTTAAAAGTTTTTAATTTTTAAATAATATGCATAAATATATATTAATTATTGATTACAGTGAATTACTTGATCCCACTGTCCTGAATCATTTTACCACCCAAAGTGTAGCAAGCAGATTCAGACGATGAATATTAACGGCACTTTAGAGAAAGTATTATTACAAATGAATTGAGTAGGACTTGTTGCACCAGTCCTATACTTTCTAACCAGAAATAACAGATATAAAAAGTCAGTTGTAGGTTGGGATAGAACGAACAGGTGAAGAATGGTGTGAATCTAAAAATATATAGGGTTTTTATACATAAAGCATTTTCACAAGTGAAAACAGGGATTTTAATTGACTCCCAAGATGGTAGTGGAAAATTGTGTATGCTGTATTTTCAGGGAGGTTTACTGGCATTGCATTATATGGACTGGCATTGCATTCTATGGACTGGCATTACATTATATGGACTGGCATTACATTATATGGATTGTGGCATGAGCAATTATCACAAAACTCTCAACTGAACAGTCCGTACAGTTTGTGAACATTGGCATTTTACATACATTACTAAACTAATTCATAGCAAAATGTACTTGTAAGCCACAAAGAAACGTGTTTTCCCTGATACAGAGGTAATGAACTTTTAGTTTTTTTCATTGTTCCTTAGGTCATTTAAGTAATTACAATCGCCTGTTGTGATACTCACATGGGAGGGAACAGGTCATACAAGCAGTAAGATATCGTTATTTCCTCATTAGTAATGACTATACACTTACCACAAGGCTGAGCTTGGGACACCAGTGTTTTTCAGGGAGGGAAGTTAATCCATACTTAGAAAAGAATATTGCAAAATGTATTTACAACCACAGAGAGATGACACTCAATTAAAAAAATTCCCTCAAAAAAAGAACAAGACATCACATTATTCTCACCTTGTAATCATGCAAATACATATGGCCAAAAAACCCGAAAAAGCTGATATATAGGGTTGAGTGCCAGATACACGGCCACTAAGAGGAATTGTGGGCTCCAGTACAACAACTTCTTGGGGCCATGGAAAGAGGCGTGGTCACACTAGGTTGGTGGCTATTCCCATTACACAGGCAGGCCTGGGCCCTGGTACTGTACACCTGACTTTTGCAGCTGATGTACCTCTGTATTATTTGTTGGGCATATTGAGCTTTATTACTTAATGACATGACCACATGATGGTGACTTGGGATTGCATAGCAAGTTGGCCACATGTTACTTCTGGAGGTTGCGTTTGACTAAAGTGGGTGTGGCTTTCTGAAAGGGGCATGGTCTGATATGTTTTTCAGCAGCCCATTTTTCATAGCTGGTGTGCTCTATCTTTGAATTTATCCTGCAGTCATCAGACCTTGTAAAATGTCCGAGGTATGGTATAAAGTTGTTGTCATATCATATGTTTAACCTGAAGCTGCTCAGATGTTGCTTTCTGCAAGCAGAGTGCCAAGATGGAGCTGCTGTGTCTTGGTCATTTTGTACGAAACTTGGCGAAGACAGTCCTAGACTCACAGCTTGTTGTGTCTCTGTATCACATGCCTGCTTGGTGTTTTGTCTGTAAGACAAGGCTACAGTTCCAAGGATCCTGGCAGCCTATTCAGCTTTTCCTATATGCTATCTCCCTACAATGTTTCTACAGCCCTTGTGGTATTTAAAGGGTAAAATAATAAGATATACATTTTAACGTATCCAACCTATTATTAGAAAGAATAAAAATATAACAAAATAAAAGAACAACTCTTAACTACATTTATAGAAATATTTGTTTTAAAATAATAGATTTTTTTAAATGTTTTAAATACATAAATAATGGTGCTTGCAATGCGTACTCTACATACAATTTGTTTTTATGGTCTATCTTAGTTGCATACAGATGCTCTGTGCTAGCTAGTGGCACACATATGTGTCAGTCATCATTATCAGTCAGCCTTTACACCTGACCTGTAGCTGGTGCAAAGGATACGAGTGAAAACAAGCGCACTTACGATAAACACTGGACTTAAATCAGCTGTATCTGCTTCAGAATGTTTTACTATACCTGGCTTATGTTAGCCCACCCCTTCCCTGCCCAATTCCTCTCATAGGCAGTTGTGTCATTTGTGTTTGGACATACATTGCATGGAATTCTGTTCTTTGGTGTAAGATCTGTTCCTGAGCATGCTCTTATAACTATTTCATGCAAAATATGCTATTCAAATTGACGCAGCTCTGAACATGATTCAGACCCATTGTGTTTTGTGATAGTGTTGTTTAATTACAGTAGTCTCCTAAGAGGTCCACATTTCTGTTATAACTATATTCATGTAGGTCAAATATAATTTTTTGCAAAATATGTCATGGAGCTTTCTGAAAAACTTGGGGCTACAAAAATCTTTGAAGAGCTGCACTCATTAGCCATTTTCTTTGTATCTGAGAATCTGCTAAGGTACTGCATATATCTAAAAATGCATGAAAATGTGACTCGTTTAATGATAAATCTTAAAGGGTAAGAAATATCCCCAACCACATAGCAACATTTATTGCGATTCAGCCAAGGTAAAGGACAGCAATAGGATGTACATGGCTGAAGTGGTCGTCCCAGATTTGGATGTGAGTCGATCACATATCCATTCCTGGAACTACCTCTTGAGCCCGGTATGTCCCATTGTTGTCTTGTCACCTGGTTGCATTGTGATAAATGTTGTGATATAGGTGGGGGGTTTGTCTGGAATTCCCACAGTTTGTATGAAACGCACCCGCTGGCCCATGATGCTGCAGGTCTTGCATGTTGGTCCCCGTTGGTCCCCATAGCTTGGTGGTAATGGGTTATTTATTATACACTATATGAACAAAATTATTTGGACGCTTGACCATTACACCAACAAGGACTGTAATGACATTGTATTTAAATACATATACTTAATATGGAGATGGTCCCCCTTTTGGAGCGATAACAGCATCCACTCTTCTTAGAAGGCTTTCCACAAGATGTAGAATTGTTTCTGTGGGAATTTTTGCCCATTCATTCTGTAGAGCATTTATGAGGTCAGACACTGGAGTTGGACGAGAAGACCTGGCTCGCAATCTCTGTTCCAGTTCATCCCAAAGATGTTTGATGTGGTTGAGGTCAGGGCTCTGTGCGGACCAGTCAAGTTCTTCCACACCGAACTCATCAAACCATATCTTTGTAGTCTTTGCTTTGTGCACTGGGGTACAGTCATGTTGGAATAGAAAATGGCCTTCCCCAAACTGTTGCCACAAAGTTGGAAGCATAGCATTATCCAAAATGACTTGGTAGCTAAAGCATAAAGATTGCCCTTCGCTGGACATAAGGGGCTGTCGAAGTCAGCAAATTGGAATAAGTCATTTCAATTAAAATCGAGCAAACTTGGTTGTCTTTGTCTGAAAAGATGCGTACGGTACGCTACGGCGTGAAAGGGCGTATGCAGCTGCAACACTTGGCAACAACAGTATTTAGTCTTTTACATACATTCGCACAAACACGCACACTTGTAAAATAGTACACATTAATGGTAGTTGCAACACATAGTCATTTATGTCGAAATATAGTAGTTTTTATGTGTAATATTATGAGTTATATGCATATAAGTAAAACATATGGTACACGTTGAAGGAATCAAGTCATGTGGTATCATACTAATCCCCTTCACATTTCCCACTGTCCGGTTCACTCTGCGAAGGAATCGCAGAGTGCATACGCAAGTTATTAATGTTAAGGAATTATGGACTATTATGAAGAGAAATCTTGGCGGGAAGATCAGAACCCATCCCCTGGAGAGATGACCCCCTCCTTTGGATTCCTGAGCTTAAACTAGCCTATGATCTGCAACCCCCTGGACCCTCCTGATGCCTGGACCAATAGAAGTCAGCCACACCTTTGCATTGTTTTACTGTATCTCTGTTTGCATATAAGCAGCAGCTCCTCATCTAGTGTTCAGTCACCTAGACCATAGACTTCAGGACTGAATGACTGTTCACTGGATCCAGAACGCCTGCGATAAGTAACGCTGTACTTACTATTATTTCGCTAAGATATATATACTGCTACTTTTTGAGAATAAATCTTGGTGCGTTGGAAACACAAATCGAGATTCGACAATCATTATTGGATAGCGGCAAAACGCTCATAACAGGGCCTAGCTGAAAAACAGCCCCATACCATTATCCCTCCTCCACCAAACTACATAATTGGCATAATGTAGTCAGGCAGGTAACATTCTCCCAGCATCCGCCAGACCCAGACACGCCCATCTGTCTGCCTAACTGAGAAGCATCACTCCGCAGAACACATTTCCACAGCTCCACAGTCCAGTGTCGGTGTGCTTTACACCACTCTATCCGACGCTTAGCATTGGTCTTGGTGATGTGACGCTTGCATGCAGCTGCTCGGCCATGGAAACCCATTCCATTAAGCTCCCGCTGCACAGTTTTTTGCTTACATTGATGCCAGTTGAAGTTCGGAACTCTTCAGCTATGGAATCAGCAGAGCGTTGGCAAATTTACGTACCAATCGCCGTAGCTGAGTTGCTGTTGTTAGTAAACGCTTTCACTTTCTAATAATATCACTTACAGTTGACCGAGGAATATCCAGCAGGAATGAAATTTTACAAACCGTCTTATTGCAAAGGTGGCATCCTATCACAGTGCCACGCTTGAAGTCACTGAGCTCTTCAGAACGACCCATTTTGCATCACAAATGTTTGCAAATGGAGACTGCATAGCTAGGTGCTTGATTTTATACACCTCTGACAATGGGTCTGATTGAAACACCTCAATTCAATAATTAACAGGTGTGGCCAAATACTTTTGTCCAAATAGTGTACAAGAAGCAGGTTGATTTAGCTTACCAAATCTGATGTGTCTACATCTCTCACTTTCAGGAGTTCATGTTAACAATCCAGATTGTCCACTCAGGAGGATCATGAGATTGCAGGACATGAGAGGAGTAATCTTTTCCCACAACTCAAGAATCCCCGGGCTGTGACCTATATTCCAGCTAACAAGCTCTGTGCCCAGCATATACAGTTCACTCTCTGAGGGGACAACTCAGTATATTATTATTATTATTATTATTAATTTTTATTTATAGGGCGCCACAAAGTATCCGTAGCGCCGTACAAGGACAAACAATGGCACAGTACAAGGTGAAACAGCACAGTACAAGTAACAGTAAGCACTATAACTCTGGGGGCTCAGGCACAGCATGAAAGAGAGGGAGGGAGGGGAAAAGTGAGTACAGGCAGGTAACTATGGCCCAAGAGGGTGGGCACGGATGACAGGTTGAGAGTCACTGAGGGGAGCGGAGAGAAGCGAGAGGAGACAGAGGGCAGAGGGACCGAGAGGAGGTGAGCTGAGTAGCTGGAGAGCGCAGTTAGAAGTGATGGAACAGAAGGTAGGAGAGCCCTGCTCAAAGGAGCGAACAATCTAAAGGGAGGGGAAGACAGACAGACACATGGATGAGACGGAGAGACGGGAGGAAGGGGGAGAAGGGAAGAAGGGATGAGAAAGAGAGGTAGCCGACCGGTGGGAGTTTAGGCATGAGACTGGAAGGCTTTAAGGAAAAGGTGGGTTTTTAATGTTTGTTTGAAAGAGGACAGATTAGGGGAAGTTCTGATGGAGCGGGGGAGCTTGTTCCAATGGAGGGGAGCGGCGTGGGAGAAGTCTTGGATACGTGCGTGAGAGGAGGTAATCAGAGGGGAAGAGAGGCGACGATCGTTGGACGATCGCAGTGAGCGGGAGGGAGTGTGAATAGAGATAAGGTTAGAGATGTAGGGAGCAGTGGAGTTGGCGAGGGCCTTGTAAGTCAGAGTGAGGAGCTTGAAAAGGATTCTGTAGGGGAAGGGAAGCCAGTGAAGGGCTTGGTAGAGTGGGGATACAGAGGTGGAACGGCGAGAGAGGAAAATAAGCCTAGCAGCGGCGTTAAGTACAGATTAGTACAGAGTACAGTAGTCCAAGCAGGAGATAATCAGAGAGTGGACGAGAGATTTGGTGGCATCCTGGGAGAGGAAGGGCCGAATGCGGGCAATGTTGCGAAGCTGGAAACGGCAGGATTTGGCGAGAGAGTGAATGTGAGGGGCAAAGGAGAGAGAGGAGTCGAGGATGACACCTAGGCAGTGGAGTTGGGGAACAGGGGAGATAGATGAGTTGTCAACAGTGATGGAGAGGTCAGAGGGGAAAAAGGTACGAGAGGGAGGAAAGACAATGAGTTCAGTTTTAGCAAGATTGAGTTTAAGAAGTCTAGAGGACATCCAGGAGAAGATGGCAGAGAGGCATGCGGATACCCTGGAAAGAAGGGAGAGAGAGAGATCAGGAGAGGAAAGGTAGAGTTGAGTGTCATCAACATAAAGGTGGTACTTGAGGCCGAAGGAGCTGATGAGTGCACCCAGAGAAGAGGTGTATAGTGAGAATAGTAAGGGTCCAAGGACAGAGCCCTAAGGGACCCCGACTGGAAGGGAGGAAGAAGGGGAGAGAGAATCAGAGGTGGAAACAGAGGAGGAACGGTCGGCAAGGTAAGAGGTGAACCAGGAGAGGACAGTACCGGAGAGGCCAATGAACTGAAGGGTGTGAAGCAGGAGGGGGTGGTCAACGGTGTCAAAGGCCGCTGAGAGGTCGAGGAGAATCAGCAGGGAGTAGTGGCCCATGGCTTTAGCCGAGAGGAGATCGTTCGTAACTTGAGCCAGGGCAGTTTCAGTGGAATGGAGGGGGCGGAAGCCTGATTGGAGAGGGTCAAGGAGGGAGTGTTCAGAGAGGTAGGTGGAGAGACGGTTGCAGACAAGTCTCTCGAGTATTTTGGAGGCAAATGGGAGAAGGGAAATGGGGCGGTAATTAGAGAGTGAAGTGGGGTCAAGATTGGGTTTCTTGAGAATGGGTGAGACGAGAGCATGTTTAAAGGTGGAGGGGAAGATGCCGGTGGAGAGGGACAGATTAAAGAGGTGAGCGAGGTGGGAGCAGGTGGAGGTGGAAAGGGAGCGAAGAAGGTGAGAAGGGATGGGGATTGTCCCTTACCAATTTATTTGCTGTTTACTGGCAGAGTCAAGTTAGATTTAAACTGTGGGAGTACACTTAAGCTAACACAGCTGAAATTGGTAAATGTGCTATACTTCCAGAAGACCTGCCTTATGCAAAATGCAAATCTGTTCAAGTTAGCTACATTTAATTGCATGTGAATTCTTAAAACATAATCAGATGCTATTAAGTGTATCAACATGCTGTTGAGATGCCAGTCATCATCATCATCCCCCTGGCATAATGTCACTCAATGGGAAAGCCGTTCTGTATTACATTGCTACAGTGTAATTCACTGAAGTCATTCAATACCACCACCACCCAAAAACTGCTCAGTTCCAGTGTGAGTTAATGACCTCACATAGGCAGGGAACAAACAGCAGGCCCCATCCCCTAAACTGTAGCACAGGCTGACACATACATTTCACATACTACAAAAGCACAAACAAGTACACATGTACAAACTTATATAAATGTAAATGTCAGGCGCCGTCCCCGCTCTCTCTTTGGCAGCCAGGGACTGTCACATTCCTCGAGCCGCTAGGCAGCGGGACGCCACCTTCCTGCCAGCCAGGCGTTTGGCCGCATGCGTGGCTTATCGCATGCTTGCGGCTTCTGTCGGGGGTCAGCTGACCGCCGAATCCGTTGTCCACCAATCCAAGCAGTCTATTTAAGGGAGGTTCTGGCGTCATTAGGGTGATAGAGTGTCTAGGTCTTCCTATGCTTTAGCATTCCTGCCTGTCTTCCTGCTCTCTGATTGACCTCCTGTGTATCGACCCGGCTTCCTCTGGTTCTGCTCTTGGAACTCCCCTTGGCCTGACTGCTCCCGTTGTATCTGACCTTTGGATTGCTGACTCCGGTTTGCTTACTCCTTTACCACGTTTGCCCAAACGGTTTAACCTCTGCCTGTACGACCACGTCAGTTCACCATCCACTTCGCTGATAGCTAACTTGGAGTGCCGCGGGCTGCGCGTCCCTTGCAGCAAACTCCAAACTTTCTTGCGGTTGTCCCTGGTGAAGACTGTGGGCGTGTTTAGACTACGCGCCTCCAAGCAGCGCAAATATCAGCAAGTGACCTTCAGTTACTAGTATCTTGTGACAGTAAATTTGTATGCATTTCCATTTATATTTTCTTTTTTTTAATTGATTTTCTTTTTAAAAAACATCTACAACAGTATAAACAGATCTAAAGCCAACATTGCTATGCCCACAGCCTACCCCGATGACAAACACAACCTGTTTTAGCCTAGCTTAATAATCCAAGATTTTGCTGAAATCTCACAGGTCCGTCTCCAACCCCCATGATACTTCCCTCACCTAACGAAGAGCAGCAGGAATAGCTCCCCACTAATTTTGTGCCATTTGGTGATTATTCATAACTAAATGCAATAAAAAATTCTCTTTTTCTCAGTTAAAGAAATTAAAAAGTTGAACTATATTTAGTTTCACAAAACATTATTTTATTTTTTCATTTAGTTCTGAATAGAGATGCTCACTGACCCTCGTGTTTTGGTTTTGGTTTTGGATCTGGATTACTTTTGTGTTTTGGTTTTGGTTTTGGCAAAACCGCCCTTGGGTGTTTTGGTTTTGGTTTGGTTTTGCTATTTTTGAAAAAAAATACAATTTTTTTGTGTAAAATAGCCCAATTTAGTGCTCCAGTTTCTTGGATAAGTGGGGTAATTCTAAAGCTAATAAATTATGAAAAAACAGTTTAATCCCTGGTAGGCCGTCCTTAATTATAACACTTGCCTGCAAATTATACAGACAAACCTGGTTGTCTTCCCCCTCCATCTTTGACTATTGGCAATGTAGCCATCGTCTTTGGGTATATTACACCCTCCACTTGTAGTTAAATAGAAAAAAAAGCAGCCTGCATAGACTGAACAATATAAAAAATAAATGGACCAAGGTAGTTTGATGGCTGTCTATGACCCCCCCCCCCCCCTCCACTTGTAGTTAAATAGAATAAAAGCAGCCTGCATAGACTGTAGAATTAGAATATAAAAAAAATGGACAAAGGCAGTTTGGTATCTGTCTACAACATCCTCATCAACATCATCATTAGCACCCTCGTCGCCTACACAAATCTCCCCCTCATCCTCTTCTAATTCCAAAGTGGCATCCTCAATTGGTGTATCACCGGCTATACTTGGGCTGTTAAGGCACACATCAGCAGAACTGCTAATAGGGCCTATCTTTATGGGTACACTGTCACTAACAGAATGCTCACGATTAGATATACCACTGGTGGATGGACTCTCCACAGGGATTGGTGTCATTTCTGATTCTGAGCATACATTATCCTCTAATGCCTTACTGTTTTCTTGCAGCTCGCCTTTCACGCGTAGCAGTAGCTGTGCACCACTTTTAGACTCCAAATTACTTGGTCTTGCTTGGTCATGAGCAGGGGCGGGCTGGCAGGGTGGCAGCTCAGTCAGACCGCTATTAGGGCTGGGGGGGTAGGCAATATACTGCATTTTCCCCGGCGACAGGCCGCGTCATCAATGATGCGGCCGCATCGCCTGTCACGTGATGCGGCCGCCTGTGTGCCCCCCGGGCTTCCCTCTCCCAGCCCGCTCCTGGTCACGAGTGACCGTACAAGAAGAAGGCTCAGTAACATTTCTTGATCTGCCACTAATAGAGAAAGGCGAAGGGCTCATTCTTTCTTTGCCACTGCGTGTGTAGAATGGCATGTTGGCAATTTTTTTTTTTCGGCAGTTAAACTTTTACTTCTTTTTCGCTTCAACACAGTAAAAAAAATTTGTGTGTGTTTTTTTCCCTGATTTAAAAAGACTAGGTACTTTTACATAGACTTTACCAGATGACGTACTGGGAACACTACCATCAGGACTGTTGCCAGCACCTGCTTGCTGATCATGCTCATATGTGGACTGCTTTGAATCCATTTGAATGAGCCCAAAGCACTTGTAGTGCAAAATATTGTATTAGATACCGCTGCTAAATATGACTTTTGGCAGCCAGAAAAATTATTGTATCACACTGGGGAATATGGCACATCCCAAAGCACTTGTAGTACAAAATATTGTATAGATAGATACTGCTGCTAAATATGACTATTGGCAGCCAGAAAAATTATTGTTTCACACTGGGGAATATGGGACACCACAGAGCACTTGTAGTGCAAAATATTGTATAGATAGATACTGCTGCTAAATATGACTATTGGCAGCCAGAAAAATTATTGTTTCACACTGGGGAATATGGAACACCCCAAAGCACTTGTAGTGCAAAATATTGAAAAAAAAAATGCCTCCTCTATCCTCCTCTCTTCCTGCTCTAACAATTGCTAATAGAATTGGTCATAGTAATAGAATTGAATAGAATAGAATTGAAATAATAATAGAAAGAATAAGGTGTACAATTATTGCTCTGTCCCTGCTCTAATACAGCCTGTGACCTAACCCTGCTCTCTCCCTCTGTCAAATGGCGATGGATTGCTGTGGAGGCGGGTATTTATGCATTTCAAATATCGCGAGAACCGAGATCCGATGACGTCACGATGACGTTTTGCCTCGATTTCAATTCCGAACAGGCGGGAGAGTACCGAGCCTGACGGCGGCTCGGTACTCGGATAGGCAAACTTCAGGTGAGTTCGGATCTCAGGGAACCGAGTCCGCCCATCTCTAGTTCTGAATAAACAATTGTATAAGTTCTAAAGTTCCGGAGCCTTTGCATCTCTTGGGGAAAATTTGTGAACTGGGACTGTAGTTTATTTATTTCTACATGCCTACACATAAGAAACACCTTTAAAGTGGAATAAAAAGATAACCATAAACTAAAAGTTTATCAAGTTACCTGTTCTGTGAGCCCTCAGTGAAGGTGATTGGGCAATGTTACTAAGAAGGAAAACAACCACCCACGACCAGGGCCGCCTAGTGGAATTTCAGTCCCCGATACAACAAATTCTTGTGGCCCCTTCCATATCTATTAATGGGGGTGTGACCACACCAGGTTAGTGGCTCCTCCCACCACACAGGCAGGCCTGGGCACTGGTACCTTGTACCTGCCCCTCCCTTCTCTGTGCTCCTGCCCAGAGCAGGAGAGTAACAGAGTGTAATATTGAGGGAGTAGATTTTGTAAATTTTACCAATGTTATTTATCTTACCCAACACCAACAAATCTACATTTGCCGTGAGCTGCAGTCACCAGTAGCTTCTAAGTAGTCAAAATAATGAGCGGTTGGTCACTATAACAAATATGATTACAATACTAGTAGTAGATTAGCAAAATAACTGTCCCTTGAAGCTTACATGTTTAGTAAATAAACACTAACCTTTATTTATTTTTGTTTATTCTTGCATTTGTCTAGTGTAAATATTAAAGGATAAAGGTTAAATATTTTTGGTTATACTTGCACTTGCTTCCCCATCATTTCTTTATCAACCTTTTTCCATCCATATCCATTTAAAACACTACACAATGGTATGATCCTCTTATTTTACACATGCAGTAACCAGTGCTGAAATAATTCTTTGTTGCATTTCTTTTTTTGTAAATTCAAACCAGAGCCGGATTTAGACCTCATGGGGACCTAGGCAAGATACTGGTTTGGGACCCCCCCTACCTGCAACAATCCATAGCACTATATTTTTGTAGCATACCATATACCCCTATAGTTAAGTAGAAGGGAAGCTATGTGCCGCAAAAGGAGTGATGGCCATACAATTGGGGACATGGCTTGCATCATTGGGGGCGTACCTAACATGTGAAAAGAGCTAAGCCACTCTCCTACAGAAAAAGGCAACACTATTTACAGAGCAGTCTCATTTTTTAAGTAGTTGGGTCAAAACAACCTAATAAGTATTTAAGTCAAGACAGAAATGCTTATTAAGTTGTTTGCAGGAATAATATCCATAAATCCAAGGACGTGCCCCTTGTAACTTTTGTCCCTCTATCATCACACTGTGCCCCTTCATTGCTACTTTCGCCCCTTCACAATATCACCTCTGTGCCCCTTCACATCACCACTGTGCCCCTTCATAATTGTGTTTGAAACAACTTGTTTACCCTTTATAATAGTGTGCCATTGTGCCTCCGTTAGTTTGCATACCTTTCTATTGCTTTCTTCCCTTCTGTTTTCTTCTTTCTGTTTTCGCATCTTCTGTCCTGTTTTGTCTTCTTTCTTGCCCCGTCGAGTGCGCTGCTCCTCTCCGCTCCACAATGAGTCTTCTTTGAATATGATGTCGGGCGTGATGACGTCACACGGCATGACTCACGCCCGACATCCAGTGGAACACAACGGAGCAGGGAGGAGGGGAGGAGGCTGCTGGGGGCCACTGCAATCGTGATTTTTTGGGGGATTTTCTTTTTTTATCTCCCTCAGACACAATATTTTTTTTTATTGGCTGGCATACCCCACCTCCCGCCTTGCTGCCAGGCCCTTGGGGACCGTTGGGCCCTAGGCAAGTGCCTAAGTTGCCTAGTGGTAAATCCGGCTCAGATTCAAATTAGTTTATAATTAGAAAATAGGTGTTAGGTTTTGCAATGTACAATTGGTGGATTTCGGTAGCAGGAGGTGAGCAAGATATATATAAAAAAAAAAGTGACTGCAAAAAATTGGTGCTTCAACCTGCTGTTCCTGCACACATGGAAAGTGTCAGGCATTGTCCCTGCTGTTCTCCCGGGACGGTCGCCTGGCAGCCTCCTCGCGCCGTCGGGTGCATGCGTGGTAGCGCACCCCATTGCTAGGCAACGGGACTGCCCACTTCCTCCAGCCTCTATTTAAACTCTGCTCTGGCACCATTGACCAGGACTGTCTTGACTATTCTCTATCACTACACTGGTAACTGTCTTGGAGGACCGCAACCTGCGTAACCTTTGCAGCTAAGCCCAAACCTCCTAGCAGGGGTCCCCGGTGAACACCAGGGATATGCTAGACACCTCCTAGTTCAGTGACCTAAATACCAGCTAGTGGTTTTCAGTACATCTTGGTCTACAGCACCTTCTGAGTCTGACAGAAAGCAGCTTTGATGGTGTACATGCACCTGGTAAGGGCTTTGAGGAAATTTTAAATAAGCAATGAATTAATAAGAGCCCCGACAATAGGTAGGATGCAGACCATTGTGTACAAGGTGAAATACCACATTGCAAGACACAGATTCGCTCATTTTCAAGGTATAACATCTTATTCTAATGCAATGGTGCTCAATCTTTTAATTAAAGATCAGAATCCACATGTCATTGGAGCATTGTTCTGGAACCCCAAGTGTCAGTGTGCCATTGTTCTGTGACCCCAAGTGTCAGTGTGCAATTGTTCTGGGACCCCAAAGTGCAATTGTTCTGGGACCCCAAGTGTCAGTGTGCCATTGTTCTGGGACCCCAAGTGTCAGTGTGCCATTGTTCGAATACTCCAAGTGTCAGTGGAACATTGTTCTGAAACCCCAAGTGTCAGGGTGCCATTGTTCTATACTCCAAGGGGGGAATTATTACCTTTAGTACGGTAATTTCAACCAGATTTCTGGTCACATATCAGTAATTGTTGAATTCCCCCATGTGTCAGGATGCAATTGTTCTTTCACATTGTTCTGAGGTGGTTCACAATAAAATGTATTGCAAACCTATCAATCAGGGGACACCAGCAGATTATGGGACCAACAGATTGGTCACAATTCTAGTACAGGGCTGCACAACTCCGTGCATTAGATTTGGTAGTAGACTACATTTTATGGCTAACCCTGATTAATCATAGGTGTGACATCCGACATAATTGATTCATTTACTGACACACCTGCACTATAACAATGTTATCATAAAACCATGTCTATTAAGTTCTCTAATGACAACTTGTTGTAATTAACATTGTAGAACTTTCCTGTCTTGATAAAATCATGCTGGGAATTTGAAAACCCCATGAAGTTAAACAAAGTATATGTGGGCCTTATTCCCTGCACAGCTTTGACAATAAGGAGGAACATTTGAAAACCTGGTAACCATTATTTACACTCTCTATTAGAGAGCATATCTAACAAACAAACTACAGCAGCTAGTTAGTGGTTTATTTCTGAAAAATTCCCTTTATGTAATATATAATCCAGGAGATATTTGACTCCTGCTAACATGACACAGGCTCATATCCTGAATTAATCTATGCTTAAATAGTTAATGGATATAAAATAATAGTTTTATGATATTAAAAAAGCATTCCCACATAGAAGGTTTATTTTTTCTTTAAAAAAAAAAGTACATTTTAGGTATGGATCTGATATTCATAGCTGTCTTTATGCAAATCATTCTCTACTTGTCAAACATCTCTCTGGATGTTGTAAAAATATAGCTGCCAGTTACACGGACACAGGCTCACAGCTCTCAGCATGTCATATGAAGTCAGAGAGGAGGAGGAGGGGGAGACGTTTACACTGCACAGAACAGAAAAAGATCAGAGGGTCCTTCCAAAGCCTTTCTACTCAATATATAGTGCCATGTGACTGTGGTTGCCATGGTAGTTCATGACACTGTGCATAATTCTAACTCATTATTAGCAGCCTGAAGAAACCAAGGAAAAAACAGTAAATATCAACATTCTTATAGCCTTCCACATTGATTTATGTTAAAAAACACACCACATTTTTTCATGGGCTTGCTGCTTTAACTAAGCCCATGTAAGTTGAAACAAAAGTCATTAGGTTCGAGAGCTGACAAATATTCCCGGATGAAATCCATTCACATAACAGGGGGGAACAGGGCATCCATCAGGGGGGTACAGGGAGCATAGTTGTAAGGGACACAGACTGACTAGGGAGCCAGCCAGTTATTAATAAAAATGTATGTGTTGTACATGGCTTCTTTATGTTGCCACGGACCGTTTGATCCGTTCCTCCCTCACTTCCTCCATGTGCGTGTATGCTTTGCCTATCTTCCTCGCTGACACATGTCACATGGGACGCGCACCACATGAAAGGCACGCTGTCCTATGTGTGCAGACTGCAAGGAGGAAGACAGAAGAGTATATTTAGAGTACATTAAAATGTCCTAGTGAACAGTCATGATGGGGATTGCAATGCAACAAGGTTCACCTATACAATACTGCGCGTAATGCACCTGCTCAGCAGCAAAGTTACACCATAATAACCACATATGACACATAGCTGCTCTCTGGGTACAATGCAGAAGGTGCTACATAGCTATGACTGTGATTAGCGACATACTGTCAATGCATGGATAGAAAGCACATAAGATGTGTTTAGTAAAATCTGCAGGAAGGTATGTACAAACTGATTAATTAAATTAATATGATTTCAAGAGACCTCGAAATTAAGTTGTCCAAAAAAAAATTGTGTTTGAAAATTGCTTTAGTGTTTGCTGTATATTTGTTCTGCTGCTGAGCTAGAATGTCATGTCTACTCCTGCAGCAGTTATTAACAGACATCGGCCTACAAGAGACAGGAAAGTCAGAATGATTTATGTGACTGGCTGCCATCTCTGTGGGCATTACTGACAGGATTAATCCTGGAATGGTCCATTAGCGTTGAGCATTCATGTGTATAACTGGTACCAAGTCTGATTTGCTGCTGTAAAACCCTGGAGACTTTTCACATGAAATCTCTGGAGAAAATAAATTAATATAAAGTTGTGGTATATTAACTTAATCACTTTTTCTTAACCACTATTACTCTCATTATTCCAGATGTGTATGTATATGTATATTTAGTAAGAAAAGGAGTGCATACCACATAAAAGATGGTTGCCCCTCCCCAGATGTCATCCAATACATAATTCCAAAAGCGCAAAGAAATGACTGACTCATAGGGTCATTTCAAATAAAAGAAAATGTTTATTGCCAAAACAATCAATGTTTCAGTCGTCGTGGCAACTATAATCAAAATAGCACAGTCTATAATATAGCAACAAAATCCACTTAAAGTTCCCACACTCTACAATGCATACCCATCAGAAACCGCAGCTGATTGGCTGCATGGCTTAATATCACAGAGGTTCGTCCTGTTGCTAGGCAACCAATATACACAACTAGAACACACCTAACATGTATTAAAAAGAGATGTGTTCAGCAGAATTTGTAGTAAAGCCATGTCAAAAAATTAATAGAGTACTGCTAAAAGCAATTACATAATGGGGTAAACCCTCCATCAGCAATAATTGCTAGAACAGTGTGGAAAATGCAGAAATGACTCCACAGACTAAATCCAATATAAATACAAACATAGATCTGAATCAAAAGGTGAAAAAAAGACGGAGGAGAAAAGTATGTAGGAATATGATAATGCTGTCATCAAAATGCTTATGGGCATGTAGAAGCATATTGATAAAATGTAAATAAAATAAATAAAACTATTCTTAGTTAGTCCTCAAGGAACAATTGTACCAACAGATGTATTCACTGCGCTCCAAGCTGGGGGAATTTCCCCTGTCGTGTAAATAGGGCAAAGTGACCAAAGTCGCCTCCAAAGTTGGTATAGGATCTTCCTAAGCCAGAAAATGTTGTGCCATGGGGTTGTCAGATTAATTATTCAAAGTAATTGTCCATTAACAAGATTGTATAACTGCTGTGTTGGGTTTTGTACCCCATCACATGCAGATGTTCATCCCTTTTAGCTGGGCTTATGTTACTGGGAAGTACCCTCAAAAATTTCCCTTTAGGAGTCCCTCTCTTTAATGCTGGCTGGTCATAGCTCAGCGTGTGGAGGGTCCGTTGGGTTATAGATCAAGTTAGTCACCAACTAGTAGGATCGTAGAGATGTAAATATCTGAAACTTGAGTAATGAGTTGAGAGTATTTCAATCCTATAATTTGAGTCATTCATAGTTACAATCTATTATATATATATATATATATATATATATATATATATACATATACATATATATATATATATATATATATATATATATATATATATATAAATAGATAGATAGATATAGATATACAATTCCTTATTTTTCACTTTCCAGCAATGCAGACATTCCCCTGGTTTATCATTTCCTAATGCATTTCATGTGGCTTATTTCCAAGTTATTATATTGGGTTTTCCTGTATTTTGAACCGCTTACTTACCCAGATGCACTATTTTGTAATGTGATAGAGGTCTCCAGTAGGTTTATCTTGATGTGTGATGCAGCAGATGTTTAGTATAGCCATTCAGATTTATAAATGCAAAAGTAACAATATTGCATGTAAAAGATATAGAACTGGTCATGTTTGCTCATTGTTTCTTTGTTAACATTTTACTTTCCTGGTCAGATCTAATTGTCGTGGAAAGTCTGCCATGTGTAGACATTTTACAGGCTCCTGCAACATGTTTAACAAATTAATATAATCTGCTCAACTGTAGATTGCCTGATGTGTTTTCCCCCCTTACTGTAGAAGACGATCTGGGCATATTTAGATGTTTCCTACTTGAGTTGATAAACAATTTTTCTGGTCCCTTAAAAACATGTGTATATCTGTAACTACAGCTTTGACTAGATTGCTTTTGGTAGAGAATAATGTGATGTTTTAGCTGTGGATAAAGAAATACTGAAAAGGAAAATCCCTGAAAGTAATTTCACTCTTGAGAGTCTGACCCAGAACGTTAGTTGGAGGAAGCAGAAAAGGGGCCTGCATTTTGTTGTGTTGCTATGGCAGCGTTGTCTGGGACAATACCGGCCCTCAGCTCAATAGCAGCATGAATTCAGTGTAAGGACTAGAGTCCTTTATATTGGTCAAACAAATGTACATCATTCTAATGAATTACTTGCAACAGGCAGATCTACAAGTATATCATCGAGATTAGGTTACAGATGTTTGAGGGGGGAGGTTTGGTTTGGGCTTTGTAGGTGAGGTTGAGTGGTCTGTATTTGACTCTGGAAAGTATGGGGAGATAATGGTCTGCTTTAGGGGATTGCTATTGAATACCAATGCAATTATTATGTGCTTCATTAGTAATACCTTTATTCAATGGTAACTAAGGCTGGGTACACACTACAGGGTTTTCAGCCGATTATCGAATTAATCACACGATAATGACAGTTCGGCCCGATATCACATTAGTGTGTCCACTCCAACGATGAACGATTATCATTCCAAAGCACAAAATATTGTTAGATTTGATTTTCAAACCTGACTAAAAACGTTGTACAACGATGGAACAATGTCGTTCCAGACTGGCAGAGTCCTTAGATCTCTATGGAGTGTGCAGAGTCACAATCTTTTCAGCTGATGCTTATGACAGAAGAAGAGCAGAGTTCTGAAGATAAATCTTGCAAAACATGTATAGTGCATGAATCAGCATGCTGATCGGGACTTTATTTTTCAGTCGTTGGTAACATCGTTAGCGATATCATGTCGGGAGATATTTTCTGTAGTGTGTACCCACCTAAGTGAGAAAATAATGAATAAACGGTCTGGAATGAGTATTGCTGGTAACCACATGAAGGTATCATAAGTTTTCAGCCCACTGAATGCAGACAGCATAATGGAATCAAAATGACATCGGAGATAATACAATTTCCAGTAACAATGTTCAGCCATCAGGGGAAGTGCACTTTATGCAAAATGCTTGTGTTGTATTTTCCCTATCTATTTAGTGATGTACTACACAATGGAAGTAATTTAAAATATTAAATGGTGTCACACAAAATTAAATTCTATATACTGTTTGTTCATGTGGGTAATACAAAAAACACAGTGCTTGATTTTGAAGTTCTTTTGCACCATGTAAAAAAATGTGACTTGAAAGATTTGTCGCAGTGCACATAACTTACTCTTGTATTTTGAGTTGTATCTTATACTTGCGGCCACTTATGCTTGGACAGGCGGGTCAGGGGCATTGACATGGATGTTCAGTAGTGTAAGGGCTCAGAGGCGCACATCGATCACTCCACTTAGAGACGCATGCAATTTTGACTTACCATTGTGACAAGCCAAAAGCACTTGAAATCATGTGTTTATGTTAACATCAAGCACTTACCCATTTGTGGTTACGTTTTCTGCATAACCAGCCAATAAGACCACAGAGAAGCCTTCCCTATATATGCTCCTCCCAAAGGATGCTGTGCCTCTTGTCTCTTGCATTTTCGGATGGGAAGCAGCTTCTGTGCAAGCTTAGTATTGTGATGTGTTCTTCATAATATTTATCCTATCTGTAATTTGTTTTGCATTTTTTACATAACTTCTCCTTCAGTCTGGTGCTTTCCCCCCCCCTTCCTCTATGATGTCTTTTATAATCCCCGCCCCCCCCACCCGTCTTTCACCTCTTTCCCACTTTCTATTATTCCTCTCCCCTCTCTTCCCGCTTGTCCCCATTCTTTTTCTGTATTTTCCTCTATTTCCAGCCAAGCCTTGCCATGTCTCACTCACCTCCGCCACCCCTGCCAGTTTTGTCGATGGCTCTCAGCTGCCCGAGGGGTGGACGTGGGGCAAGGATTATCCCCGAGCCTCACTATCTTGCCCCCCTTATCTGGGCACCCTCCCTCTCCCCTTCTCTCTACTCATAGGAGTTCCTCCCCTTCACACATTTTTCACCATCCACCATCCCCCTGGCCTCCTGCAGGCCCCAGGTCCCACCCAGCTCTTTCGCTTCAGTCACACCCACGCCTCCCAACCACAACATGCCCCGATGGGAGTCTGTGGGGTACCCTTTGTGCTAACACTCCCCACCCATTCCCCCCTCCTCCTGGCCTTTCCCCCACACACACCTCCAGCAGTACATTATACAGCCACTATGTGCAGTCCCCTGCCCACCACCGGCCAATAACCTGCCCCACTCCTACTCCAGTTCTACCTCTTAGTGTTCCTGACCCCTTCCCTCCCTATACGACAACCTCCACTCCCCCTCAGCGTTGCCGAGCCGCAGCCCCAGCTGCCCAAGCTTTATCCCATATGCCGACCTCACGCCGCATGCATCTGTCAGATGATCTATAGGTATCTAATGTTTCCTCTCGTTCAGTACCCCATGTGCATCAGGGCCATGGAGCCATTCATGACCGAGTTTCAATGGCGACAGCTGAACATTCCACACCATCGGACAGACATGACACTGCAGACTCAGAATTGGCCGTACGGGACGAATTTCGTGAAGGTGAAGGTATGTCGGGTCCAATCAGTGAGTGTGACTCTATAACTCCATGTTGTACACAAACACATAGCCCTCCTATGTCCACCACTAGCGGCAATTCATCTGAGGCAAAGCAGGGACCGTGTAAGCTATTAAAATTGCTGCATGCCCATCTAGTTAAAACCCCTAAAGTTGCGACAGTTGCAGTAGCGAGCCCTGATGCTTCGTAGGTGAGATGGTGCGTAGCTGACAGAATTGCATCGTAACATGAAAGACAAAATAGACAAGAGGATATGTCTTAACATGAACTGTTAGCAGCTTGCAATAAAAGGGGATAGGGGAGGAAGTTTTGCCTTGAAAGCCATTGCCATTTTAAATTTCCCCTGAAAATTCACCGACTTATATTATAAGTCATAAATATCGGCGACTTGCAGAATCCGCTGCTTAATACATTTACCCCCATGCATGCCCCCAAGGAGTTACAGCCAAGCTCTCAATGGCTTGAACATACCCACTTTGACAGGGCGCACATGAGTCTCTGTTATGGTCAATTATGAAAGAGGCCCCAAGAAAGTGCTGTACCAGGACCCAAAATTCTTGGCGGCCCTACTTGCAAAAGCACATGTGTACGTGTAATTCTATCACCAGTGGTGGACACAGGAAGTTTTGAATTATTATAGTGATATAGAGAAATTGAATAGAATCTATCATTTACACTACTTCTAGAAGGAAGAAATATATTTTTTTCAAACAGGAATGGACACAAAATAGTTTTTTTACTGGGATAAATGTGATCTGTTCCTTTCCTCCTCTACTTAGCTCATCACACATGGGGCATCTATCGCATGGCATGTGTGCAAGTAAGTAGGGATAAAGACCGAAGATGCTGCACTGCTGGAATGAAAAAAGGTAAATGAGAGTGTGTGTGAGAGAAAGAGAGAGAGAGAGAGTGTGTGTGTGTGTGTGTGTGTGTGTGTGTGTGGAGGGGGTTTCTGTGTAATTTAGGCAGGGGTATGAGCTATTAAAGTAATAGTGTGCAGGAGATATTAACGTATTGGTTGGGTGATGGTGGTGCCTATGGGATAATTTAATGCTGGGGCGGTTTGGGGTCTAATAATTTAATGTGTGGCTGAGTCTGGGGAGAAGGGTGGTGTGACAAAACGTTGATAACACCTTAACCAGCCTGTCCCTCGTTTCTCACAAAAAGTGGATTATAGCATGTACTTTTTATAGTCCTTGCTCAACAGAGTACAACTGCAGTGTCTAATAACATGTGGATAAGTGTATATGTATATTGTTTATTGTATATTGTTGATATTGCAGTGAAGTTGTTATTCATTTTTCTTAAAGTGAAGCTAGGTGGGTTATGGGTTATAGCTACATTCGTTATCCCCCTCCTTTCTCTACAGGAAGCATGGAGCAGCTGGGGACCCTGTCACATCACAAAGTAGTGTAAGGGGTTCATTTCTGGAGGAGTTAACTGTTATCTGATATTTGGAGGTGGGGAAGGCCAATTAGTACCCATTGTCTTCCACAGGACTGCCTGAGACATTATGTTTGGGAAACCGCAGGGTAGCCACGTTGGAATAACAGCTTATCTCCACTCCACTCCCCCTCCAACCCGCCAATGTTTATAGAGGGAGACAGCCAAGTGTTTGCCCAGGGAGGGGAAAATACTCCGTGGGCACTCCAGTTGGGGAGATGATGTTCATTCTGTGGATTGGTTCCTGGAAGGTGCAAGGTCTGGTGTTGAGTTACCATTCTTTGCCAGAGACTACTGTACATAAGCAGCTGAGAGAGATCCATGGGTCTGCAAATCAGGACAGCCAGGTGACTGTAACTCCTTAAGCTAGTGGGGTAAGGGACTATTTATGTGGTAAACCTGCCTAGCATTTATTTACTGTGTGTACATAATATTCAGTACAATAAATTTACTGTTGTACTTTTCTTACTGAAATTGCCTGAGTGACTAATAAGAATAAGAACCCTAGTAGATACTGGGTAGGCTTCCATGGCATTGGAAGGCACCCCTGGGTGTCCACCCAGCGTGAAGTGGGTAGAATTATGCCAGAAAACCCAGTATTTTCACAGGAGGCTCTTTGTTAATGCTGAATACTAATTATTTAGTGCTGGGGCTTTTTAAGGAGGGTAATAGGCTTATTTATTACATGGAAATACTAATAGTTTCATGTCTAGGCAGCTGGAGGGAGGTGTAGGTGTATTTATTAAATGTAAATACTAATAATTTAATGTCTGGGGCCATATGTTTATTTAGTAAATGTGAATACTATTAATTTAATGCCAGGGCTGTGTCACGGGCACTAGGAGTCTTTACCCAGGGATCACCAGGTGGTAAGCTTACCAGAGCAATGTAGATGGTAATAGTGTACTCTGGTAGCAGGGTGATCACGGAACAGGCAATAGTAGATGATGAGATGCTCAGGAAAGTCTATGACTAGCAGCACTGGTAATATGGAGGTAATAATACACGAGGAACTGTATGGACAAGGGCAAGTGGAGGTAGTCAGTGGTCTGCGTTAGCAAGTTGTACCACTGCTATAGTGAGGAGGAATGTCCAACAGAAACGAGGAGGTGATGAGAGTCAGCGGTCTGCGGATAGCAAGTGGTACCGCTGTCTGAGTGAAGGAATGGAATCCAAGTGGAGGTATCCGGGAAGTCAGTGGTCTGCGGTAGCAAGTTGTACCACTGCTATGTGAGAGGAATGGAACAGGTGATACTGGAACAGGAATCAGTGGTCTGCCTTCAGCAAGTTGTACCACTGAAAATATATGTGAGGAGGTGTACGGGGAGAGACTGCAACACAGGATGTACACGGGCACATTAAACACGATCCACAGTAATATGCACAATATATATAAATGACTGAACAGGTCTGCAAATGTAGGAAGTCTCTGAAGTAATCCAGCACAAGGTAACACAGTCAATGATGGCAAAAGACTCAGCGGATTGCAGACTCCAGAGGAGAACCAACACAGTCCAGCAAGATATGCAATACACCAGCACAGTCAATGAGAAGTATGCATACCGTGGTTCAGAAGGCAGTCAGACAGGAGTGCAGTGATACCTGGGCGGCAGGAGGCCGACAGGATGAGAAGTCCCTGGATGTAAGAAGCAGGAGTCTAGTAGGTGCAGCGCACAGGTAAGTAGACCAACAGGGACACGAATCCAATGCTGACAGGAGGGTAGCGACCAGGGGAACCAGGAAGGCGTGGAGAGCGGATCAGCAGTAGATGGACGATAGGACTGGCAGCGGCAGCAGGACTCTGCGGACCCACGGGAGAGATGAGATGAGGCTGAGGTGCACAGGAGCAGCAGATAGGAATCAGCTAGCAGTCACGATGATGAACACAGGCGAGTTGCCAGCTGGAGGCTGTAGTGCACGGAGGCAGCGGATAGGAATCAGCTCACGGTCACGATGATGAACACAGGCGAGTTGCCAGCTGGAGGCTGTAGTGCACGGAGGCAGCGGATAGGAATCAGCTCACAGTCACGATGATGAACACAGGCGAGTTGCCAGCTGGAGGCTGTAGTGCACGGAGGCAGCGGATAGGAATCAGCTCACAGTCACGATGATGAACACAGACGAGTTGCAAGCTGGAGACTGCAGTGCACGGAGGCAGCGGCTAGGAATCAGCTCACAGACTTGATGATGAACAGGTGAGTGGATAAGGAGAGAAGGCTGTAGTGCACGGAGGCAGCGGATAGAAATCAGCAAACAGTCACTATGGAATATAATAGCGTTGAAGTGGTATAGGAGACTGTAGTGCACGGAGGCAGCGGATAGGAATCAGCAAACAGTCACAATGGAATATAATAGCGTTGAAGTGGTATAGGAGACTGTAGTGCACGGAGGCAGCGGATAGGAATCAGCAAACAGTCACAATGGAATATAATAGCGTTGAAGTGGTATAGGAGACTGTAGTGCACGGAGGCAGCGGATAGGAATCAGCAAACAGTCACGATGATACAGTTGATGGTAGAAGTGGTATGGGAACCACAGTAGTAGAAGTGGTTAGGAAACCACAGAGGTAGAAGTGGTTTGGAAACCACAGGAATCAGCAGCGCTGAATACACGAGGAAACACAGGAACACCTTCAGAGGCTCATGGGGAATGAGACTCCAAGATCAGGCAACGTGGTGTTGACCACAGGTGCTTAATATAGGGAGTGTTGCCTGATCTGCCAATTGAGTTAAAGGGACATACACTGAAGTATAGGAAAGGGCTGCGCATGCGCAGACCCTCAGGATGGAGGACGACCACGGTTCCTAAATGTCCGGGAAGAGGCACTCACGGTCCGGTGAGTGACAGTACCCCCCCTTTTAAAGGTGGGCACAGAACGCCTGGAACCGGGCTTGTCCGGATTTTTGAAATAAAACTTCTTCAAAAGGGCAGGAGCATTAAGATCTTCAGCTTTGATCCAAGAGCGCTCCTCAGGACCAAAGCCCTTCCAATGAACGAGGAAACGGAGTACTCCTCGCGAAATTTTTGCGTCTAATACCTCAGTAATTTCAAAATCCTCCTCCTGATGAACTTGAACTGGCTGCGGAGCTGAGGGAGGTTTTGAAAAACGGTTGATAATAAGAGGCTTGAGTAAGGACACATGGAAGGCATTAGAAATCCGAAGATTCTTAGGAAGAAGAAGTTTCACACATACTGGATTGATTACTTGAATGATCCTATATGGACCAATAAAACGAGGGGCGAATTTCATAGATGGGACCTTCAAACGAATGTTTTTAGTAGATAACCAGACACGATCTCCAATTTTTAGTGGTGGAATAGCCCGCCTCTTCTTATCTGCGAAAGATTTATATTTGATAGATGTTTTCTTCAAACAGGTTTTGACCTGAGACCAGATATTTTTAAAGGTCTGACAGGCCGTCTCCACCGCTGGAACTTGGGTGGGCGGGAGGGCAGGAAATTCCGGAAAAGACGGATGGTGACCGTAGACCACAAAAAATGGAGTTTTGGATGATGACTCATGGTACATGTTGTTATGGGCGAATTCGGCCCAAGGAAGCAACTCTACCCAGTTGTCTTGATTGGCTGAAGAGAACATCCTTATAAAAGTCTCAAGATCTTGATTGACACGCTCAGTCTGTCCGTTAGATTGCGGATGGTAAGAAGATGAAAGTGCTAATCGTATGCCCAAGGTTTTACAAAGGGCTCGCCAGAATCTGGAAACGAATTGTACTCCTCTATCTGACACAATCTCAGACGGACATCCATGGATGCGGAAGATCTCTTTAATGAAATGTTCGGCCAGGATAGACGAGGAAGGCAAACCAGACAGAGGGACGAAATGAGCCATCTTCGAAAATCTGTCCACCACCACTCAAATAGTGTTATGATTCTTACTAGGTGGTAAGTCAGTAACGAAATCCATACTAATATGGGTCCACGGCTTGGACGGAATGGGTAGTGGTCGCAGCAACCCTGCTGGAGTTCTGCGGGAAGATTTGAATTGGGAACATAATTCACAGGAAGCAATGAACTCTTTGACGTCTCTCCTCATTGAAGGCCACCAGTAACTTCGAGAGAGCATCTCAAAAGTCTTGTGTTCACCGGCGTGTCCAGAAAAACGAGAGGCATGGAACCACGAAAGGATTTTCCTCCTTAGAGTAGGAGGCACGAGAGTCTTCCCAAATGGTAGCGTTTTGGTGGATGAAGCAGCCAGTGAGATACATTTGGGGTCTAGAATGGTATGGTTGGAAACCTCTTCTATATCAGAGGACGTCACAAAAGCTCTAGATAAAGCGTCAGCCTTTTTGTTCTTGGCAGCTGGTTTGAAGGTTATTATTAATTCGAAACGGGAAAAGAAAAGAGACCATCTTGCTTGGCGAGGGTTCAAGCATTGGGCAGACTGAAGATATGACAAGTTCTTATGATCCGTGAAGATCGTCACCAGATGGCGAGCTCCTTCCAATAGGTATCTCCACTCCTCTAATGCAGCTTTGATAGCCAGTAACTCCTTGTCCCCGATAGTATAATTCTTCTCTGCGGGCAGAAGACCCCGAGAATAGAAGGCACAAGGATGGAATTTTTGCTGTTCAGAGTGTTGGGAGAGAATAGCTCCCAAGCCCACATTAGAGGCATCTACTTCTAGAAAGAAGGGGAGTGTCACATCAGGCTGTCGAAGGATTGGAGCCGAAGAGAAGGACTCTTTGAGTGTTTGAAAGGCTTGAAAAGCCTCAGGCGACCATTGCTTAGGATTAGCCCCTTTTCGAGTCAGGGCCACAATAGGAGATGCAATGGAAGAAAAGTCTTGAATGAAGCGTCTATAGTAATTGGCAAAACCTAAAAAACGCTGAATAGCACGAAGAGTAGTTGGCTGGGGCCAATGTAGTACAGCATTCACCTTGTCTGGATCCATCTTCAGGCCAACTCCGGAAACTATATACCCCAAGAATGGAATCTGGGGTAATTCGAATGAACATTTTTCTAATTTACAGAACAATGAATTTTTTCGTAGCCTGGAGAGGACTTCTGCCACATGTTGGTGGTGAGAAGGCAGGTCCTGGGAAAAGATCAATATGTCGTCCAGGTAGACGACGACACATACATATAATAAGTCCCGAAAGATCTCATTGATGAAGCCTTGAAAAACAGCGGGGGCATTACACAGCCCGAAAGGCATTACCAGATATTCGTAATGCCCGTCTCTGGTGTTAAACGCTGTCTTCCATTCGTCACCGCAACGGATTCTGATTAAATTGTAGGCACCACGAAGATCCAACTTAGTAAAAATACGGGCTCCCTTGATGCGATCGAATAGCTCAGTGATCAGCGGAATGGGATACCGATTCTTGATAGTAATGGCGTTGAGTCCACGAAAATCTATGCAAGGGCGTAATGATCCATCCTTCTTTTTGACGAAGAAGAACCCAGCTCCAGCGGGAGAGGTGGAAGGTCGAATAAACCCACGCTGGAGGTTCTCCTGTATATACTCAGATGTAGCTTGAGTCTCAGGTAACGAGAGTGGATAGACCCGGCCCCTGGGGGGAGTCTTGCCAGGTAGAAGGTCGATCGGACAATCCCAAGAACGATGAGGAGGAAGGCGTTCAGACTGAGCTTTATCAAACACATCGGTAAATGAAGCATATTGAGGAGGGAGTCCCGGTGAGGTAGATGAGATGGAAGATTGCTGTACTTTGAGAGGAATAATTTGGGAAAGGCAACGATGATGACATTCAGGCCCCCAAGACGTGACTTGAGGGGTGCGCCAGTCAATCTGGGGAGAGTGACACTGAAGCCATGGAAGGCCTAAGACAATCGGACTTGTCATAACAGGAAGGATTAAAAACGATATTACTTCATGATGCAGGGCACCAATCTGAAGTGTTACTGGAGACGTACTCTGAGTGATGAGACCGTTGATGAGACGTGATCCATCTATAGCCGTCACAGTAATAGGTGTTTTTAAGGTAATCACTGGTAGAGACCATTGATTTACTAATGATTTGGAAATAAAATTTCCTGCTGCTCCGGAATCAATTAACGCCTGTGACTCAAAGGTTTTGGTAGCAGAGGAAATCGTAACATCAAAAGCGCAGACTTTAGATTTCAAGGAAGATGGAGAGGACTCCAGGGACCCTAACTTCACCTCTCCAGAACTAGTTAGGGCCTGGCATTTCCCGATCTCTTAGGGCAGGAGCTGAGAATATGAGTGGAATCAGCACAATAGATACAGAGTCTATTCTTTACTCTTCGTTTTCTCTCCTCGGAGGATAATTTGGAACGTCCTATCTCCATGGGAATCACAGAGGGTGAAACTGGACGAAATTGAGGGTTAGAACGAAGAGGTGCTTTAGTAGAAGTTGTTCTCTCAGCCTCCCTTTCACGAAATCTCATATCAACACGATGGCAAAGAGAGATCAAATCTTCAAGTGACGAAGGAAGCTCTTGGGTAGTCAGTGCATCTTTAATTTTATCGGAGAGCCCCTGCCAGAAGGCGGCTACTAGGGCTTCAGTGTTCCACTGAAGTTCAGAGGCTAAGATCCTAAATTGAATGACGTACTGGCCTACTGTATGAGGTCCTTGTCGTAGGCGGAGGATGCTGGAAGCAGCGGAGGTCACCCGACCTGGTTCATCGAACACACTTCGAAATGTAGAAATGAATTTGGCACTATCTTGCAATATAGGGTCATTTCTCTCCCACAGAGGGGAGGCCCAAGCCAGGGCTTGTCCTGAAAACAAAGAGATAAGATAGGCCACTCTGGAACGATGGGTAGAAAAATTTTGAGGTTGGAGCTCAAAATGGACTGAACATTGGTTAAGGAAACCCCTACAAGTTTTGGGGTCTCCATCGTACTTTGACGGAGTAGGCAGGTGAAGCGTGGAAGCTGTAGACACCTGGGATGGCACTGGGGAAACGGAGGAAAGCACAGAAGCCTCAGGAGTAGCTGTCACAGTCTGTCCAGATGTTCCTTGGGAGGTTAATGACTGATAACACTGAAGTAACAGCTGTTGGCGGGCATCCTGTTGCTCCACACGGCTGACCAGATGCTGCAGCATCTCTTTGGCGGTAGGTTCCGTATCTGGGTCTGTCATGGCCTGATCTTACTGTCACGGGCACTAGGAGTCTTTACCCAGGGATCACCAGGTGGTAAGCTTACCAGAGCAATGTAGATGGTGATAGTGTACTCTGGTAGCAGGGTGATCACGGAACAGGCAATAGTAGATGATGAGATGCTCAGGAAAGTCTATGACTAGCAGCACTGGTAATATGGAGGTAATAATACACGAGGAACTGTATGGACAAGGGCAAGTGGAGGTAGTCAGTGGTCTGCGTTAGCAAGTTGTACCACTGCTATAGTGAGGAGGAATGTCCAACAGAAACGAGGAGGTGATGAGAGTCAGCGGTCTGCGGATAGCAAGTGGTACCGCTGTCTGAGTGAAGGAATGGAATCCAAGTGGAGGTATCCGGGAAGTCAGTGGTCTGCGGTAGCAAGTTGTACCACTGCTATGTGAGAGGAATGGAACAGGTGATACTGGAACAGGAATCAGTGGTCTGCCTTTAGCAAGTTGTACCACTGAAAATATATGTGAGGAGGTGTACGGGGAGAGACTGCAACACAGGATGTACACGGGCACATTAAACACGATCCACAGTAATATGCACAATATATATAAATGACTGAACAGGTCTGCAAATGTAGGAAGTCTCTGAAGTAATCCAGCACAAGGTAACACAGTCAATGATGGCAAAAGACTCAGCGGATTGCAGACTCCAGAGGAGAACCAACACAGTCCAGCAAGATATGCAATACACCAGCACAGTCAATGAGAAGTATGCATACCGTGGTTCAGAAGGCAGTCAGACAGGAGTGCAGTGATACCTGGGCGGCAGGAGGCCGACAGGATGAGAAGTCCCTGGATGTAAGAAGCAGGAGTCTAGTAGGTGCAGCGCACAGGTAAGTAGACCAACAGGGACACGAATCCAATGCTGACAGGAGGGTAGCGACCAGGGGAACCAGGAAGGCGTGGAGAGCGGATCAGCAGTAGATGGACGATAGGACTGGCAGCGGCAGCAGGACTCTGCGGACCCACGGGAGAGATGAGATGAGGCTGAGGTGCACAGGAGCAGCAGATAGGAATCAGCTAGCAGTCACGATGATGAACACAGGCGAGTTGCCAGCTGGAGGCTGTAGTGCACGGAGGCAGCGGATAGGAATCAGCTCACGGTCACGATGATGAACACAGGCGAGTTGCCAGCTGGAGGCTGTAGTGCACGGAGGCAGCGGATAGGAATCAGCTCACAGTCACGATGATGAACACAGGCGAGTTGCCAGCTGGAGGCTGTAGTGCACGGAGGCAGCGGATAGGAATCAGCTCACAGTCACGATGATGAACACAGACGAGTTGCAAGCTGGAGACTGCAGTGCACGGAGGCAGCGGCTAGGAATCAGCTCACAGACTTGATGATGAACAGGTGAGTGGATAAGGAGAGAAGGCTGTAGTGCACGGAGGCAGCGGATAGAAATCAGCAAACAGTCACTATGGAATATAATAGCGTTGAAGTGGTATAGGAGACTGTAGTGCACGGAGGCAGCGGATAGGAATCAGCAAACAGTCACAATGGAATATAATAGCGTTGAAGTGGTATAGGAGACTGTAGTGCACGGAGGCAGCGGATAGGAATCAGCAAACAGTCACAATGGAATATAATAGCGTTGAAGTGGTATAGGAGACTGTAGTGCACGGAGGCAGCGGATAGGAATCAGCAAACAGTCACGATGATACAGTTGATGGTAGAAGTGGTATGGGAACCACAGTAGTAGAAGTGGTTAGGAAACCACAGAGGTAGAAGTGGTTTGGAAACCACAGGAATCAGCAGCGCTGAATACACGAGGAAACACAGGAACACCTTCAGAGGCTCATGGGGAATGAGACTCCAAGATCAGGCAACGTGGTGTTGACCACAGGTGCTTAATATAGGGAGTGTTGCCTGATCTGCCAATTGAGTTAAAGGGACATACACTGAAGTATAGGAAAGGGCTGCGCATGCGCAGACCCTTTAGGATGGAGGACGACCACGGTTCCTAAATGTCCGGGAAGAGGCACTCACGGTCCGGTGAGTGACAGGCTGTTTGCCTAATATATGCGGTAACTATTGATTTAACATTGAGGGTGGTTGGGTAAGGGGGATAGAGTGTGATCTCATTATTAGGCTGTCATGGTTGTTTGTATTTCTTGATCCGATTCGGGACCCTTGGGCCTAGCTGGAGCAGGACTGAAACAGAACCTAGCAGCCTGGATGATCTTTCTGCTCATGTTCTTGTTGAATGTAGAATATAGCAGGGGAATGAGCAGTCTGGAAATGCTGACAGGAACAGTGCACTTGGTAATGCTGACAGGAACAGAGCACTTGGAAATGCTGTCAGGAACAAAGCACTTGGAAATGCTGACAGGAACAGAGCACTTGGAAATGCTGACAGGAACAGAGCACTTGGAACCAAGATCTATCCTCTGGAGAGAAGTGTGTTGTTCTGGCAATGAACAGATCACAGCAGCAGGTTTAAATAGGGTGTCAGAGACAACTATTGGCTGTACAGTTCATGTGATCACAGCTACTGAATCTGGTTAGTCTGGAAAGATCACCTGACTGCATCCAAGATGGCCACGCCCATGCAGCAGAACAAACAGTATGTGTTTGTTTACAAACAGAGGTGTGGAGGACGGGAATGCTGCAGACGACCATAAGGGACCCAGGTAGCCGTGATATGACAGCGGCGGATGAGGTAAGTGCGGCTAAGATCCTGATGTGTGAAAGTACCGCCTCCCTTACGAGTGGCCACTGGACACTTAGATTGGGGCTTAGTTGGAAACTTGCGGTGAAATTTTTTGATGAAAGATGGAGCGTAAACATCAAAAGCTTTGAATCCAGGCCCTCTCTTCTGGACCATAGCGCTTCCAATTGACTAGATATTGTAAGGTCTTTTGTCGAAACCGAGAGTCCAAGATCTCTTTAATTTCATATTCGTCACCATGTTCAGTCTACACTTCAGGAGAAACCAGTTTGGGTGTATAAAACCGATTTAGTACCAGTGATTTTAAGAGAGAGATATTGAAAGAGTTGGGTACCTTGAGGTAAGATGGTAAATGTAATTACGCTATGGTGGCTGGCCACTCTCCCTCTAGTGTCTGGTCTCACCTCTATGGTGGCTGACCACTCCCCCTCTAGTGTCTGGTCTCACCTCTATGGTGGCTGACCACTCCCCCTCTAGTGTCTGGTCTCACCTCTATGGTGGCTGACCACTCCCTCACTTATGCAAATGAAACAGATGTATATCCATCTCTAAGTGAGCACCATAATGTATAGAAAATGAAAATGAGAGAGCTTTAGTATTTCACAGTTGTATCAGGTCAAACAATATGTTGTATGTGGGAATAAATGTGTCAGCATGAAGCAGGTGCAGCATTTTCATGTTTTTCATTTGTGTTCAAGTAACAAACATCTCATTATAGAATAATCTCCTCAGTGTCCCAAACAAACCAAATGTCTATATACCCATTCGGGCATATTCTATGACAGGGGAAGAATATAATTTCTCCTTAACTTGTGTTTAGTGTAGTTCCATTTATGTCTATTCATATGTTGATGAATAAACAGTTGGTGTGGTTTACTTAACACCCACAATAAGTTGTCACGTTCATAGAATACACATCCTGTAGTCATTTTACAGAATTCTGTGCAAAATGAATCAGTGCTCACAGAAAATAAGTAGGAATCTATTCTGCAAGAAAAGGAATGAGAAGAGCGATAAGTCAAATATGAAAATCATTGGAAAGAACAAAATAAAGACTTTTTTCCAAACATTTGGTGTGAATTTGTAGTTATTCCATTATTTAAAGAACATTTTCAGATGCCTCCATATCATAAAACCTATGATGAACATTGATACTAATTCCAATGGAAGGATATTTTGTAAGGTTACTAATAAATAAATGTAACTGATGGAACGAAATGCTAGTCATTAAGGTAAAAGCAAGGAAGAGTCCCTGAGAAACACAAGGTTAATTGATATAGAGAGTAGTAAAAAAAAACATTATTATACATACTGTGACATAATCAGGGGAACAGGTACCATCACTTGGGGCAGATGGCTTTGAACAGCAGCAATAAATCACGTAAATGCAGGATTTCTTGTACAACTGATCTCAGACAGTTTTCTTGAACATGTGCAAATAAACAAAACTTAAACAAGAAGAGTTGCCTGTCCAGCACTAACTTTGCTGAGTGAAGTAATAGGCTGAGCGTGCCTAAATCTATGGTATGGGTCTGACAGAGGTTTAACATTAAAGGAGGTTAATGATGATGCAGAGGCCAGCCAATGAGTGCCACAGGGAGGGTCTACAGTTCTCACATTATATATCCTCCATCTGTGGGCGGGCCAGTCTCTTGTTTTCTGCATCGCTTGGGAGAAGACACAGGAGTCACAGGCTCAGTGTCATTTATCTCAAGTCCCTTTATTTCACTGTTTTCATTCTTTCTTCTGTTCTCTCTCTGCCTGTTTTTTCTCTTTATTCTTTCTCCTGTCCTTTCTTTTCACCCTTTCCCAGCTTTCACGCCTTCCCCTCATATACCCCTCGTTCCCCGCCATCTTAGATTACCCCCTGTACACATCCTTCCCCTTTTCCCCATTTTCCCTTCACTATGCCCAGATCCAGGAGAGCGATTCACCCACCCATTCGATTCCTAGAGGGTTTGCACTCACCCGCTCTAATATGTGAGGATCCCGGCACCTCTGCCGCTCAGACCCCACTCCCTTCTATGCCAGTCCCAGTGGCAGACTCCGTAACGATGAATCCCGGCCCTCCCCAGAAGAGCTCAACTTGGAGGTTGTTCACATCCTTCCACAATGGTTCACCCGGCAGGTGGGGCAGCCAGAGGCAGTTCACATACTCCGTAGCGGATGGCTTGGTCGCTCGATTCTGGAGTTCCAATACAAGGGAGCTACACTGCAGACAGAAGAGAGGTGATCCTCTTCCCTTTCTCCCTCACTGCCAGATCACATTAGCAGCAGCCGGCAACAGAAGGAGGGGAACATTAGCAATCAGTGTGTTAGGGCTGGTAGGAGAGTATCCAGAAGCACCACTCCTCCCCCCTTACTTTAGCTTCCTTACAGGGGACAGTCCCAGTTTACACCCTCCACCTCCACCCCCCATGCCACACAGATCCTTGTATTTGGAGCTGCAAGGTGCACATCCCCCTTCACCCCTCAGCCCATTCCTTTGAGGAAACACTATAGGTGGGCCTTGGTTGTCAACCACCCGCCCCCCACCACTGATGTTCCTCTCTGTTGATCCACCTCCATCCCCATGATAGAGATAGGCCCAAAGCTGCTTGGCAGCAGCAGCCCGCCCATGACTCCCCACTTTTATTCTCTCTGGAGTAACAAGAGAAAGGCCCAACATATTCCCTTGGTCACACCCACCCCCATAAACACTCACAGAGTATGTGACCTGGGTTCCCCTCACATTCTCTGCTAGGCCCTTAACGTCTCACACACCTGGCAGCATCCCATGCTAGCTCAAAACCCACAGACACCATCTATTCCATCAGATCCCACCCAATCCTGGCCCTTTCCCCCACCCATCTTTCAGAACCCCCCCAGGTCCTCGGATACGGCTAGTGGACCACGACCCTACCTGCCCCACAACAGACGAGACTCACCCGACGTTGCGTCCAGTTGGTCTGCCCCTTATTTACCCCCCGGCTCCCACCTCCCACCTTTTATACGAACCCTCTTTAAGGCTGTCCAAAGCAAGAAGGCGCCAACCTTACCCCAACCATCAGCAATCCCTAACCCCCATATCCGATTCAAGAACCCCTCCAGCTCCGGGTTTCACTTTGCCCATTTCACCCCTGCACTGGGTACAATCCACCCCACAGATATTGGCACTCCCACCAGGTCAGAATAGAGGAGCTACCTCTCTAACCATTTCACATGACATACTGAATGTTTTCTCTGTCTCAGTTTCACAGGCTGCCACCAATACAGAAGTCAGACTCGGGCCCAGTCAGAAACAGTCGGAGGGGAGTAATCAGGCGCCCGTATTGGCAACAACTTCAACAATGCAAGAAGCGACCACGGAAGGCCAATCGGGGCAAGCGGGTGAGCATGAAATTCACACCATGCAGTCAACGCATACACTCAGTCCACCTAGATCAACAACGAGTGAGGGCTATTTAGGTTTAGATCAGGGATCGCGCAAGTTCATAAGAATTTTAAACAAGCACTTTAAAGGAGTGAAGAGTTCACAGAGACTAGTGGATCCGGGAACTGTCAGTCCGGTAAAGTTAGGTGGACCTCTAGTTAAATGTGAAAACACGGTACTTCTCACTTCAATTCGCCCTAGTGTAAGGGATAAGATTCGTAAAAGGCTATTACGTGTATATGTTCTCTCTCACAGAAGAGGCTAGAAAGGAATCCATAGCAGCTTCTTGTAGAGGAGGTATAGGTTTAGAATTGTTTGGTTGTTTCCCTAACTGGTTAATAGATTTCTGTATGTTTGCGGGATGCTACTGAAAGACTAGAGCACAGGTCAACATAGACTTATGGAGCTACCTACACCTTATCAAAGAGATGACCATCTGCGATGGACCGATAATATGGCATAGATATGATCAGAGTTTCAGAGGGAAAGTTTTGGGCCAACGAATAATTCCCTTCACATTTAAGGACATAGAGACATGGATGGCGCAGATGAGACCTAGCGTAACAGAAGCCCAAACAACAGTGGACACCAGGTTTCCAACAATGGGGAGGCGTGGCCCTCCCCATCTCTCCAGGAACCGCTGTTTTGCCTTTAACTCTGCCACATGCTCACAGGGAGAAACATGCAAGTATCAACACACATGCTCCATGTGCCGTGGGGCTCACCCGGCGAAAAATTGCCCCAAGAGCTCAATGAATATGGGCAGGGGTCGCAACAACTCCGGAGCCTCTGGGCAAGGCCCCGTCATCCATTGACATCCCAGTTTTGAACAGATGGCTGAATTTATTCCCCAATGCCTCCCAGTCACACTTCCTAAAACAAGGCTTTCAGGAAGATTTCCGAATTCCCACATGTAGGGAGGTGAGAACGGCAGCATCAAAAAAACTTAAATCAGCTTACTTATTGCCAGGCATACTGTTAGAAAAGGTTTGTAAGGAAGTCTGATTGGGATGCATGGCTGGTCCTCTTAAATTGCCTCCATTAGCTAATTTGATAATTTCCCCAGTAGGCGTAGTTCCTAAAAAGATCTAAGGAAAATTCCATTTAATTCAGCATCTTTCCCATCCACAAGGGTGCTCAGTCAATGACGCCATCGAGATTGGCAATAGCTTGGTAGTTTATCAGTCGTTTGATGAGGCCCTTGCTTTAGTCAAACATTTCGAATAGGGGACACAGTTGGCGAAGCTGGATATTGAAACTGCATTTCAACTGCTGCCTCTCCACCCTGATTCATTCCAGCAGATGGGTTTTAGGCTGCCAGACGGTTTCTACATAGATAGGTGTCTACCCATGGGGTGTTCGATCTCATGTGCATTTTTTGAGATGATTAGCTCCTTCCTGGATCACACGTTAAGCGCTCATTGATTTTTGATAGATATGACTAAGGTTGATCGTTATGAAAAATCTAGTGACTAATGGTATGGCCAAGGTGGGTGATGTTACACACCTTTACTATCTAATAATGGCCCAAGCATTCACGTCAAGCTCAGTTAATCCGTTGGACCTCAAATGGCTAAACCAACTCAATTTATTGCTAACCACAAATTTATATAATTTTTAAAACATATGATATAAAATAAAAATATAAATGATAAAATATCAAAAATATAAACAGTAAACAATAATGAACAATACACAATCCTAACTAAAATCTTCTAAATACATCAGTTGTATAGGACATGTCCCATACATATTGAATTGAAGACACATTTTAAGTAGTTCTGGTTGTATATGACCTATTCCAAGGTGGCTAGATCTTCTAGTGTCCTGAACGGTCTTTGTCAGTAATGGAGGTAATAAATATTTACTGTTGCCTTCTGGTAGAAATGGTGGTGGTATATGAGGCGTTGAATGTTAAAATATTGTAACGGACTTACCTGATCCCCGCCGCTCCGTCCAGAAGCCGCACTTCCGCATCCAGGACCACGTGACCGCACCCGGAGGCGGTCACATGACCACAACCCAGAGGCGGGGATTTTGAATCCCCTTCAGCATAAAAACCTCACTGTGTCAGAGCAACACTTACCTGTTCCTGGCTCCTGTTCTTCGTGGATTGCAGTGTCTTCCAGTTTCCAGTGTCTTCCTGTGTGCTGATCTCTGCCCGTTTGACTTCCCTGGCTCTCGTATCCCTGTGTACCGACCCGGCTTGCTGACCATTCTCCTATTCTTGTGACCCGTGTACCGAACCTGGCTTGTTGACTCCGAGTTGCCTTCTGATTCTGCCTGACTCCATTCCTTCTGATTCTGCCTGACTCCATTCCTGTGTACCGAACCGGCTTGTTTGACTCAGCTACCTCCGTTTCACTCCGCTGTACTACATCTTGGGGTGAACCTGGGGACCGCGACCTGCGACTCCTGGCAACGAAGCCCACCCCGCCTTGCGGCGGTTCTTGGTGAACACCGGGGAGATCGTTAGACTCCGCACCTCAGGTAAGCCAGCGCTAATCAAGATTAGTAATAGAAGTATCCAGAATCTGTTACAGTTTGCTCTAACCATGGACACCACAGCTAAAGATCTGTTGGAGCATTTAGTAGGAAGGATGGATAAGCAAGAAGCTAACCAAGAGCAACTTTTTAAAATTCCTCAATAGTCTATCTACTCGGTTGGATGTTGTCCAGAACACCCTAGTGGCTGGTGGATCACCTGGGCCGGCAGTGGCTCCTGTACCTCAGGCCGCAGCAGCAGCTTCTTCCTCACAGTTACGGTTACCTAACCCACCCAAGTTCGATGGAGACCCCAAGTATTGCAGAGGATTTTTAAATCAATGCTCCATACAATTCGAGCTTCTACCAGGGAACTTCCCTTCCGAAAAAACGAAAGTGGCCTATGTGATTTCGTTATTGTCCGGTCAAGCCTTAGCATGGGCTTTCCCCTTATGGGAGAGGGACGACCCCATTCTACATAACTTCAGCGTCTTTTTGTCCACTTTCAAGAAAATATTTGATGAGCCAGGAAGGGTGTCCAATGCCGCTTCCGGCTTATTACGTCTCCGCCAGGGAAACCAGTCTGTGGGACAGTATGCGGTCAACTTCAGAACTATGGCCGCTGGAACGATGAGGCCCTAGTAGCTACGTTCTGGCAGGGCCTTTCAGACCGAATCAAAGACGAGCTGGTATCTCAGGAACTCCCTACGTCTTTGGATGATATTATCTCCCTCTGTGTCAAAGTTGATTTGCATTTCAAGGAACGTAATTCCGAGAAGGAACAGTCTCGGCGTAGTATGATTCGCTTGGCTCCCAACTTTCAAACCCCTGTTCTTCCTCCTGAAGAGCCCATGCAACTGGGGAGGACCCGCCTGTCAGCCGAAGAAAGGGAGAGGAGATTTCGGAACAAGTTGTGTTTATATTGTGGAGAGAGCGGCCATCTTCTGAGTTCTTGTTCTAGACGCTCGGGAAACGACAGGGCCTAATGAGTTCAGGAGCTGTATCGTTTGGACCTCTTTTCTCAGTATCAGTCAGTTCCCAGTAGTAATGTTTGCCTGTCTATTCCCATTTCCCTTCAGTTAGGACAAAAGACTTTCCCGCAGTCGGCTCTTCTTGATTCCGGAGGAAATTTCATCTCTACCGCAGTAGTTAAACAATTTGCTATTCCCACACAAGCTTTGGAACAACCCATCTCTCTGATGGCCATTGATGGGGGAAGAATTCCTGAGGGGTCCATTCTGGTACGCACTATTCCCCTACTGCTTCAGATAGGAGCGCTTCATCGGGAGAAGATTTATTTTCTAGTAATTCAGAGATCTACCAACCCAGTCATCCTAGGACTTCCATGGCTCCGTCTCCACTCCCCCACCTTGGACTGGAAATCAGGTCACATATTGTCCTGGGGACAGTCCTGCTTCTCTCACTGCCTACAGAGAGTGGTTCCTCCGAATAGTCCCAGACGTTCCCAAGAATTTCCTATGACTCTTTTGCCTGAACCATACCAAACCTTCTCTGATGTTTTTTGTCAACAAGAAGCCACTAGACTTCCCCCTCACAGAATCTGGGATTGTGGCATTGATCTGATACCTGGTAAACCCATTCCCAGGGGCCGTGTTTACCCCCTTTCCCTCCCGGAGTCTAAGGCTATGGAGGAGTATGTCCAAGAAAATCTAAAAAGGGGCTTCATCCGCAAGTCTGCCTCCCCAGCTGGGGCTGGCTTCTTCTTCGTAAAAAAGAAAGATGGGGCCTCCGCCCTTGCATTGATTACAGAGGCCTGAATGCCATTACCGTTAAAAATCGGTATCCACTGCCACTGATTTCCGAATTATTTGACCGGATTAAGGGTGCCACCATCTTTTCTAAACTTGACCTCAGAGGAGCGTATAACCTCATACGCATTAAGGAGGGGGATGAATGGAAGACGGCGTTCAACACCCGAGATGGCCACTTTGAATACCTGGTCATGCCCTTCGGGTTATGCAATGCCCCGGCCATCTTTCAGGGCTTTATGAATGAGCTTTTTCAAGACCTCTTGTATCAATCCGTAGTCATCTACTTGGACGACATTCTCATCTTTTCTCAAGATCTAGTATCTCATCGCAGTCATGTACTGGAGGTCCTCTCTTGTATCCGGGAAAATCATCTGTTTTGCAAATTAGAAAAATGCACCTTCGAGCAGAAACAAATTCCCTTCCTGGGATATATTATTTCTGGCACCGGTCTACAGATGGATCCCACAAAATTGAAAGCCATACTTGACTGGCCCCAACCTTCGAGCCTTAAGGCCACTCAACACTTCCTAGGATTCTCCAACTATTATCGTCAATTTATCAAAGGGTATTCTTCTCTCGTGGCTCCCATCACAGCATTGACCCGTAAATCTGCTGACGCTGGTATTTGGTCCACTGAGGCTATCCAAGCCTTTATATTATTAAAGTCTCTTTTTTCATCTGCACTCATTCTTCAACAGCCGGATTGTTCACGTCCTTTTGTCCTGGAGGTAGATGCCTCTTCTGTTGGCACAGGAGCCGTACTATCACAGCGAAGCCCTTCTGGAAAACTTCATCCCTGCGGATTCTTTTCCCGTCGCTTTTTACCTGCTGAGAGGAATTATGGGATTGGCGACAAAGAGCTCCTGGCCATCAAGTTGGCTCTCTCCAAATGGAGACATCTACTAGAAGGAGCGCAATTTCCTATCACCATATATACCGACCATAAGAATTTGCTTTATTTACGCACTGCTCGATGTCTAAACCCTCAACAAGCAAGGTGGTCTTTATTCTTCTCACGCTTTGATTTCAACATCACTTTTCACTCGGGATCCAAGAATACGAAGGCGGACGCCTTATCTCTCTCTTTTGATCCAGCCGACATGGAATCCTCGGAAGATAATAAATTCATTGTAAATCCATGTCAAGTATTGGCAGCTACACACCTGAAAAAGGGTTGTCCTCCGGGCAAAACATTCATCTTGCCACATCTACGCACCCGGCTCCTTCACTGGGCCCATCACTCACTCTTCTCTGGGCATGCCGGCATTCGCAAGACCTGGGACTTATTGTCCCGAAGTTACTGGTGGCCTTCCTTGCTGGAAGATGTGAAGAGATTTGTTGCTGCTTGTTCCAAATGTGCTCAACACAAGACCTCTAGGAAGAAGCCCTATGGATGCTTGCTCCCATTACCCATTCCTGATTACCCATGGTCACAGATCTCCATGGATTTTATCACGGACCTTCCTCCTTCCAAATCCTGTACTGTGGTGCTTGTGGTCACGGATCGCTTCTCTAAAACAGCTCACTTTATTGCTCTTAAAGGCCTTCCTTCTTCCTCCTCCTTAGCCGATATTTTTATTAAAGAAATATTTCGCCTCCACGGCTGTCCTCAACATATTGTCTCCGATAGGGGATCACAATTCATATCTAAATTTTGGCGGTCTTTTTGCAATAAATCCGGGATTAAGCTTGACTTCTCATATCATCCCCAGTCCAATGGGGCTACTGAGAGAACCAACCAAGAATTAGAGAAGTTTCTAAGAATATTTATCTCTAGTAACCAAGACAACTGGGTGGACCTTCTCCCTTGGGCCGAGTTCGCCCATAACAACCATTTCCATGAGGCCATCTGTCACTCACCGGAGTGTGAGTGCCTCCACTCTGCTACGTGGTTCTCCATCTTTCCCGCTCACACCTGTGTGGAACCGCGGCCGTCCTCCATCCTGTCGCACTGGGCATGCGCAGGTCCCTTTAACAACTACACCTGACCACTAATGTGATTGATGGATCAATCACCCCTCCCTACTTAAGGCACCTGCAGCCTTAGGTAGTGGCCTGATCTTGAAGTCTCACTCCTAGTGAACTTCTATAGGTGTGTGCAGTTTCCAAACTGCTTCCAGCTCTACTCCTGTGTGCAGTTTCCAAACTGCTTCCAGCTCTACTCCTGTGTGCAGTTTCCAAACTACTTCCAGCTCTACTCCTGTGTGCAGTTTCCAAACTGCTTCCAGCTCTACTCCTGTGTGCAGTTTCCAAACTGCTTCCAGCTCTACTCGTGTGTACAGTTTCCAAACTGCTTCCAGCTCTACTCGTGCTTCAGCTTCCACGCTGCTCCCTGCTCAACTCAGCGGCGGTTCCCATACCGCTACAACGCTTCACTTCTCAGCTGATTCCGGATCTACACAACTGGGTATGCTCTACTGACTATTGACTATTGCTCGCATACCAGTTGTATCCATTATTGTTTGCTGCACAGGGTACAAGTACCCATATAGACTGTGTTACTGCATTGCTTCATTTAGGACAAGCTTTCACTCAAGCTACGATATCTCCTCACGCTACTACTTAGCGTTATTGTGCATATCTGCTGTGACCAGCTTCTCCTCACTGCAAGGCATCTACTCCATACAGACTATTCATTGTGCCTTCCATCTCTGCCTCACAAGACATTGCTCTACTCGCGCTGTTTCCATACAGCCACAGTTTGCCTTTCAACTTCACTCTCCTGCACCTGGACAAGTCCTCATTCCTTCTCACAGCAGTGGCACAACTTGCTGCACGCAGACCACTGACTTCCCTGCTACCTACCCGCACCTGGACAAGTCCCCCTATCACAGCGGTGGTACAACTTGCTATACGCAGACCACTGACTCTCCTATTACCTACCTACACCTGGACCAGACTCCTCACCATAGCGGTGGTACAACTTGCTGAACGCAGACCACCGACTACCCTGCTACCTACCTGCACCAGTACTATTCTTCCCATCACTACAGTGGTACAACTTGCTGTACGCAGACCACTGACTCCTCCTCTACCTACCATCACCTATCCACGTCCACTCCTCGTGTCTACATTATCTTCAGCCTCCAGTTTACTGCTCCAAGTCGCTGACTTTCCTCTAACCATAGCTGCAAGTCGCTGACTTCCTCAGACTATCTCTACTCTCCTGCTGTTGTGTCGCTCCAATCATTCACCTGCCTGCTTTGAGGTGCGTGCCATAACGCCGCCTCTCTAGCAGAGTTCCATCTGTTGAAACTCGGGTAAGCAACTCCTAGTGCCCGTGACACCATCTCTAATTCCCCCTTTTTTGTTCTTTATGGCTGCCATCCTAGCCTACCCACCTTCTCCCAAATCTCATCTTCTGAAGTTCCGGCGGTGGACTCTCAGTTTCGTAACTTCTCCGCTATTTGGGAACAGACCAAGATAAATTTAAAGAAAGCAACCACTCGTTCCAAGAAATTCTATGATAAAAGGAGAAGAATGACTCCAAGTTTTTCAGTCGGTTACAGGGTATGGCTATCCACCCAGAACATTCGTTTAAAGGTTCCCAGTAAAAAATTTGCTCCCAAGTTTATTGGCCCATTCGCTATTTCTGAGATTATTAATCCCGTAGCCTTTAGATTGAGTCTGCCTCCCTCTTTATGCATACCCAATGTCTTTCATGTCTCCTTGTTAAAACCGATGGTAACCAACAGATTCTCCACCTCGTCCAGAACTCCTCCTCCTGTTGTGGATCAGGATCAAGTCGAATACGAGATTAAAACTATCCTAGATAGTAAAGTTCAAGGTGCCATACAGTTCTTGGTGGATTGGAAGGGTTACGGCCCTGAGGAGCGCTCATGGGTAAGAGCCATTGATCTACATGCTCCCCGTCTACTTAAATCCTTCCATAAAAAATTTCCTTTGAAACCCTATTAGGTGTTCAGAGTCCACCTTTATGGCAGGGGGTACTGTAACGGACTTACCTGATCCCCGCTGCTCCGTCCAGAAGCCGCACTTCCGCATCCAGGACCACGTGACCACACCCGGAGGCGGTCACATGACCACAACCCAGAGGCGGGGATTTTGAATCCCCTTCAGCATAAAAACCTCACTCTGACACTCGCTGAGTGTCAGAGCAACACTTACCTGTTCCTGGCTCCTGTTCTTCGTGGATTGCAGTGTCTTCCAGTTTCCAGTGTCTTTCTGTGTGCTGATCTCTGCCCGTTTGACTTCCCTGGCTCTCCTATCCCTGTGTACCGACCCGGCTTGCTGACCATTCTCCTATTCTTGTGACCCGTGTACCGAACCTGGCTTGTTGACTCCGAGTTGCCTTCTGATTCTGCCTGACTCCATTCCTGTGTACTGAACCGGCTTGTTTGACTCCGCTACCTCCGCTTCACTCCGCTGTACTACATCTTGGGGCGAACCTGGGGACCGCGACCTGCGACTCCTGGCAGCGAAGCCCACCCCGCCTTGCGGCGGTTCTTGGTGAACACCGGGGAGATCGTTAGATCGTTAGAATCTGTTACAAATATATACTTGCTGTTAGTCGAAAACTGACGGTGACCGGGTACCCAGCATAGGTATGAGTCGTGGAGTGGGCAACTGTATCGATATGCAGCGTAGAGGAGTCAGGAAGCGGATGCGTTCCACAGTGGAACGCATTCGTCACTTCCGATATTGGTTTGTGTCCAATAGATCGTCTATGGGTGTGTTCCAACGAGTTTCGTCGGGACGGACTTTCTCAAGGGAAATAGATGAATGGATCCTGTGTCGTTATATATAGTGTTTGTACTTGCCATCCAGTGATCTAATTGGCTAGATATGATGTCCTAAAAATACAGTGATAATCCAGGTATTAAACTAGTATATGTATAAATTAATAGGTATTATTGCAACCATAACAGTTTATATCGATATCTGCATTACATAATAAACTAATAAATTTAGAGACAAGTCTTATAATAGAGAGATAGGTACCAAATGGACACAAACCAATATTGGAAGTGACGAATGCGTTCCACTGTGGAACTGTTTGTTTGTTTACAAATTTTGATACGGTCCTCATGAGTCCCGCAGGCGGCCAGGAGAGGACCAGATGACTATGAAATGACACCGACAGACGTTATAAGTTGACTAAGATCCCATTGTGTGACAGAAGTCTTGGGGCAAGGGCTTTCGGGTGAAAAGGAAGTAAAGACAAATGAGGCGATGAAAGAATGGGCAGTAAAAACATATGGAGACAGAAGAGATGGAATTGAGGTAGGAAGAAAGGCATGACAAGGGGGTACATGGTAGGGTGGATATGTAACAGGGAGTCAGAATATGATAGCTAGAAATTAGTCCGAGAGGCATCAGATAGACACATGAGTCAAAGGGGCAAGGTAGACAAATTGGAAGGAGAAACATTAGGCAAGGAGGGAGAAATAGAAGAACTCACAATAAGAGTTACTGTGGTCACATTTTGCATGGGAAACCTTGTGCTACTTACCATCCCTGCAATATTTTCCCCCTTAGTTGCTTGTGAGACGGAAGGGACCTGCTATGTGTCATGACCACACCCTGTTTGCATGCACATTATGTCATGAATGCAGGGCTTAAACACTTTGGACTCATGTCTTAATGTACTTTTACTCTGAAGGACTCTAACATTTCTTATATTCAGTTACTATAGCATGCAGACATAGTCAGTATAGTCAGTATAGCTGATTTTTTTTATGGTATGAAAATATATTGTCTGTTATATTTGTATGTAACTTTTAAAAGGTATTGCCTCTATGTAATGTGTTAAATATCATTATCCAATACACATGCTGTGGGAATACAGGTTTCTTTTGCTTGCTGGTTTAGTTTTATCCCAAATAAGAATACTTGCTACTTGCTATTTATTGGCCTATAAAATGTGCTTGTTGCTTACTATTAATTGTCTTGGTAGCGGCTGTATATTTTATTGATTTAAAGTGTTTAGTGTAGTTTAGGTACAAGGTATGTCACTACTAAACAGTGGTCGGAGGTCGATAGTTGCTGGGGGAAACTAGTGATCTGATCATCGCCCAGGGCATCAATGATTTTGTATTTCCTGACTGCTGCCTTAAAATACTAAAAAAACAGCATGCACTCAATGTTATTTTGATTTGCCCCCATGTTTTTGGCATTACATTATTTTATTGTAGCTTTGCTCTCTAGATTGTTGTACCCCTAAATTGTTGGCGTTATCTCATGTATGTTACAGATTTGCACATGATGATGGGAGATTAAACCATTTAATGTGGTATTTTGCACTCTTGATACTGGCTTTGTAGAACCTACTAGTCACTTGTCTCATGAGAGGAACCCACCATGCTAATTGTTGAATAATTTCATGTCTTTTTTTGTCTGGTCTTTCTTTCTTTCCCTCCTCACATTGTGGCTGCTTGTATGAATGCCGTGTGTTTGCATTTCTCTTGAGATTTTTTGTTTTGCACAAATAAGTATTTTTGTCACACTTGCTATTCTTTAGAAGTGTGCAAGAAAACAGATATGTGGAAAAACTGAGGTCTGTTATCTATGAGCCAGAACTCTCAGTCACAGCAATGTGTCCATGAACTGTAACTTATAATCTAATGTTGTCAATGTTCTGTAATTTATTTATTTTTGGGAGGGGGGGCTGGTCCAGTAGGATTTCAGAGCAGATTTTTCTTGGTTCAATCGTACACCACAGGGAGCTTTCAAAACATCTGTGGGATCTCATTGTTAAAGCTACTAATTAGGATAGGGGTATAAAAGAAATTCAATGGCATTACATGTACCATGAAATACTGTGGAGAGTATCATCAAAAAGTGGAGAACATGTGTCTTAGCAAAGATCAGTATGTCCCCTCCAAAGTTTATGACAGACCAAGGTGAAAACTCCCCATGGAGGCTACCAAGAGGTCTATGGCATCATTAGTGGAGCTCCAGGAATTTCTGTCAGGAACTAGTCACTGCCTGTATGTGAAAATAATCTCCCGTATTCTGCCCATCTGGGCTACTATGGGGTAGGGTGGCAAGATAGAAGCAATTTCTCCCAAAAAGAACATCCAAACTGTCTAAAGTTTGAATGAAAACACAATCACCCCAAACAATGTGGGAAAATGCTTTATGGTCTGATGAGACCAAGGATGAACGTTTGGACTTAATTGTAAAACATCTGTTTGGAGTAAAGCTCTTCACCCAAAGAACACACTACCTTACCCTGAAGCATGGTGATGGCAGCATCATGCTTTGGGTCTGTTTCTTTTCATCTGGGACAGGAGTACTAGACAGGATACAGGACATAATCAATAGCTCCAAATATCAAGATATTTTGGCACAAAACCTGTTGACTTCTGTCAGATTGCTGCAGATGAAGTAGAATTTCACCTTCCAACACTATAACGATCCAAATTACATATCCAAGTGAGCCAAGGAATGGCTTCAGAAAAGGAATAGCCCAGTCAGAGCCCAGACCTCAATCCCTTTGAAAACTTGCAGTATGACCTAAAGAGGGCTGTGCACTGGAGACCCCGTCACAATTTGAAGGACCTTAAATATTTTTGCAGGAAGAGTGGAATAGAATTGCAAAGTCTAGGCGTGTGAAGTTGATAGAGACTGCTATGATAAAAGCAAAAGATACTTCCACAAAGTATTAGTTTAAGGGCATGCACACTTGAGCAAACAGGGTACTGTAGGTTTTCTTCACTTGTTTTCTGTTTTTCATTTGAATTTTGTGGGTTGCAAAGTCACATTAAATGTGGAAAAAGGTCCGGCATAATCCATTTTAATTTCAGACTTTACATCACAAACACCTGCAATTTCAATAAGGGTGTGAAGACTTTTGATAGCCACTGTATATACCCACCAGTCAGAGCCATTGTACTCTATAACAGTATTATCTCCTGCTTCTACACTAACAAAGTGATTTATGCTATTATAAACTACTCTCACAATGCCAAACTGCGGTGTGTGAGGCCCACCAGAAAATACATGTAATACACTTGAAAATAATGTATCACTTTATACCATGCAATAAACTAGAATATAGATTTATTTTGCTAACGGGGAACTCAATCTTTATATAATTGTAATGTCCATGGATTTGATTAATTGTTTTTAAATAGAACAATAGATCATTTAAATCCAGTGTATAGACCGGGGGGTAAATGTATGAACTTCCGATTTTTTCACCTCACCGGAAATCGGCGACTTTGCAGGTAAAATTTAAAGCGGCGATGGCTTGTAAAGGCAAGTTTGCCTTTACAAGCCATCGCCGCTTTAAATTTTCCCTACAAAGTTGCCGATTTCTGGTGAGTTGAAAAAATCAGACGTTCATACATTTACCCCCTGATTTTATCTGGTGCCATATCCAAAGGCAGTAAAAATAAATAATATGTCTGGACAATACGATTCTCTGATGGTAGAGCCCATTCAGTTGTTTTGTTATAGGACAATAGAGTCCTTGTATTCTATATGCTAAAAGAAAACAAAACTCAGGCTTTTTACCATTGAAGCATTTTCCGGCAGTTTTGATGTGTTGACTTTGGAGCAGGTACAGCAGCCTACTCTCACCATATAACTTTTCCTTTTGAAAGTCAGTCTGTTTATTCATCACTGTAGGCTGTTCTCAGGGCTCATGAGGTATTTGGGTGCAGAGTCAGGTGTCACTACCCAGCATGAGAGTAACAGGATTTTTAACCAATCCTGTACTTGTAGGACATGTAAAGGGTTGTCTTTGAGGCAAAACGTATAGGGTGTGTTGTGAGATCCATGAGTAGGACTTGTACAGACAAGTAGCCCAATCTAGTGAAAGGAGGCAAGGGTATTGATCTCAATGTGGCTGATAGTTGAGGTGGTGATAATCCTGAATTTGTTAACCTCCTAAATCACAGTCTAGGCCACAGCTGTTACTATCAGTTCAGGAGATTGCTGGATGTAGTAATATCTGCAAACTAGCCTGGGGTACCAAATGATGAACATGTCTGAGAATGGTCCAATCAAAATCAATCAGATCATTTTCAGGCAGATTATGAGGTCAGCCGAGTGTGTGGTCTCATCTGCTTACAACACTGACCAATATCCTGTTCAGCCCGGTGATAAATGGAAAGAACTCTCCAATTTAGTCACTCACATGTGCGGCTAAATTGGAAATGGATCCTATTGCATGGGCCAAGTGCCAAGACCAGCATGTGTGCAAAACATTCTGTAGTGACTGAAGCATAGTTCTGTACTGTGCCCCCCTACAAAGCTGAGCTTCTGTCACCCAAGTAGAAGACCCTGGTAATGAGCCTCCTGAATCGTGCATGAGGGCTCCAACTGCTTAAACAAAGTAGTGATGTCTGATATTTTCTTCAGCTTTATCATACTTCTGTATCTCTTGTAGAATGTGTAGGATGCCTTCTAATTACTTAACAGATGGACTGTGCCTGTCATCCTGTACAACCACAACCGATGCATGTTTCTCATATTAATTTGTTGTCTGTTGAATAATGAAACGTCGTCTCATGGGTAACTTTGAAACGCCAGAGACAGAAGTATCACCCATAAGTGGTTGATAAGAGATTAAAGTTGGAAAAAATACATGAACAGGCTGCAATTTATCTTCAACACTTTTATTTAAAAAAGAAAAAGAAAAAAAGAATTAGATCTACATTGTTTAACCCATTGTGTTGGCAGATACAAGATATTTGACAAGAAATCACATACTTTGTTCAACCCACTGCTTGGTTTTAGCAGGTGTAAAGTAGACTATTTTTGAAGTGCATCATTTGCCGCATCTGGCAGTCAAGAGGTGAAAGGTCTACTCTACCCCCCGTGGGTGCAGGAGGTTCCCAAACAGCACACTTTGGGTAATATGTCAAATTACACATGTAACCTTAGCAATCCAAGCACAATCAATATAAGAATTCAAATATTTGTCAACTCAATGTATTATACTTCATTGTGGATTTATGGGTCATAAAATATATAATATTTTATCTCAGCATGTGATTAAAGGCAAATTTTTGATAAACATGACAAACAAAAATTACATTTGGGTGATTATTTCCACCCTCCAAAGTAGATGTGTGCAAGTCATAAGTCATGATCTGGTCACTTCCCCAGAAACCCTTATTTTTGGTTATTCCCTTGAACAGTGGATGTCCAGCCACCGTGCTCTAGGCGGCTTTTATAGAGGAAAAGCCGCCTAGAGGATGGCTGAACCATCTGCATATTATGCCAGGCAGTGCTGCTTATATTGTAAGGCAAATTTAAACACGTTCATCGTCAGCAGTATCATAGACTTCTGTAACGTCTCACCCACTGAAGTATGGAAACGAAGAAAGAAACAGACTTTTTTACAATTGCAAATGAATAATTCTGAAAGTAAAATATTTTTAACACTATTTAGGAACAAAAGAAAGAAAAGAAAACAAATAAATAAGAGAATTTTTCACCATTGATGGTAAATGATAAAGAAAAAACTAAAATGATATGCAAATATCAAGTATAACAGTGGGATGATCTACTAACATAGTAAAAACGTGTACATTTGCAATAACCCACAACACCCAATCACACCTTTGCTTTTATCGCCTCTCATGCGCTACCATGATTTATTGTTTGCTATGGCTGTACATTTACAAGATGTTAGTAGATCACTCCCATAGTCAGTTATTTTATAGAATCTTGCATGTGACCATAACAACCAATCATATATTGGCTTTCATCTGTACCAGGTTCCTGCACATCTACAATATGATATATTTCATTTGCATACTACATAAAGGGTAGACCTATAGTGTAGTCTTTCTCTGGCCAGTGAGATATCCAACAGTTAGGGGTTATAGCACAAATATGCAATTCTAATCCTTGTTGTTAAATAAGCCAAATAATGCTCCATCATCTTGCCTGGTTTTACTGTTGCCAAATCCCAGATTTAAGCCTCAGGCTTATGGGTGATGTTTCAGTCTTTTGAAAGCTGTCTCGCCCCTCTGCTGACATGGCCATGCTTGGTGTTCACTATTTAAAATGGATCGTCAATGTAACATGGGGCTTTAAGAAAATGGAGGACAGATTATGAAGTCAAAAAGTCATGCTGCATCTTTGATCTGTTCCCCATCTTCTTAAAAGCTGTGTACACTGAGGTACTATTTTACATAATGATCCAAAGGCGGAACTGCAACTGTTCTGCGCTCTTGGAAGGGTGAGCATGTTAAAATGATGGTTATATAGCACCTGTGTTTCCAAGGTCTACATTTCATGTCATCTCTAGTGGAGCCCACACACCTGGCTGATTGGTGTGACTGCCGACGGTCATACCAAACAGTAGTCAACAGTCAGTGACCAATTAGCAATCAGCACCATAACTGATCAAAACATATTGTTCCAGGGCCCACACGTAGTACAATGGTTGGTTCATTTGATTTTGACCTTTGTTTATACCTGTTCCACATGACACCATCCAGTTTCTAAACACTCAAGCTGTTAACTAAGTGAACCTAAGGAACAAATGTATTTTGATATGGTGTAGAGATAAATGTCTACAGTAATGTTTTTTTCCGTGAATGACAGACCAGGTGTTCACTGCTCATTGCCACACTACTGTGAAAGTCTACCATCCTTGGATGGATACATATAGTGCACTGTTAGCAGCTTTTTTTTAATAACACATGCCCCAATTGTTCCACAGTCAGTAGAAATTACATCAATAGGGACTTGTTAAATGGTCTAAGTGTAAGAATCAGGTAACTACCACCTATATTTCCATGTTAATACCAGTATAGGTTTTGGATAAGAGATTTTTTTCTAATATTGGCATAAAAACTCTTTAACAAAAAGTGTTGCTATTTGCATTGGTCTTATACAGTGACAGGATCCATCTTGCTGTTGCAGTGTCATTACTGTCATTCTGACATGTCTGCAGATGGATAAAAAATTATCCAAACGATACCCACATCCTGTGGTAATAACTGTATCTGGTCAGCATAACTGCATAAATCAATGACAAAACATAGATCATCTTTCTATATATATAATAATTATCCTTTGCTCATATATATTTCCCCAACATTTGTATTATACACTTTAATAACAAAAATAAATTTATTTTTAATTATGAATTTACATTGATGCAAAAAGATGCCACTTTTTAAAAAATAAACATTTATGGTAGGTGAAATGATAAGGACAGCATCTGTTATCTCCCTTGCCTGATAAATACTATAATGCAAAATATTACTTTAGTTTGTCTAGAGCAGAGGTGCACCACCTGTGGGTCAAGAAAATAGTGGGGGATACTCTATATTTGGTGTGCTCTGATTTTCGGATATGCAAAATATTCTATTGTGGATTTCTTCCTTTGGAGTCCAAAACTTTACTTATCTCACTAGTACATTGCAACCAGCAGTTCCCTTTTATTGTATAACTTAGATGTATAACTGTAGATTGTCGGTTGTTTTGGGCTACTGTGCATTTACACTTTGTTAGTAAACAAACCCCAAGATGTGGTAGGACCATGCTCCTTTCAAAAATAGGCCCATTTGATTCTACAGGTCAATTTGGTACTTACGGTATTTTGTTTTGGTTTGAAACCAATAGAAGACAACATGCTTTGTTTTCATGGATGACATATGCTATTGTTAGATGTCTCTATACAGTATAAAATACATATATCACAAGATAATGGGTGATTTAAAACAAACTCTAAGGATTACTAAAAAATATATACATATAATTATTGTTGGTGCTGTGGAAGTTTCTGAAAAGCAGAAGAACTTGTGAAAATGGTGATATATTTTTCTGCCAATAAAAGGGAACTTGAACTGCTAGAACAACACTAGTTCTTGGATCAGGAAAGGCCGACTCTAAGAATTCCATTCTCTATTTAAGGATTGTTGTTTCCCCATGAAATATTTATTAAATTCCCACTGTAAAAAAATAGCACACTAATTTCCATAGCTTTGCTACTTTTTTGTTTCTTTTAGGTTTTGTTTGTGTTTGGAATTTAATACATGGGAGGACTGGCAAAGCGAGCCTGGTGAATGGGACCTTTATCTGTGCTACAATTAGTATGTGAGCCAGTGTATATTTCCTGTATACTGCATTTGTGTGGCTGTGCAGTCGCCTACTGTGCCTCACTTGCCATTGCTATTAGTTATAAAGCAGATTTCATCTCAAAACTTCAATAAATCCATGACAATGCCATAGCCATTATTGGCCATCTGGAGTTACTGCCTATTTATACCAATCCTGTTAATATAACATATTTTTGCGTTATAAGGAATCATCTACTTGATTTGCCCTGTGGCCAAAAATGACCCTGCCTTCCCTGAAATGGACTTACTTATCCGCTCCATGAACTTGATTCCTGGTCCTTACTACTTATTCTCTCCCCATCCCATATCTTCTGCTGGGAAACCAAGCCTGACAAGGAATCACCAGATTGCACAGCCTGTTTCAGAACATGTAACAATATCATATTTAAAATGATACATTGACTCTTTTATATATGTAATTGCAAATATGTTAGAGTATAATTGTACCACTGATTACATTTATTACTACAACATAATATTGGGTTTGCATAATGTTTTCCCTGATAAGGGAAAGTGTGATCAAGATCCCAGCTTTTGTGTACAGTAACAAAAGCTCACAAACATGCATGGGTAATTATATTTATCTTTTACCCCGTACTTACTACATTGTGGTGTGGGCAATACTGCTCCCAGTGAAACATTTATTTAACGGATGTTTGTTTGGTTCCTTTGAAGGACACATATAAGGCAATATATTTAATGCACACTACAAGTAAGAAATGTGTGGTGCCCAGAGTGCAGCCATGCCCTAGTCTGGGGCAGGCACAGGATGAAGGTGGGGTAACAAAGCAAAGATTTGAGGATAAATGCTGGTTACCAATTCTAACATGCAACACCCTCACAAGAAAAGAAACACCAAGGGCCTGATTCAGAATGGAACAAGCTTAAGCATCACGTGTGATTGAAAAAGTTGCACGCAAGTGTATGTGTATGTATGCCGTGCTCAGAGAGTATGTTACAAACACATTGCTATGAAGCATCATTTAAACCTGAATAACCTGTGGATTCGCTAGTTGGATTCTCTACTTACACCTGCTGACCAACCGCAAATAAAAAACCCTTTTCCAGCCGCATCTGGGACTAGGTCCCAGTGTGAAAACTGAATGAATTTGTTGGCCCTTACTGTATATTGCCTATATTAGAACACCCCTCCTCTCCTCTTCAGGTATAAGTCGTGAGTGTCAAAGTGTCACAGGTCTAAATAGCCGCAGATCTGTAAGTTCACTTTCCGAGAATGCGCAGTGCAATAAAACTGGCCGTACGTCTCACTCTGAATCAGGCTCTATAATCTTTGGTAGATCACTAGAGTATACATTACATTTGTGCATAAACCTAACATTGTGAAATACAGAACCACATTTAGTTTCTTTGCCAATAACTAGTTAATGGATTGTATATGTTATAGTGACTTTAAAGTTAAAGGGGTATATTCAATTAGGATTCGCGATTATGCACGGCTGCGCGTGTAAAGTGTCATTACGGTACTGTAACATTGCAGATTTTTGTTCATCCCTATGGGGTGTGCACAGAAATCTGTGATGTTGTGGTACTGGGACCTGTGCAACTGCGAGTAATCGCGGCCACAAATCCTTATTGAATATGCCCCAAAGACTGAAAAGTGGTATTTTATTGTTAGACTCCATGTTGTCTGTTCCGTTATCAGTGTGAAAACACTAACGCCAATCTTAACAGAATAAGATGCACAAAAAAATTGTGCATAAAAACTGCGCTAATGGGCAGAATGGGCAAGAAGCTAGTTTGTAAAGCGATTCTTTATCCCAAGTGGATGTCACACGTTTTTAGCCAATGATATGTGGTGCTGACCCGCTGGTGTTTAAGTGCTTATACCGTAGAAACACTGCATGCAGAGACCATGTGTGATAGCAGTTAATTGTGATCTGATTTGCTCAGGAAGGTATGGAAATATGTGCAATGTAGTCACATTGCACATATTCACTGTGTGTGTGGTCTGCTTCATTCACTGCTATATTATGTGTCACCTTAGAAGCCTTAAAAGTACCCTGCATTAAAACAGTTAATTATGTCTGATCAGATTAGCCAGAAGCTTAAAACAATAGGGCAGACAATCCTCATTTAATTAATGAATGAATTGCCAAGCTATCTTAACCAAATTAACTTGACTATGCCAGTAAAAAGCAATACATATTTATCTTTTCTTTTTTTTACCATCACAGCAGCATAAAAATGTACCCTCGCTTTGTTATTGGTGGAATAGACGGCTAGTTACTATGTCAGTGGTGGAATAGACGGCTAGTTACTTTGTCAATGGTGGAGTAGACGGCTAGTTACTTTGTCAGTGGTGGAATAGATGGCTAATTACTATGTCAGTGGTGGAGTAGACGGCTAGTCACTATGTCAGTGGTGGAGTAGACGGCTAGTTACTATGTCAGTGGTGGAGTAGACGGCTAGTTACTTTGTCAGTGGTGGAATAGACGGCTAGTTACTATGTCAGTGGTGGAGTAGACGGCTAGTTACTATGTTAGTGGTGGAGTAGACGGCTAGTTACTATGTTGGGGGGGAGTAGACGGCTAGTTACTTTGTCAGTGGTGGAATAGACGGCTAGTTACTTTGTTAGTGGTGGAATAGATGGCTAATTACTATGTCAGTGGTGGAGTAGATGGCTAGTTACTATGTTAGTGGTGGAGTAGACGGCTAGTTACTATGTTGGGGGGGAGTAGATGGCTAGTTACTTTGTCAGTGGTGGAATAGACGGCTAGTTACTATGTCAGTGGTGGAGTAGATGGCTAGTTACTTTGTCAGTGGTGGAATAGACGGCTAGTCACTATGTCAGTGGTGGAGTAGACGGCTAGTTACTATGTCAGTGGTGGAGTAGACGGCTAGTTACTTTGTCAGTGGTGGAATAGACGGCTAGTTACTATGTCAGTGGTGGAGTAGACGGCTAGTTACTATGTTAGTGGTGGAGTAGACGGCTAGTTACTATGTTGGGGGGAGTAGACGGCTAGTTACTTTGTCAGTGGTGGAATAGACGGCTAGTTACTTTGTCAGTGGTGGAATAGATGGCTAGTTACTATGTCAGTGGTGGAGTAAACGGCTAGTTACTATGTCAGTGGTGGAGTAGACGGCTAGTTACTTTGTCAGTGGTGGAATAGATGGCTAATTACTATGTCAGTGGTGGAGTAGATGGCTAGTTACTATGTTAGTGGTGGAGTAGACGGCTAGTTACTATGTTGGGGGGGAGTAGACGGCTAGTTACTTTGTCAGTGGTGGAATAGACGGCTAGTTACTTTGTCAGTGGTGGAGTAGATGGCTAGTTACTATGTCAGTGGTGGAGTAAACGGCTAGTTACTATGTCAGTGGTGGAATAGATGGCTAATTACTATGTCAGTGGTGGAGTAGACGGCTAGTTACTATGTTAGTGGTGGAGTAGACGGCTAGTTACTATGTTGGGGGGGAGTAGACGGCTAGTTACTTTGTCAGTGGTGGAATAGACGGCTAGTTACTTTGTCAGTGGTGGAATAGATGGCTAGTTACTATGTCAGTGGTGGAGTAAACGGCTAGTTACTATGTCAGTGGTGGAGTAGACGGCTAGTTACTTTGTCAGTGGTGGAATAGATGGCTAATTACTATGTCAGTGGTGGAGTAGATGGCTAGTTACTATGTTAGTGGTGGAGTAGACGGCTAGTTACTATGTCAGTGGTGGAGTAAACGGCTAGTTACTTTGTCAGTGGTGGAATAGACGGCTAGTCACTATGTCAGTGGTGGAGTAGATGGCTAGTTACTATGTCAGTGGTGGAGTAGACGGCTAGTTACTATGTTGGGGGGAGTAGACGGCTAGTTACTATGTCGAGGTGGAGTAGACGGCTAGTTACTATGTTGGGGGGGAGTAGACGGCTAGTTACTATGTCAGTGGTGGAGTAGATGGCTAGTTACTATGTCAGTGGTGGAGTAGACGGCTAGTTACTATGTCGAGGTGGAGTAGACGGCTAGTTACTATGTTGGGGGGGAGTAGACGGCTAGTTACTATGTCGGGGGGAGTAGACGGCTAGTTACTATGTCGGGGGGAGTAGACGGCTAGTTACTATGTTAGTGAGGGGAGTAGACTGCTAGTTACTATGTCAGTAGTTGAGTAAACGGCTAGTTACTCTGTCAGTGGCATACTTGGCCACACCCGAGGCCTTCCGGGCGGCAGACAAGTCTCCCGCATCTTGCCCATCTTGTGGCAAAATTATGCGATTTGTGTGAAATGGTGTAATGTTGTCCCTGCCCCGCGACAAAATGACGATTTAATTGCGAGAACAGGGCGAAAATGACAAATTCCCCGCCCCTCCCACCACACCCTTCCCCAGGATGCCTGTTACGTAAAGTTGGCAAGTATGGTCAGTGGGGGAGTACATGGCTAGTTACTATGTCAGTGGTGGAGTAGACGACTAGTTACATTAAGCTAGCAAAGGTTGAATCATGCAGGCCTATTCTCTGACAGTTTGCACACGAGGAGTGCAGAAGATCCTCACGCCTACAATTCTGATCCTCAATGGCTGGAAACTGATTTTTATTTTTTTAAGGGGTTTCATACTGCAGTACAGGTGGCTTAAAATGGGCCCTGCCACTTGCACACAGTGGAGGTAGCTATTATGTGGGCTGTACCATTCACCCTCAGCAATGCCTCAATGATGTCAGTAATTACTGCATGATAATTGGTCCAGGTACTAAATTGGCTGTCTCCTGTGTGGGGTGTTCTGTAACGAACTATTAATATAGATACTAGGTAAAAGGGGGGTATAGTAAATATATAAAATAGGGAATTAGACATTTGACAGACTGCAGATATACCTTGGGGATGAACATGTTGTATACCTGGCAATAAGGTACACTTGGAGATTATGCACAGGAGCCGCGTACCCTTGGGATCTACAATATGTTTTACAGTGTGTGTGCAGACATTATACATATTTTCCGGGGATATAGGAGCATTCATCCCAGGAGGTTCCTCACATCGTAGCTTGTGCTCACACAACACAAACATAATATAAATACATAAAGAGGTGTATCATTAGTGTAAAGGTGATATGTTTCCATGTCACCTAATTAGGCAGACCTCGCTGGCTGCAAACTGCACCATGCATGGGCCAAGGTAGACCATCGATTCCTATCTTCATCTGACAAGGATCAATCAGGTGTTTATTGGGATGGAAATCTTGTCAGTCTTGTGTTAAGGCCAAATCTGACAGAGATTCCGCTGCTCCTGGCACCATAAAGCTGTAACACTATATAAAATAACAATTTGTGCTGCAAACTTGTTTAACAACCCAACCTGCACTGTGCATCTTCTCTATGTGGATCACTGGTCCCCTCAGCCTACGTACCCAAATATCTTTACTTTCACTTTATTCAACTTTCTCTTGTAAGAACACTGAACGGAGAGGATTATCTCTTTATGTATCAGTAAACAATAATTCAACCAAAGCATTAAAGGCTCTCTAACCTCAAACAAAATCTAAATCATTAAATGATGGCTACTACAGGGAATGCTGTATGCTAGACATAGGTATATATTATCCCTTTATACAGTCTATGTGTCTGTGTCTTCTTTGCTTACACTCTGTCATAGCTCTGTGACTTCTGGGATCTGGCTACACCCACAATGATACCATTGCCATTAGGTCACACCCTCAGTATATTGCATTGTGAGATCATCACATAGGAATAGGAGGGACAGTAGGATATAAAGGGATTATGCAAAGAGAATAAAACAATGGCAGTCTACTGAGTGCTAAGCTCTGCAAGCAGAACCACCTTCATAACTAAAGTCCCATAATATATGTATTGATCCCTACATATTTTTATTAGACAAATATAAAGGGAAAACAGGTTAGAGTGCCTTTAATGACATAAAGCTTAAGTAAGAAATAGCTGTATATATCATCATGTCTTACAAACCTGCTACTCTGATATAATAACTTCACCACCTCACAGCCCAAACTGTCACCACATTCCTTACCCAATATAATACTGTTTACTTATGTGCAATACTACAAGGAAGGAGAGTCACACATTCTCCCGTGTTTTGCTAAACCACACTGAACTCCCTCTGTGATCGCTGATATGCACAATATGGCATGAAACCCTTGTTTAAAAAGAAAGACAAAAAAAAAACGTTGATTTTTTTTCAGCCGAAAGCATAAAATATATGCTAAATACTGGTATAAAATTATAATGCTAAAAAAAAGACAAAAAAAAACATCCATATGTTTCCTTGGAGACATGAATGAACTGTTACATTTGTAAAACACTTTTGACATGTTATATGGTTCATTTGAAATTATTCCTTCCTGCGCCAAAGCATGCAGATTTCTTTAATGCTTGAAACCTGGCACACAATGCTGCAGTATATTTTTGCCCCCTGTTTGACAGCTACAAGTTGCTCAGCAATACTTTACTTTGAACTTCCACAACAATTATAATGAACTTGAGCTCTTTTTACTCTCTTTACTATAATTGCTCAGAATTTTAGCTTTTCTGACTGTACCCCAGCTGTCGTCTCTGAAGCTCCGACCTACTCCACTTATATTTTTGTACCAGCACCATATAGCCTTACATCTCTCAGAACCAGTACCTTTTCATATTGTTCTTAGTTCAAGTGCTTGTACTTAAGTAGTGCCAGCCAGTGTAATCCTCAGCAAAGAGCCAAATTCTTTTAATACTTGTAGGAAACTTGCTCTAGCCGTCTTCAACCCAGAGAGCAGGTTATACTCTGACACTTGTCAGTTACTTGGCTACCAAACCAAATCTTCAGCCACAGTAATCCTTGCAATAGACATATTGACTGAAAAACGCCAGTCATTCTGAGGAAACGGCAGCCATCTTGGGAAACCAGCTGCCGTTTTCCTCATTGAAGATGAATGTTTCCTTGGTTTAGATCGACAATTGCCTCCACCATATTTGCTCACTTTTGCACCCAAAACCTTTGGAATATTTTACAAAACTGAAGCAGCAAAAATGAAGATCTCAATCCACAACTGATTGTCTCCAACAAAATTTCAATTAGTCTTTTCCTTCTTCATATATATATATGTATATATATATATATATATACACACACATTTTTATATATAATATATATATATATTTATCTGCTTCTTGAAATTCAAAGAAACAATGGTAAAATAATGCAAGGTTTGTCATCAAACGAAGGAAGAAAATCCAGCAACTGGGGCACGGGCTGACGGCGCAAGGCTACTGGGAGGGCGGTATATGGGGTTTGGCTGGGTTGGAATACTAGGGGGCTGTTGAGGTGTTGGAGTCCGGCTGGATTTGGGCCTATACATGCTGCCTTGCTGACTGCTGTTGCTGTTTGGTATAATACAGTGTTCAGAGTCCTCCGGTTCATTATCTGTGTAATTGTAGGCGTGTGCGCGAGAAATGCCTTTCTGTTGACGCCTCCATGAATTATAGTAAGTGGGGTCACTGATATAATGGTTTACAAAGGAATGAGTTTTCTGCTGGTTCTGGTCAACTTCATATTCACTGTCGCTCCCCTGCATCAAATGAAAAAAAAAAACCATAAACAATAAATAATGTATTTATATTTAGGTCTGGACTATACCCAAATGTCACCATACGGATAGAAGAAATGGGGGTAAATTTATCAAGCTGTGAGTTTCCAGTGGGTTTGAAAAGTAGAGATGTTGCCTATAACAACCAATAAATTTTTATCATTTTGTAAAATGCACTAAATAAATGATAGCTGGAATGTGATTGGCTGCTATAGGAAAAATCTCCACTTTTCAAACCCACAGGAAACTTGCAGCTTGATACATTTACCCCACAGTCTTACTCATAAGAGAAAACAAATAACATCCAAATAACATCCAATCATAACACCAGAATTGCTTCCAGTTTAGCAACACACGTTTTCTGATTGGACATAGGCAGTGGCGGATCAAGGGGGGGGGGGGGGGGGGGGGGGGGCGACCGCCCCCCCCTAGCAGGGGCTTGCTGCCGGCGGCTGCACAATATGTGCAGGTCCGCTCGGCAGTGACAGTGTGCTGCCCGGCTGCTCTGATTGTGTTTAAAACACAATCAGAGCAGCCGGGCAGCACATTGTCACTGCCGAGCGAACCTGCACATATTGTGCAGCCGTCGGCAGCCTTGAAGTCAAAAAGGGGGCGGGGCCTAAATCCCCCCCCCCCTAAATCGCCCCGGGTAGGATACTTTTCTAGATCCGCCCCTGTCCATAGGAGCATGTTAATGGTGTTGATTTGCAGCTTGGCTTTTTGGATATGAAGGAAAATAGTCCAATTGATATGAACTGCATCATTCCATGACATATCCGGCCAATCTGCAAATACATGACATTTCTTGTGATGTGAAATGAGGGAGAAAAGAGTGTGAATTTGTTGTTTTGTGTGTGCCTGCATGTGAGTTCAGACATCCTTGCATGCATGATTTCATATAAAAGACTTTCATATGCTCTGAGTCCATAGCCTGTGACAGAGTTTTGCTACAGCAAATACCTTGCTACCGATCTAGTCAGACAGGCTGCCAGTACTCCTACTGCTGTGAACCTCTGTTCTTTCTGCTGCCACTAGGGGCGTCACTGCGCATTTGCTGGCTCCCACTTATGCTCAGAAGAGTAGAATGTGAGCACCTGGAGCGGATGGAACAGTATTGGGCCCCAGGAGGTGCTGCTCCGGCGCCAGTTACACCACTATAGTTTTGGTTTATTCCTAATTATTATCATTCAGCATATCACTGCTCTCATACAGCCAGACAGGTATATCTGCATTAATTCACTCATTCACTCTCTAAGCTGTCTTCTCATCATGCCAATCACTGTCCATTCCAATCTATTTGAACTGCTTTGGTCTGAAGGGATTTTGTTCACATTGAATTAAATATGTTCAGCAAATTTTTCTTCAATATTTGCGCCTCAAACAGCTTTCACAAGTCAACTACAAATGTAAAGTTTTATGTGAAAGAAAAAAGATTTTAGTTGATTAGTAATCACTGTGCACTGTACAAATGTGTGCACAGACTGGTACCGACTAGGAACAGCTGGAATGAACACTGACACATGGCTCTGTGTCTAAATATAATTAAGATTAATCACGTGGCTCTCATTACACAGAAAAAAAAGAGAGAGTTGTTGCAGAGGTACAGGCAGATACCTGCACAATAACTGGCAGTAACAACAACCCTTTCTGTTGGCCTCATGCTGGAAAGCCAGGGATTAAAACTATGTAAGGGATTCTGCAAGCTGTTCCCTATTTGCGTTGGAGAAGGTGCGGTCTGTTTACCCATCCAGCGTGTAGAAAATAGTGGCGTTCCCATAGTAATGGCATTTCTATCTGGCAGAGCAGAAAGGTCTAGTAGCTCTGACAGACTGGGGACAGATGCCAAGCAATGTCCTCTCAGATGAATATTGTATCATGATTTTGTTCTAAGTGCACTTTTTACGAATATTTCAGACTGTCAAAACAGGCTACTATGCTTTGGGATATTTGGGATTTTCTATAGTCCTGGACGGCATCCCAATCTCCCTTCAAGTTTTGCATGGTGTGACACAGTGGTATATAGTACACCAGGATGGTACACTGTACAAGTCTGCACACAAAAGTGTGGGAGAAGAAGGATTGTAGTCTTCACCTCATCAAGCACAGGGACCAAGCAGTGATTTCCCCCTCACGATTTTTACTATTTACTATGCATTACAAAATATCTGTTCTATCAAGATAATGAGGAAGTACTGGGGCCTTTCTAATGGCATAACACACCTGCATACAGAGCACAAACATTTATTAAGAACATAGTGGAACGAGCAAAGGTGTACTGTAACCCATAGCAACCAATCAGATATTAGTTTTTACAAGTCTAGTGTTGTTATACTAATGAAAGCTAATATCTGACTGGTTGCTATGTACGCTGCTTGGGGTTGGGTATGGTTTAACGCTGGCGAGAATTCCGACAATGTTAATTCCGATCAAAAAAATCTGATTGGCTACAAAAACGAATGCATTGAAAACTGACTTACCTGCAAACCGAAGGTCCAGATGTCCGATGGCACCGACATGCTGTCAGGAATTGATGCCGAAGACACAGCTCTTCGGCACTCCAGGTTAACGCAAGTTAAGTGTTTAAACACTTAACCTGAGGGGTCCACACATTGCCGCTTTAAATTAACATAGATGTAAGTCGCGATGACGGGACACTGAAGTGCCGGAGAGCTGTGTCTTCTGCATAAGTTCCTGTCAGCATGCTGGTGTCATCAGACATCTGGACCTTCGGTTTGCAGGTAAGTCTGTTTTTATTGCATTCGTTTTTGGAGCCAATCAGATTTTTTTGGTAGGTATGAACGTCCGAATTCTCGGCAGCGTTAAAACGATTACCAGCGGCTTTCATTTGTTTGATATATTTCCTCTATAAGATTACATACATAAACAGATACTATTAACTATACATTCATGTGTCCAAATTAAATAAATACTACATCATCTAAAAGTTTTCTGCCTTGAGAATACAAGTAGATATGTTGTTGGGAAACACTGGATGCATTAGTGTTCATGTGTTAACTTATTTTAAATTATTCTGAGCCAGGAGAAAAAGACAAGTGCCAAAATTCTGTTTGAATTCCTATTGATGTTAGAATAATGTGGCAATTTTCTATTGATTTTCTTTCACAGCTGCATAGTAGTGCCCTGAGTTGTGCAACATGGATTATTCTTTCAGAAATAAAGAAATGCCCAAGAAATAAGGTCAATAAGGGACACATATAATATACACAGGTTCTGGGGCTGGCTCATTGGGTAATCAGCCAGCCACATAGGTGGGTGTAATTCATGTGTGCCCCTTATTAAGGGCATGTTCAGCTGTGCGATTTCAGATAATTTGCTAATGTTACATTTCAAACAGAACACAACATGACTTTCTCAAAATCACACAAGCATCGGGATCATTGATCCTGGGCCTGCATGTCTCTGCTGTTCAGGAAAAAACACGGGAATAGAAAAAAGCCCGAAAATCACGAATCCACCGGTTTATGTCATTTGTGGTTTACCTGCAGATTACACTGCCAAGCGTCTGAGCGTCAGTATAGTTTACTCACATTATGTTCCGTTTGGAATGTGACGTGAGCAAATTGTCCAAATATGCTCATGCTCAAAGGGACAAGTTGGCAACCCTATTACTGGACAGCCTGTATATCCCCATCTATTCACCGGAATGACATTAATAGACATAGCAAGTATTTCCACATTTGTACACTGAAAGTGAGATTCTGGTGAGTGCAGTTCAGTTTTCAGGTCACTGTTTGGATTTCAGTGAACTTGAACAGTGGATACAGGAAAGTACAATGTGAAAGCAGCACAAAGCAGTCCCACTGCTTAACATTAAGGGGGAGATTCAATTATTTGCAAGCTCCCACAGCAACCTCATACTATATGTGTCAGTGGGGTGTTTCTGCTAATAATCTTCGCTCATTTAAAAATGAGCGATGATTTCTGTACCGTTATGCCTGGCTTTGTGCACAGAAACACAAAGCGTGAGGTAAGGTTCCTACAGGCCCTCGCGGCTAATTGCATGGGCCCCTAGGATTGTTATCATTATGGGACAAATGCCACAAGTTATTATATCACACTGATAAATATGATTTAATGAAAGGATATACTGGTCAGGATGTAGGCTCATATACATGAAGAATTACTGCTTTATAGGAAATTAACTTATTATCTATCACGATATAAACTTACATTGCATAGGAATGGCCAAACGATGGATCTAAGACTTTTCTAATTATAAAAATAAACAGGATCAGATACAGTGTACATCAGGTAGGAAAAACGTGTAACAGTTCAATATTTATCTAAATGCTGTGAGAAATTTTCACCCGGTATTTAAAGAGATTATTTGCAATGGTTTTAGCTGTGTGAAGTTTGAAGGTTCAAATTTCTCCTATTCTTTTGTATGTAGCAGACAGACGAGACACTTCCTCCAGCGCCCCAGAGAACTATTCTAATGGTAGCCAAAGAAGGTTTCTAGATTTGCAGGTTCTCTATAGGTTTCGTTTTTTTTAATCGCACAATCCTATTCCCTAGGTGAGCTCTTTCCTTATTGTTTCTGGTGTATCAAAAGCCTGCTTCTGTCACACCCTGTACAATGTGCGGTTACACTGGGGAAACTCCCTTTAACCTCAAAAGATTGTCTTTCATGGTGACAATTACATTCATTGTGTTGTCACGGAAACCATTACTTTATATCTAGAGTGGCGAGTGCGCCGTCTTCACCAGAGGCTATTCATCACTGATGGTTTTATACAAATTCTTTATTAAATCATATAGCTTAAATTTCCTACCAAGGAATATAAAACAGTCAAATAAATGCAACAACATTTATTTTATTTATTAAACAACATCACTGTTAGGCAGAGAGCCAGAAGTCACTTTTTCATTTCACATTGGAGTTAGCACTGAATTGGGTAGATAGGCAAGGATAAAGGCACAGTTAATTTTTATTAATATTTGTGACATATAACAAGTGGGCAATTTTGCTGAACAAGAGTATTGGAAGCAATCACGAATCAAGATCCGGCAAATAATGATACTAAACAACACAGTGCACCGTAGTGAGGGAATGATTAGACTCTGTTACCACTGGAAATGACCTGCAGTTTTCCACATCAGAAAGTACCTGCTCTAAAATTCAGAGAGACTCTGCATTCACACTCCTTACATATCTCTCCAAGTTCACCTCAGACCTATGGTGCAATGGTAGAAGCTGTCCGTTTCACCAAGATATCCCTTTGCCTGTGCCCCTCCAGGCCACAATGCCCGTATCCCAGCTACACTTACGTGCTGTCAGCTACAGCTGCCCTCTGGTCCAGACACTTCCCCCAAGGATGCACAGATGTGGTGTGCTGAATCTCCCTCCATACATTCAACATAGCTGCTCCACCCATCCATATACAGCACCATGTTATCACCAGCACTACACTGTTATCTCAGACTATGTTACCACCTCTACTACACTGCCACCCAGACTATGTTACCACCTCTACTACACTGCCACCCAGACTATGTTACCACCTCTACTACACTACCACCCAGACTATGTTACCACCTGCACTACACTGTTATCCCAGACTATGTTACCACCTCTCTTACACTGCCACCCAGACTATGTTACCACCTCCCTTACACTGCCACCCAGACTATGTTACCACCTCTACTACACTGCCACCCAGACTATGTTACCACCTCTACTACACTGCCACCCAGACTATGTTACCACCTCTACTACACTGCCACCCAAACTATGTTACCACCTCCCTTACACTGCCACCCAGACTATGTTACCACCTTCACTACACTGCCACCCAGACTATGTTACCACCTCCACTATACTGTTATCCCAGACTATGTTACCACCTCCACTACACTGCCACCCAGACTATGTTACCACCTCCACTACACTGCCACCCAGATCATGTTACCACCACCACTACACTGCCTCCCCAGACTATGTTACCACCTCCACTACACTGCCACCCAGACTATGTTACCACCTCCACTACACTGCCACCCAGATCATGTTACCACCACCACTACACTGCCTCCCCAGACTATGTTACCACCTCCACTACACTGCCACCCAGATCATTTTACCACCTCCATTACACTGCCACCCAGACTATGGTACCAGCTCCACTATATTGTTATCCCAGACTATGTTACCACCTCCAGTATACTTTTATCTCAGACTATGGTACCACCTCCACTACACTGCCACCCAAACTATGTTACCACCTCCACTACACTGCCACCCAGATCATTTTACCACCTCCATTACACTGCCACCCAGACGATGTTACCACCTCCACTATATTGTTATCCCAGACTATGTTACCACCTCCACTATACTGTTATCTCAGACTATGGTACCACCTCCACTACACTGCCACTAAGACTATGTTACCACCTCCACTACACTGCCACCCAGACTATGTTACCACCTCCACTATACTGTTATCTCAGACTATGGTATCACCTCCACTACACTGCCACTAAGACTATGTTACCACCTCCACTACACTGCCACCCAGACTATGTTACCACCTCCACTACACTGCCACCCAGATCATGTTACCACCTCTATTACACTGCCACCCAGACTATGGTACCAGCTCCACTATATTGTTATCCCAGACTATGTTACCACCTCCACTATACTGTTATCTCAGACTATGGTACCACCTCCACTACACTGCTACCCAGACTATGTTACCACCTCCACTACACTGCCACCCAGATCATTTTACCACCTCCATTACACTGCCACCCAGACTATGGTACCAGCTCCACTATATTGTTATCCCAGACTATGTTACCACCTCCACTATACTGTTATCTCAGACTATGGTACCACCTCCACTACACTGCCACCCAGACGATGTTACCACCTCCACTATATTGTTATCCCAGACTATGTTACCACCTCCACTATACTGTTATCCCAGACTATGGTACCACCTGCACTACACTGCCACCCAGACTATGTTACCACCTCCACTACACTGCCACCCAGACTATGTTACCACCACCACTACACTGCCACCCAGACTATGTTACCACCTCCACTACACTGCCACCCAGACTATGGTACCACCTGCACTACACTGCCACCCAGACTATGTTACCACCTCCACTACACTGCCTCCCCAGACTATGTTACCACCACCACTACACTGCCTCCCCAGACTATGTTACCACCACCACTACACTGCCTCCCCAGACTATGTTACCACCTACACTATACTGTTATGTCAGACTATGGTACCACCTCCACTACACTGCCACCCAGACTATGTTACCACCTCCACTACACTGCCACCCAGACTATGTTACCACCTCCACTATACTGTTATCCCAGACTATGTTACCACCTCCACTACACTGCCACCCAGACTATGTTACCACCTCCACTATACTGTTATCCCAGACTATGTTACCACCTCCACTACACTGCCACCCAGACTATGTTACCACCTCCACTATACTGTTATCCCAGACTATGTTACCACCTCCACTACACTGCCACCCAGACTATGTTACCACTTCCTCTACACTGGGGAGAGAGAATATAAATTTTTAATGTAGTTACTCCTTAAATCATATTACCACTTTCCAGTGCTTTGAACAGTTCTGTAAAGAATAGCTGTGGACACCCAGAAGCCGCTGTGTATCCCTATACAAGCAATATTTCTCTCACCTGTGAATCTGATACCTCAGAGGGCTTTTCTGTCAGGCTGCCGCTCTCGGTGGGAATTAGGTCATTGTATTTGGCTACATCCTCATCTGAATAATGAAGACTCCCAGGACTGGGACGTGGGGGAGACCTGAAAGAAGAACACACATTTCTCTAATGAGTTTCGTTTAGATGTTTGGATCAGCTCCACAGCAGAGGTGGTCTCGGTTAACAAAAAATGGTCTTTCCAAAATGATAAAAACAAGTAGATCTAAAAGTAAAACTTGAATTATTCAGAAACATATACATTCGCATATCATGTATTATGTACTGCAGATCAGCTGACTATACAGACGGACTGAAATCAGATGAGCACCATAGGATAATTTTGGACAAAATACAAAATTATTGAAATTGTAATCTATTACATATTCTGGAAATGTATACAATATGAAAGGCCTAGTGACAATCAAAATGATACATGTAACAGTTGCAGTGCCACAACAGAACTTTAGATGTTTAACATATTTTGCAGATGTTAGTAGTTCTTTCAAAGCAGAATATTTGTATTTTAGCTTAAAAAAACCCTTATAAATTGCCATAAAACTAAAATACTGGCTGCATCAAATTCATATTTAAAAGAATATATAGCTTTATAGAACTACCGCTAGCCACACAGCAACAGATCCTATCATTTTCCTGTGGACAAAGCAACCGTTTTCCCAGTGCATCAATCTCCAAAATTGAGACACATGCAACAACTAAATTTAGATTATATTGAATGTATGTGATTAATCTGACTGAACATGTTTATTTCATATAAACATTCCAAACACGCACAAGGGAAGCAATACTTTCCCGATGATGTAATTGCTTCACTGAGAATGACGGACAGAAATCTGGGTGGCAATATGAACACTTTATGAACAATGTTAATGATATTTTGTCTTAATTGGCCAGTTGCTTCCCATACACTAATTATATGCTGGTAATTATATAGAAAATGATCAGTTGAGACAATTGGATATGTATGTGTGCATCTAGGTTTTTGCTAAACGATCAGAACATTTTTACAGGCAGATAAATCCCTGCCAAAGTGAGATTACAGTTTATTTTATCACGTGAACATGGGGAGAACATGCAAGCTTCATGCAAACAGCACCCTGGAATCAAAGCATGTGGGGTGCATTATTACTAATCTTGGGTGTATTCTCTCATAGTGCAGTATCAAATTGACATGTCTGACAAAGGCAAATTCCTGTCATGTCAAGCTTGTACACATAGCCTACATGCTGGTTCCTAGTGGATCAACCTGTCTATCTATCCTTAAAATTTACAACTTTAAAACTGGAAAGGGATAGATAACCATTTTAAAATGAAAACCAGTCAGAAAAGACAAATGTAGTTTTGTGTTTAAAAATTGTAAAAAACAAACAAACAAACAAACAAAAAAAAACCAGCTTCCAGTCACATTTGTTTCACTTATTGAACTAAATATTCCCTTGCATTGTTTTCGCTCCAGACATGCATTCTTAGAAGTTTGTATTATGTTTCTAATTCCCTCCCCCTCAGCTTTTTTCTAACATCTGCCTGAAACAGATGAAAAATCATAATTTAATCCCATCAAACAAACCGCCCCCCAAGTATACGATTCTTGTACAAGGACCATTTGCTAAATTGCTTTGCAGATTTCTTCAAGTCCCTCCCAATGCCAGCCTGTAACACTCTACAAGGCATCTGCTTTACACTCCCAGTTTTCCTTTACAAGCGCTGTAATGTTTCTAACAGAGCAGCCTTTGTGATTCCGCCAGCAGGAGGACTGAACTGAACACTGCTAGAACGAGATTAGAATATCAAGAAGCAAAGACAACTTTAAAACATGACACTCCCTGTGCCAGGCACTCAGCTGTAAAGTGCAAGCTCTCATCGCTGAAACGCATTCATTAAGTCGCGCATACTGAACGTAATGTGCATCATTTTTAAAAACGGCACGTAAATCATTAAAAAGCACATCAAGAATTCAACAAGGAGCGGATGTGAAGGTACATGTGGTGATGAATATGGGTGTAGGACTACTACACAAGTCACTGCAGGATATGTCCAATACTTATGTGGAATATAAAACTCACTAAAGAGCGCACAGAAAAAGAAAACCTATTCAATTAATATGAACTATTAATAATACAAGCATTAATGATAAAACAATAAAATATGAAAAAGTGTTTTTTTGTTAATGTTAACTATAATACATTTGCTCGTGACTGCAAACACATGTCCTTGCATACATACTCAGCCGTCATCACTAGTAATCGCAACTTGACTAGACCTGTAGATGGAGCAAGAGATACTGCTGAAAAACAATTACCTGAGAGATGCCCAGAGCTTGAATGGGACATGGCTGCATGCGCTCGAGCTAGGTACGTCCTTACTGTACATTGACTACATGTATTCCCCCCTTCACCGCCCCATTCCCTCCTTGAAATCATAGGCTGTAATAAGTGTCCTTTGCAATCGAGATTGCATTGAACACTGCTGCATTCTGTGGTGTATACAGGGCCGGATTTACCGCTAGGCAATCTAGGCACTTGCCTAGGGCCCAGCGGTCCACAGGGGGCCTGATGGCAAGGCGGGTGGTGGGGTGCCAGCCAATATAAAAAAAAAAAAATGAGTTTGAGGGAGAAAAAAAAAATCAAATAATAAAAAAAAAATCACATGATTGCTGCAGCCTCCGACAGCCTCCTTCCCCCCTCCCTGCACCGCTACGTTACACTGAATGTCGGACGTGAGTCATGCCATGTGACGTCATCATGCCCGACATCATATTCAGAGAAGACTCACTTTGGAGCGGAGAGCAATGCACATAATGGGACAAGAAAGAAGACAAAACAGAACAGAGGATGAGAAAACAGAAGAGAAGAAAGGTAAGCAAACTAACGGAGGCACAATGGCACACTATGATAAGGGGGGAAAGTTGTTTCAAATACAATTATGAAGGGTAACAGTGGTGATGTGAAGGGGGCACAGTGGTGATGTGAAGGGGCACAGAGGTGATGTGAAGGGGCACAGTGGTGATGTGAAGAGACACAGAGATTATGTGAAGGGGCACAGTGGTGATGTGAAGGGACACAGAGGTGATGCGAAGGGGTACAGAGGTGATGTGAAGGGGCACAGTGGTGATGTGAAGGGACACAGAGGTGATGTGAAGGGGCACATGTGATATTCTGAAGGGACACATGTAATATTTTGAAGGGGCAAAAGTGACAATGAAGGGGCATAGTGTGATGATGGAGGGACAAAAGTGACAATGAAGGGGCATATTGTGATGATGGAGGGACAAAAGTGACAATGAAGGGGTACAGTGTGATGATAGAGGGACAAAGGTGACAATGAAGGGGCACATGTGTTATTGTGAAGGGGCACAGTGTGATGATAGAGGGACAAGGGGCACATCCTTGGATTTATGCTCATTATTTTTGCAAACAACTTAAAAAGTATTTCTGTCCTGACTTAAATACTTAAGTTGTTTTGACCCAGCGACTTAAAAAATGTGACTGCTCAGTAATTATTTAGGGGTGCTTTTTTCTGTAGAAAGGTGGCCTAGCTCTTTTCACATGTTGGGTACGCCCCCAATGACGCAAGCCACACCCCCAATGGTATGGCCACACCTCCTTTGGCTGCTCGACGACACATAGCTTCACTTCTGCTCATCTATAGGGGTATATGTTATGCTACAAAAATGTAGTGATATGGATTGTTTCAGGGAGGGCGGCCCCAAACCAGTATCTTGCCTAGGGCCCCATGAGATCTAAATCCGACTCTGGGTGTATAGTCCGATTCTGGGCATGCGCAGAGTAATTGTGGTGATTATATACACAAACTCGCCTAATGAATCAGGCCCTCTGTGTATAAATGTGTTGTTTCATTTGTTTCTTCCATAACATTATTGGGCTGAACTATTTACTTTGTAGGTTCTTTTTAAACTAAGCGCAAATGTCGTTCTAATACATACATTCCTCGCTTCCTTCATAACCTCCTAAACATGAAAATAAGTCTCCCACTAGGATATTACTGAGAAATGGGGGTATAAAACCCCCTCCCCAAATGTAAAACATTATCCTGGTTTGACAAGTATCATACCAATCCATTCAAGAGCTAGCTGCCTTCAGGTATGTTAAACTCTGAACCATACTCGTACATCAGGACCACTCTAAAAAACCTACCAATACAAATCTCTGAGTATTGTGCATGCTATGCTTCTGCCTATTCTCACACAATGTTTCCTAGTAATGGGAAATGTATTGTCATCATTTTACAACCTCTTCCTTGCTCATATGACATGGCTACTAATTCATTGTTAGATCCTAAATCATCTAACATAGGATCCTCTCACCTTGTGTAAATACCATTCTTCCTGCAGAAAGAATTCTTTACCGAGAGTCGGCGGTTGTTGAGTTCCAGAGCAGGGAATCGGCTCTCATCAAGACTGACCATTTCTCCGTGACAGAGAGTACTGTTTTTAGGATTACAGCCTGTGTACAAAAGAAAATGGTTGGGACGAATAAAATAATTTTCATGAAATTACTGTGTTGCTGTTGTTGGTGTGTGGTTCAGCCAGAGAACCAGCCAGATCTCTCACCTGAATCAGATTTTTTGGCATACTTCTTACTCTGTCCCCGGATGATCAAAGCAAAGACCAGTAGAAGGATGAAGATGAGTCCAATAAGCGCGATGACAACCAAGAACCACCACTCCTCATAGAAGGGGTTTGCTTTTGTGGCTGAATATACACAAAATTAGTTACCGCTGATGTGGAGAACTCGCTCTATTTTGACCCTAACTGGACTGTTTAGAAATCTCAGCAGCCCTTTTCATTGCATGACATACATAATAAGATTCATATATTTTGTGTTTAGTGTTAATCACTATTCATCCTGATGAAAAAGGGCTATGTAATACCTGACACAGATGTGGAGGGTGGGCTCGGTGTCCCATATCCATAATCATTGACAGCAATCACACGAAAGTCATAGCTCACTCCCTGTTTCAGGATGTCCATGTTGAAGGTGTATGATGTTGCCTCTTTCGGAATGTCCTTAATGAGTATGTCCCATAGCCCTTCATCTAAACCGTGTGATAAAACATACATACACTAGTATTGAAGGACAAATTAAAGTAAAAATTGACAAATACATAAAGTAGCACACACAGCACTGTTCACGTATTGTAACAAGTGCAGCACATTTTCCTGACATGCGTGGAGGTCACAGCATGACAGGCTATGCTCAAAAACTCTCCTGCAAAGAACTTTACTGAACATAAAAGCACTGGCTACTGTACCCTTCTAAAGTATAAAAAGCCACCACCATCATCAGTTGTAATGGAGAGCGGCCAATCATATTCCTGAGTCTGTTAGTGTTAATATTCCTGTAACTGCCTTCATCATGAAAGCAATTGATGGTCTCGTTTTGCATACCTGATGGCCGGGCCTCTATAACATATCTGGTAATAGGACTCTTTCCTGGATCCCCACTTGACCATTGTATGGCGATTAATGAGCTGTATCTAGAAATAGATGGAACCCCTGGAGGTCCTGGAGCACCTGGAAAACAGTCAATATCTTAGTAAAGTTATGGCATGCTGGACAACTATAATTACATTCTGTAAACTCGCTTTGACATAAGAAGCCCTGTCATTCTTGATCCGCCCCAAAAATGCTACCCTTTCAAAAGTACTGTTGCCTGAGTTTTGCACAGGGTGGAGCAATCTACAAGATTACGTCATTCTAGTTGGCAGGACTACTATACAATAAATAGAGTCTAGATATAGAGGTCATTGCCATCTGCTCTGGAAAAGTCTCTCACTCTTCTGCCTTTTATAAGGAGGGTTCAAATGGAAGTCCCCCATAATGCAGAATGATCACTCTTGCCATGTTGAAGACATTTACCATCTCCAGGTCCCGTGGTCACATTAGCTTCTACGTCTGGTCCATAAGTGAAAGTTTTGGCCTGTATTCGAAAGCGGTAAGTCACTCCTTCTGCTAGATCCTTCAGCTTCATCCAGAGAGGACTGTTCCCCTTTACATCCACTGTCACAATCTTACTAATTCCTGGAAAACAGGGTAAAGAAATAAAAAACAAACAAAACAGGTCTTGTAAGAGAAATGAAATTGAAATGCAAGTATCATGGCAGGAAATGACTGTTCCAGTTCATAAAAAGCTTAAAAAACATTTTTACTTGGCAATAGTCTCTTTATTTCAGATGAAGAACTAATCTAGTAGTTGGTAATTTGTGTAACTGTAGGAGGAATTTTGGGCTGCATCCAAATTCCATGGAAGTATGTATACAAAGCTAAAACCACTCCCTTACTAACCCTACATCTAGTGCTACACTCTGGATGGTTGCCTGAATGCCCCACCTATGGTTATTCCTCTTGTGTGATGATTAAATTAACTTAATTCACTTTATTGTTGCAGTGTGCGATGCAGTCAAGTTTTAACTAACGTTATATCCATTACAGAAAAAAACATACATGTTACTTTTGCCAGAGTGGACCAAATAGATGTTGAAAACAGTTACCTGTAGCTGGAAAAGAGTCAAAGAGTTAAAATAAAAAAAATAATGATTGTAGTGTGGTAGTGGCAAATAGTGCACAGCAGACAAGTGCTTAATCTAGAGAAGAGTCTTTCGCGCTTTCATCTTTAGCTTAAGGCAGTGGTTCCCTAACTGGGTGCCGCGGCCGGCAGTAAGCAAGTTGGGGGACTACTTAGTAATTATTTTGGCTTAGGGGTGCCTTGAAAAAATTATGGAGACCCTAAGGGTGCCTTGAACTGAGAACGTTTGGGATCCACTGGCTTAAGGGGTAATCACTATCGCCTGTTCCACAAAACTCTGCAGCATGATCCTATCTATAATATAAATGTCTAGTGGCGTGTATAAGTCTGTCTGTGTGTGTGTGGAAAAAATAAAACCAAGCTGCAGCGCCACCTGCTGGGCGGAGTTATACACTGACCTACTAAATTCTTAGTGTGTGTGGAAAAGAAAATTCAGAAAGGGCTGAAATTTGGTATACTAAGATGTTTTTAATTTGTTAATTGTTAAAAGTGTTTATAAAGATTTTTAAAAAAAATATATATATATTTCTTGAAGGAGAAGTGACAGTTGGGAGTGGTTGGTGGTTGCCGGGGGTGACAGTTGGTAGTGGTTGGTGGCTGAGGCCTGGGCTATGGCCCAAATGCATGACAAGAACTTTTTTAACACCTTAAGTAGCTTGATTTGACTAGAATGCATGAGTATCATGCACAGGTTAACTTGTATAATATATGTGTTTATCTGATGAATGGGAAATCGATGAACATATTTTTGAGTGAAATGGCATATGCAAAGCGACCACTAAATGTCAATTTTCAGTGTCAGTGACAAAATTATTCAAGGACCACCACACAAAGGATTCTGTAAATGTGTTGTGTGGTGAATTTGTATTTTAATGTCGTTGACCCCCATACCGAATTCACTTTATGAGATATGTTGGGAATACATTATAAAATGTCAATATGAAATTTTGAAAGCATCTTTATTCTGGATACCACCAAAAAGGTTTACTTAGTATAGTAAATTGGTATACATACCAATCAATTAGCTTTAATCAGTCTAAGGACATGTGGATACGAATATCTGATTAACTGGTATGTTTTACAGCACATTTTATGCACACTGTTCATCAAGTCTTCTAGAATCATTTTTGGACACCTCTTTTAGGCTTCATAGAAACAAGTCTTTTTTGCATTTTAATATGCTAATAAAGATGTAAGTAAAAGATGCATGCCAAATGTGTTCTACTAGTGATTGGAACCCACTGTAGTAGATGCAAAAATATAGAATATAATGTGTTTCAAAATCAATCTGGAATAATATGGGCCACTATTGGCAATGTGTATGGCGACACAATACAATGGCTTATAGTGTCAAACCCATTTACATGCATTTTCCTAGGGTTACAAATGCTAGAAATACTCAAAATATCAAATAAATGCCAGTGGGCTTGTGCTCTTAGAAGACTGCATTGTAAAGTTGCATAAGGTGGTGGAATAGAATGGATTCACCTACCATCTACTGGAGTGCAGGGTTCATACACCAGCCTGTATCCTTCCAGAATTCCATTGGGATAAACAGGTGCATCCCATGATACATTCACAGAAGTAGTGGTCAACTCACTAAATCTAAGTGATGCTGGGGCACTGGGTGCTGTAAGGAAAGCAGATTGAGGATTATCCCAAGCCATCACAAGCCTAAGGGAACTTGGCAGTGCACAAATATAACACATAGTAACCAAACTGTATATCTTTTGGTGTTAAGCGGTTACAACGTAGTAGGGTTAGGTGAGGATGGTTGAGAGCACAACCTAGCGAGGGGAGATTTTTCCAAAATTTTTTCATTTTATTGAACCTTAAAAGTAAGTTTCTTCTGTATTAGATTTATGATTAGGGAATTAAAGAAGACAACTGTGAACTAGAGAAACATATTAGAAACTGTTAATATTAATTACAGCAATGTAGCTAAATCTGTCCTATACGTAATAATGCGTGTGTTCTTTACAACAGTACTGTTCATCTGTCCCGCTGGCCATTGTGGAATCTCATTCTCCCTTAGAAGTTGAACTGTATATCCATTTTTGCTGGAGCAATCACAGACGGTAGATATTGTACTTATTTTAACAAATCAACATAGGATAAAGAATAACTTTTAGTTTAGTCTTTAACACTTGACTAAGACACACATGACGTCTTTCAATATATCTTCCCCTTGGCATTTGTCAAAAATGGAAAGTGGGGAGAAGAGAAAGAGGGAAGCACTAAAAAGACACCCAAGCACATAACTTATAGTGTTCTGAAAATACAGGGCTTATACCAAAGGCCCTCACAACTCCTTCTGTCTTCTATATTCAATCCTAGGTGGTACGCTACATCCAAAGCCCCCCCCCTCCCTCCGAAAAAGAAAATTCTTTCTGTATATCCCAGGGAGAGTAGGCTGCTGCCAACGTTCTCCATGATGCCTCCTGTCTTCTTTCAATACCTAACATACAGTGGGCTAAGGAGGGGCTGGCAACTTTTGGCATGTGAGCCAAACAAACGTCAAACAAACATGAGAGGCCCAGACTCTTCTAGCGACAGGCTGCACAGAAAAAAGAGCATTGGCAAAACCCTGTGGGCCTGGCTTGGGCACGATATCAAAGTCAATGACATATATGGGTAATTGTTATGTCAAAGAGCTACTTATGATTGGTATTCAATGCAGAAACTAATCTAGCGATCTTGATACACTACAGAGAGCATCCCAGTGACCTTTATACAATACATATAGCATCCTAGTGACCTCTACACAACACACAAAACATTCTAGTGACATCTTGTATAACACACAGAGCATTCTAGTGTCCTCTATACAATATACAGAGTATTCAGCTGACTCCTACACTTTCTCTCTGCAATGTAATGGAATCTTGGCTGTGTGTCGAGAAGCTGTAATACCCAGTACTCCGACTGGTGAATGGTCAGCGTAAGATATAGGTGAAAAGCTAACGTGCAATTTACTAATCATAGTGCTTGGTAGGCACTGACCGACAAGACGGGATCTGTCCGGAAGGAAAATACCCCAACCCAACTGCTACCCTGTCTCAGCAAATTATACCTTATTTATTCTTTCCCATGCAAAATGGACTAGTTTCCTCAGAGTGCTCTGGACAATTTTTGTATTAGAGTGCTTTGATCACTTTGTCTATAATGTTTTAATTTTTCATGTGTTTTACTAAAGTCAGAAACACCAATCGTTCTAGCTGTACATCAGGTTTCACACTTTCACTTGAATAGAAATATTCCACAGTGGAATGTAACGGAAGAGTATGAAATAACACACCCTATATAGATATCAGACAAATAATGAAAATGTTACACTGCAGTGCTTTTGAGCATGTCCTCTTGTTTAGAAGTCTCTAGCCTCACTAGAGAGTTACCAAATGTATGGAAGAAGCCAACTGTTGGACTGCAAGATGGACTGGCCTATGGCAATGCCTTAGTGAGCTTTATTTCAGGAACTAAAAATAGTCTCACTAAATATAGCTATATCGTCCAGGTATGCCTGGGCAAACTCCTCACACCCTGTCAGCAAACGGTCTACTGTACGCTGAAAGGTGGCCAGGACATTCTTCTTTCCGTAGGGCATGGCAGTAAATTCAAATAGTCCAAACGGAGTGGTGAATGTAAATCTCTCCTGTGCCTCCCTGGTAAGGGGTATCTGCCAGTACCCCTAACTAAGCTCCACCGTGGACACATAGCGAGCCGCCCCGAGCCTGTCTAACAGCTCACCCACCCAGGGCATGGGATACGCGTCTGTCACCGTTACTTCGTTCAGTTTCCTATAAACCACGCAACAAATGTGTACGCCCGTCTTTCTTGGGCACTAACACCACACTGACTGCCCAGGGACTATTGGATGGTATAATGACCTCCAGTGCCTGCATTTTATCGACCTCTTTTTGATCATGTCAAGCACCTCCGGACTCACTCGATACGCGTGTTGCCAAATAGTCAGAGCCTCCCCGGTTTCGACATGATGGGCCGCTACTTCAGTGCGCCCAGGCCTGCTGGTGAACTGATGCCGCTCTACCTCCAATACTCCCTACATCTGTTGAGTCTGGGCTCCTGTTAACTGCTGGCCTATGGGAACAACCTCCACTCCTAGGTCCTTTTTGGTTGCTGCGAGAATGTTGGGTATGGGGTCAGTCTCTGGGTCGTCCATAGGTGGGCAGCAGATTGCACAAGGCCCCTACTTCCCTGGTGACCTACTCCTTTAACCTATTAATGTGATAGGTACTCACCCGCTTCCCGGTTCGATCTAGTGCAATAACGTAATCTACCCATCCCTGTGTGTCCACTACGGTATAGGGCCCTGCCCAGGTCGCCTGTAACTTGAGCTTTCTGGCAGGTACTAGCACCATCACTTTCTGTCCAACTTCTAACTCCCTATCTCGAGCCTCCTGGTTGTAAATTCGCTGCTGTTCCTGCGCCCCCAAAGTATGGTCTTGAGCAAGCTGCATCAACCTCTGGAGTCTATCCCTCATTTGTACCACATATTCCAAGATTGGGACCTCAGGTTCCTGGATTGACCCTTCCCAGCTTTCCCGGACTAGGACGAGAGGTCCTCATACCCTTCGAGCATATAACAACTCAAAAGGAGAGAACCCGGAGGAATCCCTTCGTGGTACGTGAACAATAGCTGCAGCAATGACTTCTTACGGTGTCGAGCCTCCAACTCAGCATATGCAACTGCTTAAAGGTCCCATTAAATCTCTTGCAAAGACCGTTAGTGTGGGGATGGTAGGGGGTTGTGCGGAAGGGATGGACCCCAAATTTGTCCGATACTGTCTGCAGCAAGTTCCCTTGAAATTGCGCCCCCTGGTCGGTGACTACTTCTTGAGGGAATCTTACACGGCTAAAGATATCCATGAGAGCCTGGGCAATATGTTCAGCATCTATGAATGTTAGTGTCACTGCCTCCGGATAACTAGTCGCGTAGTTGACTACAGTTAGGATGTACTTCTATTCGGCTTGGTTTCTTAAAAGGTCCCACAATGTCCATGGCTACTCTCCTAAACGGTTCACCTACGATGGGCATGGACTGTAGGGGAACCCGGCGTGGGGGTCCCCCGAGGCGTTAGCATACATCGCATGAGGACCTATAATGTTTGACCTCCTGGTTAACTCCAGGCCAGAAGAAATGTCATAGCAACAGGGCATGGGTTTTACGAACCCCTAAGTGGCCAGCTAGGTGGATGTCATGGGCTAGTGCTAGTAACCGGCGATGGTACTGCTGGGGAACAATCAGCTGTTTCCTAGCCACTTCTGGCTCTAGAGGATCAGCCTTGGCGGGCACCCGGTACAACCTCCCTTCAGGCCACCTGATCCTATCCTCCTGAGGTCCCCAATCTGTCCTTTCCGCTGCACTGTGGAGACCATCTAAAGATGGGTCAGTCCGTTGGGCTTCCCTAAATGCAGTCCTATCTACCTCCCCCAGATTAATTTCAATGTCAGGTAAGTCTGGTACAGCGTTACTCACCGACAGCGGTTCAGGTGGTGTGGCAGCTGATCCAACAGGGACTTATGGTGCTGGTATAGGTGGGTCCTCGGGAACTGTCTCCAAAGCCTGTGCTCGACTGGCCAATCCACCTCCCAGATAATTCCCCAGAATAACATGGGTATGTAATCCATCCAAAAGTCCCACATTCACCTCCCCCGAACGCTGGACCCAATCCAAATTAACCCTGGCCATGGGGATAAATGTAATCTGGCCTCCCGCCATCGAAATTTTGATTTTCCAGTTCTTTAGCCATTGATTAGGTGGGACTAAACTAGGCCGTATCAGAGTAATAGAAGCCCCCAAGTCCCAGAGTCCCTTCAGTTCCTGACCATTCACTTTTACAGGATGCAGGTGTCTTCATATTTGCAGGGGTAGCCTTCCCGATTGCCGCTACCACCTCCACCTGATAGACTTCTTCCTCCGCCTATGGCGCATCAGGGTCGCAATACCCCTCCCCACCCTCGATTGATGTTCCTTAGCACAATGAAACTCGGGGCACAGCTGGTCTCAATCCAGAGAATGGTCTTCCTTCCCGTAGGCAATTTCTTTGTATGTGTCACTCACCGGACTGTGAGTGCTACTTCTCGTGTGTTTAGGAACCGTGGCCGTCCACCATCCTGAGGGTCTGCGCATGTGCAGCCCTTTTCAACCTTCAGTTCATGTTCCTTTTAGTTAATTGGCTGATCAGGCAACACTCCCTATTTAAAGCACCTGAGGTCAATACCTCGTTGCCTGATCTTGGAGTCTCATTCCCCATGAGCCTCTGAAGGTGTTCCTGTGTTTCCTCGTGTGTTCAGCTCCTGCTGATTCCTGTTGTTCGTTTGTGGTTTCCAGACCACTTCCACTCTCCTGTGTTTCATCGTGACTGTGCCAGCTGATTCCTATCCGCTGCCTCTGTGCTACTACAGTTTCCAGTCCACTTCCACTCTCCTGTGTTTCATCGTGACTGTGCCAGCTGATTCCTATCCGCTGCCTCTGTGCTACTACAGTTTCCAGTCCACTTCAACTCTCCTGTGTTTCATCGTGACTGTGCCAGCTGATTCCTATCCGCTGCCTCTGTGCTACTACAGTTTCCAGTCCACTTCAACTCTCCTGTGTATCATCGTGACTGCACCAGCTGATTCCTATCCGCTGCCTCCGTGTATCTACAGTATCCTGCTCACCTCAACTCTCCCGTGTTTCATCGTGACTGCACCAGCTGATTCCTATCCGCTGCCTCTGTGCTACTACAGTTTCCAGTCCACTTCAACTCTCCTGTGTTTCATCGTGACTGTGCCAGCTGATTCCTATCCGCTGCCTCTGTGCTACTACAGTTTCCAGTCCACTTCTACTCTCCTGTGTTTCATCGTGACTGCACCAGCTGATTCCTATCCGCTGCCTCCGTGTATCTACAGTATCCTGCTCACCTCAACTCTCCCGTGTTTCATCGTGACTGCACCAGCTGATTCCTATCCGCTGCCTCCGTGTATCTACAGTATCCTGCTCACCTCAACTCTCCCGTGTTTCATCGTGACTGCACCAGCTGATTCCTATCCGCTGTCTCCGTGTATCTACAGTATCCTGCTCACCTCAACTCTCCTGTGTTTCATCGTGACTGCTCCAGCTGATTCCTATCCGCTGCCTCCGTGTATCTGCAGTACCCTGCTCATCGCAACCCTCCAGTACTCCTCATGTCTGCAGCCAGCTGATCCGCTCTCCATGCTTCTACAGTGTCTCCGCTTGGGTCAACTCGCCTGTCTGCATTGGATCAACGCTCCGCTGCTTCCTTCTCGTCTAGACCATCTCTACTCTTCAGCGTTCTCCAGGTGTCCAGTTCGATATACTACTGCTTCCTGAGTATTGTTTCCATCTCTGCTGGTCTACCTACCTGTGCGCTGCACCTACTTGATTACCGCTTCTACCCTCCTGGGACTTCGTATCCTGCCGGCCTCCAGCCGTTCAGGTATCCCTGCACTTCTGTCTGACAGCCTGCTCTTCTGAACCACGGTATGCATACTTCTCATTGACTGTGCTGGTGTATTGCATATCTTGCTGGACTGAGTTGTTCTCCTCTGGAGTTGCCTATCCGCTGAGACTATTACCATCAGTTGACTGTGTTATCTTTTTGCCTGGATAGCTCTTGTGACTTTGTATTATTGTGCAGTGCTGTTCAGTTATTACTACTTGTGCATATCATCGTGGGATCAAGTTCAGGGTGCCCGTGTATACTCTGCATTGCATTTATCTCCCCGTGCTCTTCCTCACATATATATATTCAGTGGTACAACTTGCTAGAGGCAGACCACTGACTTCCCGGATACCTTCACCTGGATTCCATTCCCTCACCTAGACAGCGGTACCACTTGCTATACGCAGACCGCTGACTCTCATCACCTTCTCGTTATTTCTGGACATTCCTCCTCACTATAGCAGTGGTACAACTTGCTATCCGCAGACCACTGACTACCCTCACGTTTCCTTGTCCATCCAGTTCCTCGTGTCAATTATCTACATATTACCAGTGCTGCTAGTCATAGAGTTTCCACGAGCATTCTCTTACCATCTGCTGTCTCCTGTTCCGTGATCACCCCGCTACCAGAGTATCATATTACCACCTATACTGCTCTGGTAAGTCCATCATCTGGTGATACCTGGGTAAAGACTCCTAGTGCCCGTGACAGTATGTGTCCCGGTTGTTGGCAAGTGTAGCACCTCCTAAGGTCGAATACTGCTGGATCACGAGGTCTAGGAGCTCTAGAGTGCGTAGCTGGGTTACTTGGTGACATGGGGCGTGATGTAGCCGGTGGTGTATCTCGATCGGGTGGGATCCTTCGAATAGTCACCCATTCACCTCCACTAGGTCCCCTCCATTGGGGACGGTTTGCCAGCTAATGCTGCTGCTTTCTCTGGGGTAGTGGGATTTCTGTCCACCACCCACTCTCTAATTTCTGGAGCCATTTTATTCATTAGCTGCTCCATTATAACAATGTTTTTAATGTCCGTTACGGTTGAGGCTTGCTTCCCTTCTAGCCACCTATTACAGTTTCTTTGCAATAAACTGCTAAATTCCGTATAAAAAGAGTCACTGCTTCTTGCCATGGTTCTGAATTTAGTGCGGTAGGATTCAGGGGTGACCGCATATCGATCCAACAATACTTTCTGAATCTCCTGGTAGTCTCTTTCTTGCTCTGGTCTCAGGGCATGGTATGCCTCCTGCGCTCGGCCCATCAAACTAGGTATCAAATATTTCGACCACTCCGCCACAGGTATATCATGCACTGCCATCATGGACTCAAATAACTGAAGAAGAGTGTCAATGTCCGTAGCTGTCCAAAGCCTGCTACATCGTGATATCCCAATCGCAGCGTCTGTCTTCCTTCCAATACTGACCCTGATGCCATTGCAGGTACCACTACCGGTCTACCCAGCGCTGCTCTCAATACTACTGACCTTTCATGTCCGCACATGAGTGGGCAGCAGTATTGAGAGCAGCGCTGGGTAGACCGGTACCAGCTCCTGGTCCAAGTACATCCCAAATCTGCAGCTATTCCGTGTTGCCGACGGTTATTGCAGCTGCCTGGGTTGTCATTCTCCCGGTTCCATTACTGGGTTCCCCTGATGGGTCCTGAACCACGTCCTCCTCCTCACTAGTCCCACTGAGCCAATTTTTTGATTAGGGACCCCCTGGTATCCGCTGAGTTGATCTTAATTTTTCTTGCCTGACAAAGTTCCCGGCAGGATTCCTTTCTTGGCATTTCCGTATGTTTGTGCTGCTGCCTCCATGCTGCCGTGCCTTTCCAATTCCGTACTTGTCATTGAGTGATGCCACCGCTTGCCACCAAATGTGAAGATACATGGTTCCCAAATCACTCAGACACGGTATTAGAGGAAAATAGAAGGATGATTTATTCTGCAGAACAGGATTAGATACAGCATGGCCCCCTTAACGATAGCAGGTTCAACAAGGAAATCATTTCAAATAAATCCAGTGAAATAGGTTCCACAGCACATCTCTGGCAGAGCATCACCTCTTGGCCAAAGTCAGTCACATTTGTGTCCAGCTCCCAGGGTAGCCTCTTTTATCCACTCTTAATCCCACCTTGGGAACTGCCTGCCTAGAGGAGTTGCAAAAGGTCTTGATTGGTGGGCTTCTCACACTATCCAGCCCCGTCCCCTACCTCCCCAGGTGTTCACCTTCAGGTGACCCCTGCTAGGTCTGGCTCCTGGTTGTCTGTAGAGCTCACTAGTGGACAGAAATAACAATGATAGCTTAATTCACTCAACTCCTGAGTGTTCCCTGTGGAGGTGGAATTTAACCCCTGAAGTACTTTTCCAAGGAGATATTATAGTTCCATCACTGATACTTCCTGATAACAACATGGCTAAAAAGTGCAGTCCAGGTATGGATTAGTTTTAAGGGGTTGTAACACTGGTTCCATACTCCATGCCCATTTCTTTACAGATAGTAAAACTGAGGATTATATTATAAGGACTGTGTGACATTTATGTTTTCCTCAGTTTCTCTGACTTTCTCTACTATGTATCAGCAGGTTATCACAGCTGGACAAATTATGCAACAACTCAAAAATGTCACCAGACTGGTTTATTCAGGGATTTGTGTGCTAAAAAAACTTGTTACATAAGTGCCTGACATGTCAGAGGTCACAAGGCACATTTTCACACATACGTCTTACAATTAAAGGCGCGAATCCTTCAAAATATATTAAAAACATAAAACCCTGCAGTCTGACAGGTAGGTGGTGTGACAAGCCCGCTGCAGTCCCCATTTTACCTATACAAAAGTTATGTTGCAGTAGCAACAAAACCTTGGACAAGTGAATGCACTGACAAAGTAATATACCAGCCTGCCTTGCTTTAGCGCCTTTGGTCGTGCAACCCATGAAGATAAAAATAGGGGTGTCAGAGCTGATAACACTCTGGGATGAGCTGTCTGCTGTGTATTAGTGCAGAGTGGTTTGCAGAGAATAGGCTCATGTCACTGGATATTCTCACAGCAGGGCAGTGATTGGAACACTTTGCTTACGGGGTGTCTCACTGCTCCGAGGGAGCTCTGAACCTGTAAAGAATGGGCCGTGATTATGCAATCCTTGCAGGAACTCAATCCTTTCCTGCCGACGAAGGATGATGTTTAAGCTTGATGATAAATAATTGTAAATAAAATCCAAGTTGCTATTTTGTAGTAAAGGAGAACTATACCCTATTTATATACAGCATTTGTTTTCACTTTATTTGTCAGTAAAATATATCAGCACAAGTCATTGATCACAAGTCATTGAAATAAATTTGAATTTATAGTGTACCTAATGCTTGGACACGTGGAGAGCAGCCATTTTGTTGGCTATATCAATATTTATACGAATGCAGCCTATTTAATTTACTTAACTCAGTACTTCATGTCCCAGTGATGTCAGAAATTCCAAGACAATAGAAATGGTTTTGCATACAAAATGGCTGCCCTGTCAGTGTGTAGGGACAACATATAGCATTGCAATAAATGAAAACGAATGACACAGTGACCCCTAATGGCCACCTTACCATGGAAAACTCTGAATTGCTTTTATGTCTGAATAACAATATTGTAATAATAATATACCAATCTAAATATAAATATTAACTGTAAATTGGGCTGTTATTTCCAAGTAATAACAAATCTCTTACTACACACCAAAGTGTAATATTAAAAATGGAGGACTTAAAAATATGATAAAGACACGTTTACCGCCCTTTTCATTGAGAATACTTTTAGAGAAAAATAATGTCAATTTGGAGGGAAATCCTTTAAAGACTGGTTTGCAGTATTTTACACAATCTTTCTTGGTCAACAACATTTGAAAATATCCACTTCAGAAATGTATCTTTTTTCTAGTTTCGGAGCTTTTCCCTCTATTTGTCTGTGTCCTCCACTTTAAGAATATCCTACACCAACTTACATGAGATCTATTTCAGCTGTTCAGCTGCTGCTTACCTGCTTGCTGGGTCTGACCATGGATAGGCTGACTGCGGGGACCGTCTCCAGCAGTGTTAAAGGCCGCCACGCTGATGAGATAGTTGGTATATCCAGTCAGGTTCTTGATTTTCACCCCGCTTTCAGGCAGAAACAAGGTTCTTACTTTTTCTGTCTCGTTCATTCGTGCAGCTTCCCAGAAATATATCTGTGAGGCAAAGTAATTTAAACAGGAACAATGTATAATGTTAGGAAGTCACTGGCAAAATATAACAAGATAAACAGAGTTTATTACATTGAATGGCACACCATGGTGCTGAGTGCTCGTCACAGCTAAGACAGCCTAGATTCTCCATGTAATCCTTAGCTGTGGTGCACACGCACTGCAATAAACTATACTCTGTGTCTAAGGAATAAGGTACCCCTGCTGCAAAAGTCAGATATCCCTCTTACATCCCGTTTACATTTGAAACAAAGCAATTAGCTTGTATGTTCTATTGCTGCTCACCATATCTAAGCTACATATTGGGGGAGAGACATAACTAGTATAAACAGCACAATATGTATTCCTGTCACAAGTGTGTGGGAGCATGTGTGTGTGCGTGTGTGTGTGTCTATATATATATATATATATATATATATATATATATATATATATATATATATATACATATATACATAGACACACACACACATGTATATGAAACAGGTCTCTGACGTTGTATATATGAAATCTGATACTGAGAGGCCTGTAACACTTGACAAGAAATAAACAGTTTGGCAGATCACTCTATAAGATTACCTCTCTAGGACAACTTTGGCTACAAAACCACAATACTGCTCAGAGAGCTCCCCCTGCTGTCCTTCGATGGCTGGTACTTATTTTAGATGAGCGATGTTGCATTAAAACTTAAAGGAAATCAAATACTGTGGTGGGCCAGGCCGTGTCACGGAGGAGGCTGTTTTTTTGGTACAATGTCTGCAATTCTGCAGCGTATTTGTAAAAAACATATTTTCCAGAATTTATAGTCTATAAATAAAACTGGAATAAAGACAGCGTCAGCACATTCAGCTCTATAATATGGTTTCAATTCTGAACAAACAAAAATGTGCAAAACACTTAAGGCTAAAGTCCTGAAGAGAAAGAGGAAGAATTTCTCAGCCGGATGCAGAATAAGGGGAATGAAACTTTTGTTCACCTATATGGTTTTATAGTTATTTATGTCCATGCAGAGCCCACACTAATTCAATAACTGCAGTGGTATCTTTAGCACTGTAAATTGCCACGACACTTTAAGTCTGCTTCACCTTTTATGGTGCTAAAGTAAAATGTTGATGCTATAAAAATAGTGTATACTAATTAAAAAAAGTGTACCCATTCCCTTCACACTATGGAAATGGTCATTATGTAAGCTAAACCGAAGTTCATCTTATCATTTCATAAGGAATTAGTGACATGACTGAGGCATGAGACATAAAGTCACTCATTCATAATAAATTAAGGCTGCCTTCTTAAGAATATTAGTTCAGCTGACAAAATGGCTGCCTGTGCTATATGTACCAGGTCCACTTCACTCTGTCAACATTTTGTAGCCCCTCTCCCTGCTCCGGGAGAGTAAGCAAGTTTGGTCTACTTTAATACATCTCTCCTTTTCTACTAAATAGTGTGGTACAGTTGTAGCCTGCAGATAAATGTGTGCAGAACACTATTACTTAGCTCAGCCTTTGCTTAAGTGGGTGGGGAAAGAACAACCTGAAACCAATCAAATTAGAATGTTCACAGCAGCACAGATGATTTCAGCCGGTGGGTATGTTGATCTCGTAGGGGGCAATGACCTGTTCACTTGTGTGATTGCGGTAGTTAGGGCAAAGATGTTTGTGACAGGAGCAGTATCATAACCAGAGGAGGGGATGGAAGTAAGACGGTGATATGAGGCTTCTTTTAAAGTGAAGCAACAAAGATTGTGGATTGAACATGCTCCTCTGTGTTCATATAACAAACACGTTTTATTTCAGCAATTTTGAGTATTACATTATTATTTCAAATAAATGCTAAATAAACAGAGCACTTTGCATGCCTTTTAAAACATATTTTTTGTGCTCACTGTATATTGTACATCCTGCTATGTAATTAGCATAAATAACAAGTAATGATGCAGACACAGCTTTGCGTTTAATTATATAACCAGAGAACACTTAGCAATTGAATAAATAGAAACATGTTTGCCATATTGAAATGTTAAAATAATCTAACTGTTAAAACAACCTATATTTATGTAGCACTTAATCAGTACAGTGTGCGACCCTTTATAAATTCAATAATAACTCTTGTGTCTTTTCAGAATTAAAAAGCTTGTTATCTATATCTATAATTGGAATGGAGATAAAACATGAAAGTGAAATATTTTATTACTTACAGACACAATACTCTGTAAAGAACACTTTAGCATTTTGAGAATAGTGAATTAACATATGCTCTGTATGTGGGGTTGGTTGTAAGCTGTAAGCATATTTTTTTGCCAAGTGACTTTTAAATGACAATCCATAATTAACGCTTTGTATCTCTGACCCATGGACAGTGTTGCTCACACATTGTATTTGCCTGCTGTTATCAGTGCATGTAGCATCGTGCTGCATGGACCCACAGATACAGGCAGCACCCACATAGCACTAGTATAAGGGTAGATGTTACCTATTGTGCTTTCTGTAACCAGTACAGTAATCAGTGTACAGGCAGTTGGTACCAACTGGAGCGCAACTGAACTGGTAAAAAGTGACTTTAAACAAATATTTCTTAAGTTCAGAACGGCTGCAATTTCTACTATCCTGTCACTGAATGAATACAGTAAGCAATGCAATGTACTGAGAAGGAGATTGTCATGTATGATCAGGTGAGTTGGGTACAAAATCTCGAGAATGAAAATTTCGCCATTCAGAATGTTGACACCATACTGCTGACAACCAGAATGTCCACACAATTAAAAGGTCGACTTTCAGAATGGCGACATGTTCATTATTTATTATGTAGTGCCGGAGGCAGGCCGCTTGTTTATGTATTTATATTTTATGTATTGCCGGTGGTAGTGCAGGCATTGCCGCTTTAAATTTAATGCTGTCTGTTGACACTGTGACTGAATTTTAGTTGTGGTGACATAATGAACATGTCGCCATTCTGATTGTCTACTGTATGGTGACAACATTCTGATTGGCGTCATTTTCATTGTCGCCCTTTCGACTACATCCCGGTCAGGTTGTACGGACACCAGCAGTATAACACACATGATACCTTGTATCCCTGGATGTCACCATTCTGTGATTCAAGCGGTGGCGGATCCCACGTCACATCGAGCTGCACAGCCGTGGCACTTTGTATGGCCACATTCTGAGGTGGAGCTGTGGGCACTGGTAATAAAAGAACACAGATAGTAAGATCTAAATTTGTAATGAACTGATATGTACATAAACCTAAGGACAATGCACAGTCCATTATATACACAGAAACGGAGAATGGAATGGGGAAAGAGGAATTTTTACATATATTTATCACTATGCTTGTGCAACAAAACACTACATATTAATTCAATGGATCAAACTTGAACAGTAATCTTTATCATTATTCTGTGGAGGCATACCCAGTACTGCTATACAATGAATCATATTGTATTGACTACATGTGTGACCAAAATGATCAAGGAGATAAGCACAGCAATTAATGAATACTGTCTATCCCCATATAGTATGGAACTTAGTGCCCTATAGAAATGGAATCAGCAGTATCAAGCTTTATGTTTATTCAGAAAGCCCAAAGACTCACAAAGTTACAAAGTTATAAATGTTTATAAAATGTTTACATTATATAGAATTATTATTATCATTATTATTATTATTATTATAATCTTTTATTTATGTAGTGCCAACATATTATCCACAATGTGTTACGAGCCGCGCCGTTGCCCAGCCACCGAGACTCTCTCACCTGCGTCCCGGCCGTCGCTATGACGACCAGGGCGTCACTTCCGGGTCTCGTCCCGGCCATTGCCTAGGCAACTGTCGGAACGCTGTAATAGATAGTGCCGCGTCCCGGCAACGGAGGGCAGCCGGGCGAGTGCGCAAACCTATCCACGAGCCTGTGGGATGATTAAATGATCAATTTATTAGGCATTGGCTGGGGGTGATTTTCAGAGCTAGGCTCTGATTGGCCACATTCAGTATTAAAAGCAGGGAGGTCTTAGCCTCCCTGCCGGTTATAGCGTCAGTTCTGCTGTTAGCTACCCTGCTCTGTGTCTGGTGATAAGCCTTTGGATTGACTTCTGTTATTGACCCCTGCCTGTACCTCGGACTCTGCCTGCTTGCCTGCGACCCTGATCCATTTGCCTGCACTTTGGACCCCGCTGTATTGCCTGTGACCCCGACTTTTGGCGTGTTATCTGATTATTCTGCTTGCTAGTGACCTCTGACCTCGACTTACGTCTGACCATCCGCTGCTATCTTCGCTGCCTCCTGGCCTGCCGCCACGGTTTGGTATTACAAACTTACACTACATTGGAGTTAAGTCCTGGGGGCATCTGAGTACCGGTGAGCGTGTCAAGTTCTATTGGAAAGGCGGCTGCTAAAGGTGAAGACCTCCGCCAACTAGTTCTGTAAGTTTGTGAACTGACTGTCAGCGTAACACAATGTGGATATATTGAAACCTTATGAAGTATAATACACAAATTGTATTCTGCCCATCAGTCACTGCCCCTCAAAAACACACACTGTACTGTGCCCTAGTGGTGTTCTCTAAGGGTAGTGTTGTCTCTTTACAACTTGTTTGCAGAATATCTGTTATGTACATTGAACTGTTTTTAGATATTGTGTGGTAATTTGCATCATTTTGCCCGATATTGCAGAGCAAACAGAAGTTATATAAATGTTGGACAATAATTCAGTTCCTCTAGACTCTAGACCAGGCTTGTCTACTCAACTTGTGTGGTTTGCACGTGGGTCTTGGAGTTTGCTTAGAGTGGACCCAAGATAGTGAAAGCAGTCATTTTGTGGGCTGCACCAATACTCAGCCTGTAAGTGCACTAGGAACCAATGATGCACCACTTCAGTAGGACGAGAGATAAGACAGAGGGTCTATTTATTAAGATACAACAGTGACAATCACTATGCAAATAGCAGCGATTCCTAATGAATCTCTGCTGTAACTGACCATACCGAGGCTGCTAGGGGAATTTCCCATCTTCCACCTTATTTTCCTATTTACCTGCACACTAACTGTGAATGGAGAGAATGCTATGCGCATCTGCATAGTGCTTCCACCGGTGAGGGATCGAGTGAAGCCACAGAGGGTTCAGATGGATCCCATTGAAAGTGACAGGTAACAATCACCCTCTACTTTTCGCAGCTTAACAAACTTTGCAGTCCCCATATTGATATATGGGGTCTGCATTAAGAAACGTTAAATGGGTCATCTATGATGCGTTGAACCCTTCATAAATTATGCAGCTGCTCTTTTCTCCCATTTATATGGCTGATCGTACTTAATAAATAGACTTAAGGCAAAGAGTACCTCATGCCTCAGTGGTGTGACTGATTCCTACTTAATCGATAGCCTGCATTGTCATAAACTCACACCACTGTACTGTCACCACTGTATGTATGCCATCGGTACACAATGATTAACTTTCAATATACATATATTTATCATGGTGTAAAATGATTCACATGTTCTCATACAAAACAACAACAGTAATAATTACCAGGATAAAGAGACTCACCTGCTTCTCCAACAAATACTTCTTGGGGGACACTAACTGGCCCTTCACCGGCTGCGTTGTACACACTCACTCTGATCTCATACCGTTTGTGTTTGTTCAGATCTGGGACAGCAGACAAATTGGAGGTGGGGTGTTATGGAAAGACAATGTTTGAGTTTTCAACAAAAAAACAAGATGACAGGGCCATCGTTTATTAATAAATGAATAATTGTCCTGTGTTTATCTGTGTCTGTGACCTGAGATTTTAATCTAATGGCAATTATAAGATGTGCCTTCTCTCGGAGTGGCTTAGGAACCATGTAATGAATATTAAGTAAACAGTGAATGTGTCTAGTCTAATGTAGATTACTAAGATACTAAAAGCCGCAAGGAGTTTTGTGACAATATAAAGGCATGAGGCAGTCGCTCATTGAAATTCAAGGTAGTTTACAGTAGGGAATGCATTACTCCTTAGAATACACAAATTGCCCAAATGAACACTAAAACAATGGCATCAGAACTTCATGTTTACAAAGAAATATTATGTTCAATATTGTTACAAATAATAGCCTTACTTGTGTAGAATTAAATCTGTAAGTGTTACCAACTGTATATAAACACTTATGTTTCTTTTTCCATTCTACACATAAGGTAGCTCTAGTACCATGCAGTTAGTCAGGAACACACTTACTGTCCAACTCGTACTGGGTAAGGGACGGCTCACTCAGGTTCCGGACCATGTAGGCAGCTATACGGATTGGGATGAAGTGCAAGGAATGGGTAGGAGAGGGAGTGAGGAGCAGGGACAGGTGGGGGGAGAGCATTGAGTATTTGTTAGTACACACAAAACAAGACATGCCAACGTATAGACAACTTGGTTTATCCAACTGGAATAGATGTGCATGTAGTGCTTATCGTTCTCATATTATCATATACAAACACAAACCATCAGCCACTGCCCACAACTTCCAATGAATAATATCAGATATGAAATCTATGTTTTAAGACAGTATGCTTATTTAAAGCATTGTGTTATGCTGGGTGTTTTGGCAATGTTGTCTTGGGCTTGCGTCGTGTGTGAAGGTGTTCCCAATTTTTGCCACTATATCTAACTTAAGGATACTCATTTTTCTAAAATGCAGACTCCTGAACATAATTAGTAAGAACCAGATGTTATAATTATTTTGTGTTTAACATTCAAAATGAACTAAAGATAAAAATGAATGGCATAGCCAAACGGCATAACTACACTGTTGCAGGTGGTACGGTGGCTATAGTGGCGCAGTGATTTCGGGCTATGTGCTGACGAGACCACATCTCTGTACTTCTGAGCATGCGAGTGACCCTTCACAGGTGCAGTGAAGCCTTGTTTGGGCTTTCAATTCCGGAACTTAAAGCCCAAACAGGCTTCACTATGCATTTGTCACCCTCTAGAGGGTGGACCGGCATTGACGCCTCCCACATTTCAATATGGGGACCTTCTATGAAATGCTAAGACTCTCACACAGCACTGTCCCCATTTTTTTTTAACTCAAAAGATTTTTATTGACTGTTCTAAACAAAAAATGATCAAAAACACTATCAGCTTTATACAAAGGTTGGACAACTAAGGGGTGTTCATGAAACTTGTACACAGGTAACTACAAAGGAAAATGCTGTAACCCATAAGAACCAAAAGTATGCTTCATTTTCTAAACTATACTAGAAAAAGCTGTAATCTGATTATTTAATATGGGTTAAAATATGTCTTCCATAATATTTACGGCACAAATCTACACAGCGAGGTCAGACAGACAAAACATTCTACAAAGAACTAGCCAATGACTAGATGAGGCATGTACTGTATCACCTACAATCATGGCCAAAAGTTTTGAGAATGACACAAATATTATTTTTCACAAAATCTGCTGTCTCAGTTTTTATGATGGCAACTTGCATATACTCCAGAATGTCATGAAGAGTGATCAGATGAATTGCAATTGATTTCACAGTCCCTCTTTGCCATGACAATGAACTTTATCCCAAAAACAACATTTCCACTGCATTTCAGCCCTGCCACAAAAGGTCCAGCTGACATCAGTGATTCTCTCATTAACACAGGTGAGAGTGTTGACAAGGACAATGCTAGAGATCACTCTGTTATGCTGATTGAGCTAGAATAACAGACTGTTTTTCCTCTGTTAACCATGGTTATCTGTAAGGAAACACATACGGTCATCATTGCTTTGCACAAAAAGGGCTTCACAGGCAAAGATATTGCTGCAAGCAAGATTGCACCTAAGTCAACCATTTATCGGATCATCAAGAACTTCAAGGAGAGAGGTTCAATAGTTGTGAAGAAGGCTTCAGGGCACCCAAGAATGTTCAGCAAATGCCAGGACTGTCTCCTAAAGTTGATTCAGCTGCAGGATCGGGGCACCACCAGTGCAGAGCTTGCTCAGGAATGGAAGCAGGCAGGTGTGAGTGCATCTGTACGCACATTGAGGCGAAGACTTTTGGAGGATGGCCTGGTGTCAAGAAGGCCAGCAAAGAAGCCACTTCTCTCCAGGAAAAACACCAGGGACAGACTGATATTCTGCAAAAGGTACACGGATTGGACTGCAGAGAACTGGGGTAAAGTCATTTTCTCTGATGAATCCCCTTTGAGATTATTTGGGGTATCTGGAAAAACGCTTGCCCAGAGAAGGAAAGGTGAATGCTACCATCAGTCCTGTGTTATGCCAACAGTAAAGCATCCTGAGACCATTGATGTGTGGGGTTGGTTGCTTCCCAGCCAAGGGAGTGGGCTCACTCACAATTTTGCCTAAGAACACAGCCATAAATAACGAATGGTACCAAAACATCCTCAAAGAGCAACTTCTCCCAACCATCCAAGAACAGTTTGGTGGTGAACACATGCCTTTTCCAGCATGATGGAGCACCTTTCCATAAGTTAAAAGTGAAAACTAAGTGGCTCAGAGATCTAAACATCGAAATTTTGGGTCCATGGCCAGGAAACTCCCCAGACCTTAATCCCATTGAGAACTTGTGGTCAATCATCAAGGGGCGGGTGGACAAACAAAAACCCACAAATTCTGACAAACTCCAAGCATTGATTAGGCAAGAATGGATGGCCATCAGTCAGTATATGACCCACAAGTTGATTGACAGCATGCCAGGGCGAATTGCAGAGGTCTTCAAAAAGAAGGATCAACACTGGAAATATTGACTCTTGCATAAACTTAATGTAATTGTCATTAAAATGCTTTTACACTTATGAAATGCTTGTAATTTTACTTCAGTATACCATAGCAACATCTGACAAAAAGGTCTAAAAACACTGAATCAGCAAACTTTGTGAAAACCAATACTTGTGTCATTATCAAAACTTTTGGCCATGACTGTAGATACTTCCTATTTACTATGCTCAGTTAATTTGACTGTCCTGCATTATGCAGTCTGCACATCTCACCCTAGTACAAGATAGTACATCAGTGGACCTGCTAGGACAGCTATTTTATCCTAACAGATGTTATCAGTTGACAGAATGACAAAACACAATGTAATATATAAAACAAAAATAAACATTTGGAGGACAAATCAGTAAATCACAAACATACTGCAAGACACAATAAAGTGATTAGCATAGGGGTAACTGCTGCTTGACAAAGGATCAGCTCGCACCTGCACTGGACCTCAATTTGGAAGCGCACTGCAAGACACCTTGGTTCTGCACTGGTGTGCCTTGGTTGTCTACCAAGCACACCTTAAGGTACACACCTCCTATCAGTACTCCGGAACAGCCTTTAACAAAAGAAGGTGCACCTTGATATACATAGAAGCAGATAAATATTTAGGAGGTGCACTGTAAGCGCCAACCTCCTACCTATTTAATATTTTCTTTTTTTTGTCCTAAAGTACTGTTAGGTACTGTTAGTACTGTTAAATTTATGTCTTAAAAACAGTGAGCAAAGAGGAAATTTAGAAGTGGCAGTATATAAAATGTAAGTGAATGGAATTTGATAGTTTTACAATGGAGGCAGTAGGAGAGGTGGCGGTATAGCATACCACTGTATACACACCACTTCCATCACAGCTTAAAAACAATCATACACGTGGGAGCATCGGACTGTCATTATTACATATGTCATTTTTTTGTGTGTGAAGCTTTTAATTGATACTTCCAGCCAATCACAAATGGCCAGACTGGAAAAATGTTTTTTTTAAATTATAATGTCATTATTTATTTATTCTGTAAATCAAGGGTATAGCAGGTCCAACATGACCTCCACTCTAAACTTAAAGCAGCCTATTAGTTTGCAAAATATATTATAAGCCATTGGTGATATCATTTTCTGCAATATATTCAGGCTGGGGATTAAAGGGAAGCTGTGACCTACAGATAGTGGGAGACTGAAATAATATTCATCATGAAAGTGCAGATATTATTTAATTAGGACCTGATGACATCACTGAGAAACAAACCAGCAAAGTTGACAACATCGGAAAACCAATTCCCCTATATTCCTGGCCAGATGCATGTCAGCATACCATGAACGGTAGAGTCACAGTGAACTCCAATCATACTACTTTCACTGAACATTGTCAGAATCTCATTGGTTTTGCAATAGAAATGCTTATTTTAATAAATATTAAATTAGGAAGCAAAGTCAAT